>NC_064843.1:56375806-56683565 GCF_024166365.1 Elephas maximus indicus | reverse complement strand
GCGTTATATGATAGAAGCTTCATTTAGAAATTTAAAATGGCATTGCTTAGGACAAGAAGGGATTTGGCTCAGAGCCTAGCTAGAAGTCCCAGTCATGTCAAGAGTTTTAGCTTTGGAGTGTTCTTCGTCAAGGAACAATAGGTTATTGACACAATTTGCTGATTGTTTTTTGTCTCACCACAAAAAAGAAACTCTCGCATGGTGAGTGTTTCTTAAAATAATTTTCTAAAGTATCTCCCAGAGTATATATCAAAGAAAAATGCTGTTTATGAGTGTTATCAGAAAGAGAAAGAGGTTATGGTAATTAGTTCTATCCCAGAACCATTTTGTCTTAACTGAGACTAGGTGGTAAATGAGAATACGTAGTTGGAGAGGAAAATGGGGGGGGGGGTGTTATCCTCATTTATGTTTCTCTGTCACGTGATTTGACACATGGATGAAATATTCAGGCATCTTCGATCTATCCCTTAGAGCTCCACCCATGAAGCCTAAAGCTGTGTGGTGAAGCAGGCCCTACCGTACTGGATGGGCATGTCTCCTGTGCCAGATTCATAGGTCACTAAAGATGGTAAGCGAGTTTAGATTCTGCCTTCAAATTCTTCCCCAAGCCAGGTGTGGCAAAGAAAGTACAACATGGGGACAGAATCCATGGTTCCAGGAGACGTATGTGATATTAGAAAGTAGTAGATGTTGTGTTTAATATCATGGCCTCTAAAGTCAGATCACTTAATGTCAAATCCTGGGTGCGCTATTGTTACATAACTTGTTAAGTTACCTATGTCTTAGCTATTATGATGTTGGTTTTCTATTTTAGGGCTTGTCTCTTCCTTCTGTGAGCTCACTTTATTGGGTTTAGAGGTGTCACCGTGTTGGTCCTTGGAATAAAAACAATTTTTTTTTTTTTTGCCTAACTGGAATAAAACAAAAAGTAGAATATTTTTAGCAAAATCATGGAAGGTCTTTTTTTGTTTCCATTTTTAGTTTCTAAGAAAGAAAAGCAATCTACTGCAAAGGTGTTAATGTCAGGTGAGTTTGAGAATCTAAGCATTGGGAAGCTGTGTATACCAAATTGAATCCCTCGTAGGAAATACAAATATGTCATGCGTTTATGAGTAAAATCTGGTGATTTGGGTCCTAAAAAAATTTTTCCAAAAATCTTTCCCTAGGTTAGGCCAGACCATCAGAATTATGTATGCCTGGGTTGGATCATATGCGCTCCCAGTAGAATTACTTTTATTAAACTAACTTTTGGCAAACTGCTATTAACCTATATTGAAGGGCATTGTAACAACTGCCCTAGAAAACTGGCTGCCATGTTTAATCTGAGGGGTGGTTAAAGACAAGTCCGTGTGTTTCTCTGGCAGGACCCATATTCTCGGGATTGGAGAGAGTGGTTACTGTGCTGAGGAAAGGTTCTGATTTTTAACTCATAGGCACTGTGAGTCACATAGCCAAGCATGCTCCCTCTTTGTGTTTGCATTTAGGGTCAAATGTTTTTCCCACCCCAAATGAATGCATATGTAGGACTTCCTGGCAGGCACTTTGTAGTCTGTCCACATTCCTTAAGTTAACCTAGTGCCTTTTTTTCCCCTTATTTTTAATTAAAAAAAAAGTCATTATTATGTGTAAAATCTTTTTAGCACTAAGGTGGAAGTAATAAGAATATACCTTGTCACTTGAGCTCACATGAACCACTTACCTGTTTGTTATGACACCAGTTGATAATTCTTGCCCGAATCAGTGATTTCACTAGAAGTTACAGAATAAGCATTTTCTAACCTTACCACCTCTTCCTCCTTTATTAGCCAGCATTCTGCTGTAAAATAGAGCTTTGCCTTATCGCTGGAGCCAGATTCTCTGAAATATAGCTCCTTCCAGAAAGGTGGGATAAATGCTTAATATTTTCCTTAAATTATCATATTTCAAGGTAAGGAGTTGGTTTCATAGCCACTTCAAATGGTGACGAGTGAATTTTTCCTTGAAAAAAATTTTTTTTGACTCCTTTTTTAGAGATTCATGGAATTTCCTAGATGGAAGTATTTCAGTCATTGTTCTTTTTGATGCCCAAACTGTCACAACTTTGTTCACTGGTTGTTCTTCAGCCTTTGCCCATACACAACTTTGTACATCTTTGAAAGCTTTCTTGCTTTTTGTCTGAACAAAATGTCTCAGGCACATATTGAACCTGTTTGAGAGCTGAAATCAGCCATTTTTTCAAGGAGCTCTGGCTTTATTAGTGGGGATGTTCCTTGCTGCTGGAATGTCCTAGCTTCTAAGCCATTTAATAAATAAGTGTTTATAATTAATTTATTGATTTCTTGGAAACCCTGGTGGTGTAGTAGTTAAGTGCCAGAGCTGCTAACCAAGAGGTTGGCAGCTCAGATTCACCAGATGCTACTTGGAAACCCTACGGGGGCAGTTCTGCTCTGTCCTGTAGGGTTGCTATGAGTTGGAATCGATGGCAACGGGTTTGGGTTTTTTTCGGTTTTGATTTCATAACTATATGTCTTTCTTCTTATAATGAAAATCTTGATTTTTAAGGACCATTAAAAAACTACTTATTTGATTTATTCTATTTGTACTTACGTGATGTATTTGAAAGCTGTTTCAAAATAGCATTGTAATATTATAACTAAAAATAAAACTACTGAATGAAGTTTTAGACTATCTCTATAGGCCTTTTTGTCCTTAGAATGCATTTCATTAAGGAGCATTTGTAGTCAGAGTGTGGCTATAAGGTGTGTATTATAAAGCCACTTAAAATAAATGTACTTTTCTTGTGAATCCATTGAATAGAATTCTAGAAGTGAGACTGCCAAGTCAAGGATAAATTAATAAGCAATTTAGGAAGGTGTTCCTAATTCCTCTCCACAGGGGTTATACTATTTTGCCTTCTCCACAGTCTCTCCAACAGAGTGTGTTGTCAAACTGTAACGTTTTGCCAGTCTGATAGATGAGAAATGGATTCATGGTAGTTTTGATTTGTGTTTCTCTTATTATGAGTGAAATTAAGAGAATCTTCTATTTAAGGACCAGTTGTATTTCCATTTCTGTGAACTCTCTGTTCAAATAATTTTCCCAGTTCCTATTGGCTTTGTGGACATCTCCTTTCTTGAATTTCTAGGAGTTCTTCACCATGTATTAGTTCTCCATCTATAGTATAAGTTGCAAATATTTTTTCCTAATTTTTTATTTGTGTTTTAATTTTGTCCATGGGCTGTGCGTATGTGTGTCTGCGAATGTGTGTGTGTATAGCCACATAGTAGTTTTTATAGTGAAATTTATTAATCTTTTCTTTTATGGCTTTAAGATAGGGAGCAAAGGCCCTGAGATTAGAGGGTGCCTGTCTGGGAAATAGCGAAGAGACTGGTGTGGTTAGAGGAGAAACAAGTAAAAGAGAAATAGACTATACTATAAGCGAGGTAATAGGGAGTTGAATGTGGAATTTAGAGACTTAGTAAGACAGAGAGCAGAGGGGCCCCCAAATCTGCAAACAAAGTAACAAGAAATGGGCCAGGGCACAGAAACAAAGCGGTTCCCCAGAATAATGGGGCAGGGTGTCTAAAAATAGCCCACAAACTTCTTTAAAGTTGCCTTTCAGAAACAGCTGGAGAAAACCAGGCCCAGGGACATGCGCAGAACACCCACCTGTGACCACTGTGTGACCTTCCACCAGGGGCAGTGAGGGGCTACAGCCCCAGCCGGGGAATCGAACCCGGAGAGCGGGAGACTGCGCAGGCGTGACATCACATTATAAGTCCTGCCACAACTCCCAGAGGCCTCCAGGACAGGAGCCATCTTGGAAAGCTGCTGCGTGCGCACGTTAGTTAACACATCCCCGCCTGTGTCTATGAATAAACATGAATCTTTTCCCACCCAAGAACTTTTAAAAACTCCGGCCTATTTTTTGTTCTGTGAGATGAGGGTAAGCGTTGCTCTAGGCCCTCCTCCTCTCGGCTTGCAGGCCTCTTCAATAAGGCTTTGCTTGTATGGAAAACTATGTGCCTTACCTGCTCATTCTTGACCTGTGAGAGGCAAGAACCTCATTCCGGTAAGTTTCAGGATTTTGAATCATAGTAAGAAAGGCCTTCTCCACTTCAAGACTGTAAAAGAGTGTACTTTGATTTTTTATAGCACTTGCTTCATTTTATATTTTACATTTAAATCTTTGATCTGCTTGGAGTTTATCCTGTGTAAAGTATCCAAAGTGTGCAGCCTACATGGCTGTCTTACTTGTCATACCACACATATTTACAGATTGATCTTCACTTACCGATTTAACATGCTGTGTTGTTTAGAAACCCTGGTGGCCTAGTTATTAAGTTATATGGCTGCTAACCAAGAGGTTGGCAGTTCGAATCTGCCAGGCACTCCTTGGAAACTCTGTTGGGCAGTTCTACCTTGTCCTATAAGGTCGCTATAAGTCGGAATCGACTTCACGGCAGTGGGTTTGGTTTGGGCTTTTTTGGCTTGTTGTCTATTAAATTCACAGGTGTATTTAGGTATATTTCTAAACTTTCAGGTTTTTCTTTTGTTTGTCTATATATCACACACTGCAGTGAGGTGGATGGCTTTTGTGTGGCCTTTCTTGCCACGGTGGTCTTGTAACTCCCATCCAAGTGATTGGGTGGGACTGTGCAAAATAAGGTGGTTGTGGCCCACAAAGGGGATTGGCTGGGTTTGCCTTCCTGCTGGGCTTGAAGGGGATCCAATTCCAGCTCAGGGGGTTGACCTCACCACCACCAGAGAAGAGCTAGGAGCGAGCAGAGCGTGTCCTTTGCACCTGGAATCCCTCTGCTGGACCCAGAGACAGCTGTGACATTGAAGATGGCAACACAGCGAGAAGCAGCAGCAGAGAATCTGCCGCAGCAGAGGCAGCAGAGCCATGAGACTGGCAGGGGAGAATGGCAGGAGATGGTGCGGTGGGCTTCCCAACTCACGGAACGAGAAACCTGAATGCCTTTGGGCTGAGGCTTGACTGGCAGAGTGGGGTGCCTCGGGGCACTTACCAGCAGACCTAAGAGAGCTTTGTAACACTTGCCTCTGAGCAGGGCAGAGGCTGAGGGGCCAGAGAAAGGTGTGCCTGCAGCAGGGCTGGGAAGAGGCTGTCCTGATGGAATAAGTGTATCCCGAATGTTCCTGAACCTGAATTATAACTTGTAACTTCCCATATAAACCCTGTAATCAAGAGTATTGTCTGTGAGTTCTGTGTGGCCCTTGCAGTGAGTTATCGAACCCAGCAGAGAAGTGGAGAGTGCTGTGGGAGAGGTGATTGGTGTCAGAATTGGTAAAGATGGTGGAGAGAAGTGTGTCTGACCTCCGCCTCATAGGAATCAGCCTTGGGCTATTGATCTTGATTCTCCTTCCCCCTGGTGAAGTTAGAGGCGGTCAGATGCTGCCCCCACGTTGCTTTTGCACACACCTATGTCACAATGTTTGCATTATTGAATCTACATTATTTAAAATCAAGATTGTGATCCCTACGCTCTTTTGGTTTGAGTTTGCCTTGGATACCATTGCTCCTAACTTAAACTTGGACTTCTGGATTTACTTTGCGTTAGGTGTATCGCTTGTACCTAGCACGTTTTTTTTAGCGGGTCCTGTTTTGTTAATGAATCTGAAAATCATTGAATTAAGCCCCTTTGTATTTATTGATATGACTAATATGGTTGGTTTAATTACGTCATATTAACTAACCTATTATTTATACATACATGTGTGTTTGCGTTTTTAACGGATCTTTTCCCTATGTATTCTGTTTGCTTAGTGATATGTATTTTGTACTTGTATTTAGGGAGGTTTGTGTTTTTGTTTTGGAGTCCCTGGGCAGGGCAGATGGTTAATGTACTCAGCTGCCAACTTAAAGGTTGGAGGTTCAAGTCCACCCAGAGGCAGCTTGTAAGAAAGGCCTGGCAATCTACTTCCGAAAAATCAGTCATTGAAAACCCTATGGGGCGTGTGTCTACACTGAAATACACGGGGTTGCCATAAGTTGGAATCAATTCCATGGCAACTGGTTTGGTTTTTTTTTAGTTACTTTTATGGTAATAAAGTCACAAAAGACTCCTGACAATGAGAAATTAACTTGTAATTTCTCCTTTCAGTTTCCCCTCTCTTCTATGTCCACTTTTAGTCAGTTGTGTTAGTTTTCTTAGTGTGTAACTTTGTATCCTTAAATAAGATTGATCAGCCTGGGCTATTGCCTGTGACGGAGTCCTGAATTTGCCATTGCCGCTTTGTCAGTCATTTATGTGCTGTATAGCCGTCTTTAGCTCCACCTTTGTTATAGTCTTAGCCTTTCAGTTAAGTGTATTGAGTTGTAACTCGAAAGCATAGCTGAATTTCGGGAGTAGTCAGTCTGAGTCAAAGGTGGTGAAACTGTGAATAGAGAGCAAGAATAGAGACACAGACATGAAGAATGTAATAAATGTCACTGAAATGTACATGTAGAAATTGTTGAATGGGTGTATGGTCTGTGTGTATTTTCACCATATATATATATATATTTTTTTTTTTTTTGGAGTGGTCTCTGTCAATCCTTCTCGCTGAAGTTTCTCCAATGAGAAGCTTGGTTAGGTGAAGTTTGTCCCTGGTAGATTTCTCAGGAAGAGTATTTTCTGAAAGCCTGCATACTTGGTTCACACTTTTTTTCTTTCTAGGCATTGCTCCATTAGTTTCTGGCACTGAATGTTGGTGTTACAAGTGTGGTGCCAATCTGATTTTGTTTTCTTTATAAGTGATTTGGTCTTTTTGCCTGGCTTGCCAAAGGATTCTTTATCTTTAAAGTCTACTGGTTTTCTTAGTGCACGTCTCAGTGTTTCCAAGCAAATGTTGTACCTTCCAATTAATCAGTTAGAGCAGGGATCGGTAAACTTTTTATGGAAAAGGCCAGAGAGCAAGTATTTTCACCTAAGTATTTTCAGTTTTGTGAGCCATATGGTCTGTGTTACAACTACTCAGCACTCTCTTACAGCACAAATGGAGCTACAGATACCCTATAAACAAGTAGACGTGGCTGGATTTGGCCAGTGGCTGTAGTTTGCTGACTCCTGCTTTAGACTGCTACTTTATCTGAGGGAAGCTGGCTTGCATTAGATGTCAGATGTTTGGTCTGTCCCATTGTTTTGCTTACTGTGCTTTCCACGGTCTCAGTTTTTCTATGTGCTCTTGGTACGTTAGTCTTCAGTTCTGATTTTTTTTCCTCTACCTTCTGAGACCTGTGCATGTTCTTCTCCCATCACTCTGTTGCCTAATCATATATTTGAATTCTTAGAATGTTTTATAGCAACTTTTTTGCTCTGCAGCTATATTTTTCTGATGAATTTTCTTCTGCTGAGAAGTCATTATAATTATTCTTTTTCTTAGAGTGGATACGTAATTTTACTTGCTTTATTGTTCATATTCGAATTATTCGCGTTTTCCTGAATTATCCACTAGCAGGAAGATCCTATGAGGGTGGGAGACTTAGGGCTATCTTCCTGGATTCTCAGCGAAAGATGTCATTTTCTGTTGCTACTGGAATGGGCAGTTTCTTTACTACATGGCACTGACTTTTTTGCTCTTTGATTCTTTCCATGCCTTTTCTCTCTGCCTTCCCAGATGCTTCGTGCTCTATCCTGTTCACTCCCCGACCCGCCTGCAGCAGTTCCCACTGAGGGCAGCCCCTCTCCTTCTGGGGGTGAATATTTGCAAGTGTTTTCTGGGTTCTGCTTCTCATGGCACCTCTCACTCCCTGTGTCCCCCATTCTCCCCGGCCGCATCTAGTTGTGGCTTCTGTGCCATCCATTCTGCAGAAGCAGGTATATTCTCTCATACTCATATTATTTGAGGGGTGTGAATCTTTTATGCTTCCTATTTTTTTTTTTCTGAAATATATACATCATAAGGAATTTCATTCATTCTTCTAGTTGCTTTTCCTGGTTTTTAGGAGAGTGGGAAGATTGAAGTATAAGCAGCCCCTACACTTGGATGCCATTGCTGCCAGAACCTGGACACATCCCATGTATCCCTTTTAAAATAAGTAAACATTTTTAAGATGTGAATAAAATAATTTGGTTCCTGAACCCTTCCTGCAGATATCTGTGAGAATGTATTCTGTGCATGGGATATGTAATTGTCAGCAGAACTGGATAGCGTGAATACGAACACAAAGTATATTTAATAACTACTTCCTGTAATGACTTTTGTTTGCCAAGCCTATGTGATAGGAATTTAAATGAACCTGACTGAAATATTCCGGGAAATGATTTGGAGGGGAGGGGGTAGGGAATAGTAGTGATCATTTCAGTTTAATGCATAGTCATCCAAAGGAAAATGTCTTCAAATTACTTAAAATCACCATCAGTGAAAAATTAAAACTAAGAGAAGTACAGTTGTGTATGATTCATAAACTTTCAGAGTGGCTAGAGAAACTCCATTTTTTTTCTGGTCTGTCATTATTCTGTGAAGCGTGTTTTTATGTCTCACAGGTCAAGCAGCATCCTACACTTGCTGCTATAAATGTCTCCCTTCAGAAGGCTAAATGAGGAAGTTACAATTATAGAAACTGTTTTCCCTGAAGACATTAGCCACATGCGATGCTAATGACTTGCTCTATTTCAGTCTTTCTCATTTGTATTTTTCAGACATTCTTTATATGTGAGCTTGCAAGGCAACTTGCAGAATATATGCTGACAAGTGTATTTTCTCTGTCATTTGGAAGAAATATTGCTGTAGAGATTTTTTACTCACCCAAACCTGTCTGGGAACGCACAGGAATGGTAGATTACACCGTCCGTCATCTGTGCTGCTCGCATTCTACTCACGCTCTCATATTACTTAGTTACTTAAACTGTGGTGCTCTGTGGTGAAAAACCATAAGATAAACCTGCTCACATCATTTTAGTATTCGTTGTTGTTGTTGTCAGGTGCCGTCGAGTCGATTCTGACTCCTAGCGACCCTACGTACCACAGAACAAAACACTGCCCAGTCCCGATCCATGCTCACAGTCGCCGTTCTGCTTGAGCCCATTGTTGCAGCCACTGTGTCAGTCCATCTCGCTGAGGGTCTTCCTCTTTTCCACTGACCCTCTACTTTACCAAGCATGATGTCCTTCTCCAGGACTGATCCCTGCTAACAACATGTCCAAGGTACGTAAGATGTAGTCACACCATCCTGGCTTCTAAGGAGCATTCTGGTTGTACTTTTTCCAAGACAAATTTGTTCTTTTTTTTTCTTTTTGACTTTTATTGTGCTTTAAGTGAAAGTTTACAAATCAAGTCAGTCTCTCATACAAAAATTTATATACACCTTGCTATATACCCCTGGTTGCTCTCCCCCTAATGAGACAGCACACTCCTTCTCTTCACCTCGTTATTTCCCTGTCCATTCAGCCAGCTTCTGTACCCCTCTGCCTTCTCATCTCCCCTCCAGATCGGAGCTGCCCACATAGTCTCATAAGTCTACTTGATCCAAGAAGCTCATTCCTTACCAGTATCATTTTCTATCTTATAGTCCAGTCCAATCCCTGTCTGAAGAGTTGGCTTTAGGAATGTTTCCTGTCTTGGGCTAACAGAAGGTGTGGAGACCATGACCTCTGGGGTCCTTCTAGTCTCCATCAGACCATTAAGTCCAGGCTTTTTATGAGAATTTGAGGTCTACATCCCAGTGCTCTCCTATTCCCTAAAGGGTTCTCCATTGTGTTCCCTGTCAGGGCAGTCATTGGTTGTAACTAGGCACCATCTAGTTCTTCTGGTCTCAGGCTGATGTAATCTCTGATTTATGTGGTGCTTTCTGTCTCTTGGACTCATAATTACCTTGTGTCTTTGCTGTTCTTCATTTTCCTTTGCTCCAAGTAGGTTGAGACCAATTGATGCATCTTAGATGGCCACTTACTAGCGTTTAAGACCCCAGATGCCGCTCTCCAAAGTGGAATGCTGAATGTTTTCTTAATAGATTTTATTATGCCAATTGACCTAGATGTCCCCTGAAACCACGTCCCCAAAACCCTGACCCTGCTACGCTGGTCTTCGAAGCTTTTGGTTTATTCAGGGAACTTCTTTTGCTTTTGGTTTAGTCCAGTTGTCTTGACCTCTCCTGTATTGTGTGTCATCTTCCCCTTCACCTAAACTAGTTCCTTTCTACCGTCTAATTAGTGAAAACCCCACTCCTTCCCTCCCTCCCCCGTCTCATAACAAAGAGCATTTTCTTCTCTGTTTAAACTATTTCTTGAATTCTTATAAAAAAAATATGGAACGCTTCACGAATTTGCGTGTCATTCTAGCGCAGGGGCCACACTAATCTTTTCTGTATCATTCCAATTTTAGTGTATGTGCTGCTGAAGGGAGCACTTGTTCCTTCTTTTGGCCGTCCAGGGTATATTCAATATTCTTCGCCAACACCACAATTCAAAGGCATCCATTCTTGTTTGGCCTTATTCATTGTCCAGCTTTCACACACATATGATAAACAATTGAAAATACCATGGCTGGGTCAGATGCACCTTAGTCTTCAAGGTGACATCTTTGCTTTTCAACACTTTAGAGAGGTCCTTTGCAGCAGATTTGCCCAATGCAATGTGTCTTTTGATATCTTGACTGCTGCTTCCATGGGTCTTGAATGTGGATCCAAGTAAAATGAAACCCTTGACAACTTCAGTCTTTTCTCCATTTCTCATGATGTTGCTTATTGTCCAGTTGTGAGGATTTTTGTTTTCTTTATGTTGAGGTGCAATCTATACTGAAGGCTGTGGTCTTTGATCTTCATTAGTAAGTGCTTCAGGTCCTCTTCACTTTCAGCAAGGAAGGTTGTGTCATCTGCATAACGCAGGTTGTCAATGAGTCTTCCTCCAATCCTGATGCCCCGTTCTTCTTCATATAGTCCAGCTTCTTGTCTTTTAGTATTTATCTCTCTTTAAAGAGTGACACATTCAAGTCTCTTATTGAACTCCTGTCAATCAAAGTATGGGTCTAAGGTATGAATATGTTTGTTTCTAAGTGCCTATGTCCCTTCTCGCTTAAAGCTCAGTTCAGCCTGGCATCACCTATTGAGCATATACCATATGCCAGGCAGTATAAGCTGGGAGGGTTATGTGACCGATTGAATTGTGTCCCCCCAAAATACGTGTTGGAATCCTAACATCTACAGCTGTGGATGTAATCCCATTTGGAAACAGGGTTTTCTTTGTTATAGTGAGGCTGTATTACTGTGTGTCTTACACCTAACCAGTTTGGGGATTTATAAAAAGCAGATTAGGTGCAGAGACAAGGGAGCAGCACGAGGGGTGATGGTGGGAGACAGCTGCTGTATAAAGACTGTGGAGCCTAGGAACTTTAAGGCGCGCCGGCTCCTAGAAGCTGAAATAGACAAGAAAGGACCTTCTCCTAGAGCCACAGACTGAATTCAGACCTTTAGTGACCTGAGCTGTGAGAAAAGAAATTTCTGTTCTCTGCATCCACCCACTCCTGGTATTTCTGTTACAGTAGCACTAGCAAGCTAAGACAGGTTACAAACCTGAATAAGATGCAGTCCCTTTTGAGGCAGACTTATAAGCATGTAATTATAATGCATTCAAACAGGAGCAATAATAGAAATACATGTTATTTTTACATAAGTACATGTTACATGTGTATCTACCACAATTAAAAAAAAAGTACACGTAATGTGGGCAGTGTGAGCAGAGGGGCAAGCCTGTTGAGCAGGTGAGTGTGTGTGTGTGTGTGTGTGTGTAAATGCGGTCACACACAGAGTTCTCAGGTCTTCTCTGGCTCCCCATTCCTCCTTTGTCTGCCTCTTGTGGGGAAAGCTTCTCCAGCAGATAGAGCTCTGCCACCCCTAAGCCAGTAACCTGCTGTTTTCACACTTCAATCTAGAAGGCACCTCATGGGCTTTCTGTGCAAATGTTTAACGGTAGAGTTGGGATTTCTCTGTAAAGTTCATTTCTGTTGTGGTGAGTCCAGTCTCAAGTTGTATAAACACCAATGCTGAGGTGCGTGTACAGGTATTTGTGTTTCCTCTTACTTCGTATTTATTTCCTCTGTGATCTAAATTAGCAAACATTTGTAAAATAGGAAGAGGTTAAAACTCAAACATATGTAAGCCTTACCATCAATTAATACTGAAATAGGCTGGATCACCTTTACAATTTTTAAAAAATATATATTTGCCCTTCCTGCACCATGGCCAAGCCTGACCATGGTATGTCAACTTGGAAAACTTGCTTCAAAAAAGTTTCAAGATTTGAAGCTTTTCCTAATTCTGAAAGAGAGAAATTATCTTTCTCTTCTCTTTTTTTTTTTTTTTTCCTTAATTCTTCAAACTTCTTCTAGTATTTCTGGTGTTCAGTCTTGCTAGTTATTGTTGTTTTGTGTCTTCTTTTCATTAAGAACTGTGTTTCTGGTTCACCTTCCTGCCCCACAGAGCCTTGTGTATAAAAAATACTCAGTAAGTGAATGTTTGTTGAACCAAATTATATCGGGTCAATCCAGTTCTCGTTGAGCAGCTTTTTCCTAGTGATTAACTCACCCATCGACCATCCGTTTTACTGCTGTTGACGTCATATGAGGGGTTTTATATTTTATTATTAATAATTTTATTTAATCTACCTATCCATTTTGACATTTGCATTTGATTTTATAACCTTATTTCCAACAATTATCAAGAATAATCTTTGTTTTCAATGCTTACTATCACTCATTTTGCATCCCCCTGTCCTCATCTCCATTCCTAAGTTCTTTGCTTAGATCACCCCTTACTTAGCAGCGAGAGTAATTTTTTTAGAGCGAGTTTGTAGACCTTCCTTTGGTGCTTTGCTATCCTTGCAAATAAAAAACCGTGGGGGTGGAGAATTTTTTGCTCTTTTCCCTTCAAAACTTCGTGAACATCGCCCCCTTATGTTCTGGAGTTTAATATTGGCAAGAGAAAGTTTTATATCATCCTAATGTTTTTTCCTTTGTTTTGATACTTACAGGATTTTTAAATTATTTTTTAGATTTAAAATTTTCAGCAGGATTCTTTTGCCTTCTTGCTCTGAGTGTCTTCTTCCCTGTTAGATGTGACTCTTTTCAGCTTGTTTCCATTGAGTCTTTGATTGTAGCCATTTTGTCATTTATTCTTTTCCTCTGGAGCAGCCACTACCTTTAATTTAGATTCTCCATTTTTCCTTTCTCTGTATCTGCCATCTTTTCCTGTGTTGTTTTCATCTCAATTCTTTGCACTTGCGTTCTAGAGCACAGCTCATGCTTGTTCTCTGCCTTACTCATTTGGCTGTTTGGAGTATGAGTTTTGTTCTTACCTTTTCTAATACAGAGTTTAACTCCGAGTTTGCACTCATGGCAGCTGTTTCATCTGGCTCTACCTTTAGTTATGTTTTCTTGAGGTCATGTTTGCTTGGATCAGCTTCTGTTATAGTAAACAAAATAGAGCAAAAATGCTTTCCTTCCAGTATCTTGAATACACTGTTCCCCTTATTTTGTTTTGTAAAATCTTTTTGCTAGGAGAGTCTCTCTTGTTGGCTTTCATGGAGTACTGTTGCTTTTTGATGAAACTGTTTGCTTGTGGTTGTTTCTTAATGTGTTGTTGTTGATGTTTGTTGATATTATTTGTTGTTGTTGTTGCTTATGTTTGCGGTTACTTGTGCTTGTTACTATTTGCTGTTTGCTTATGCTTTGATGTGAAATCATCTGTCTAGGGCTAAGGGAATGTCCCTTGGTCACCAAGACTGTATTTTCTTTTTTAATTAATGAATTAATTTTTTATTATGCTTTAAATGAAAGTTTACAGTTCAAGTTAGTTTCTCATACAAACATTTATACACACATTGTCATGTGACCCTAGTTGCTCTCCATATGTGACAGCACACTCCTCCTTTCCACCCTGTATTTCCTGTATCCATTCAACCAGCTCCTGTCCCTTTTTGCCTTCTCATCTCACCTCCTGACAGGAACAGCCCATTTAGTCTCATATAGCTACTTCACAGTATCATTTTTTGTTTTATAGTCCAGTCTAATCTTTCTCTGAAGAGTTGGCTTTGGGAATGGTTTTAGTTTGGGGCTAACAGAGAGTCTGGGGACCATGTCTTCTGGGGTCCCTCCAGTCTCAGACAGACCATTAAGTCTGGCCTTTTTTACTAGAATTTGAGCTCTGCACCCCATTTTTCTCCTGTTCCATCATGGACTCTCTGTTGTGTTCCCTGCCAGGGCAGTCATAGGTGGTAGCTGGGCACCATCTAGCTCTTCAGGTCTTAGGTTTATGGAGTCTCTGGTATATGTGGCCCTTTCTGTCTTTTGGGCTCATATTTTCCTTGTGTCTTTGGTGTTCTTCATTCTCCTTTGGTCCAGGTGGGTTGAGACCAATTGATGCATCTTAGATGGCCAGCTTGCTAGCTTTTAAGACCCCAGATGCCACTCACCAAAGTGGGATGCAGAACATTTTCTTAATAAACTTTGTGAAACCAATTGACCTAGATGTCCCCTGAAACCATGGTCCCCTGACCCCTGTCCCTTGAAGTGTTTGGTGTTGTATTCAGGAAACAGCTTTTGGTGTAGTCTAGTTGTGCTGACGTTCCCTGTATTGTGTGGTATTCTTCCCTTCACCTGAGATAGTTCTTGTCTACTATATTGGGTTTTGGGTTATCTAGTTAGTGAATACCACTCTCTCTTCCTTCCCATCCTTGTAACCATCAAAGAATGCCTTCTGTGTTCAGACCTTTTCTTGACTTCTTGTAATAGTGGTCTCATACAATACATGCCCTTTTGCAAGTATTTCACTCAGGATAATACCTTCCAGGTTCATCCATGTTATGAGATGTTTCAAGGATCCATCGTTGTTTTTTATCATTGTGTAGTATTCCATTGTGTCACTATACCATAATTTGTTTATCCATTCATTCGTTGGGGGGCACCTAGGTTGTTTCCATCTTTTTGGTATTGTGAACATTGCTGCAATGAACATTCATGTGACAGCTCTTAATACTTCCTTGCTGTTGAATTTTTTTGCAAAATCTCCAGCTGAAGGGCTGGTCTAAATGTACTGTCCTTTGCCAAATTTTTGATATCTTTGAATCATTTGTCTAGCTCTGCTTGCCATTCAGAAAAGATATGACCTATTGCCATCGTATTTTATGGGACTATTTAAAGGAAGATTTATTCTTAATGAATTGAAATATCTTTATTTTTATCTTGGCATAAAAGCAGCATGAGAAACCATTCTCTTTATAGGGCACTGTATGGGTAGTTCTCCTTCTGCCCCTTCTTATTAACCTCCATCACGTTCTAAGACATGGTGCACAATGGCCTGTTCTTTCCACCCTGGTCCTTTTGATGGGTATGAGTGAGGAATTATGGAATTGGTGTAGAAAGAGCATTATCAATGAGGGTGATTGTGTTGGGTTATGAAACAGTCTAGGTTACCTCAGAAAGGAAGTCCTTCCTGTGAAGAATTGGCAATGGGGATATGGAGGCGCATGGATAGACGTCTTTCTGTCTGACCTTGTAGCTTTGCCTTAGAAACCTGTCTCTGGTTTTGTTGATAGAAATCCCTCCCAGGCTCTGGCCCATTATTGGCCAGTATTTCTAAATTCCAAGGTGTTTGTTAATTGGTATTTATTTTTCATTAGGATTTCAGTGAAATCCTGGATATAGGATTTCAATATCTAGATGAGTGAGGGTAAGAATGCTGCCACTGGTTTTAACAGTTGTTGTTGTAAGCCAGAACTTTATTAGAGCTTTTAACTTGGAGTGGGCATTTTTAATTGACTTTTCCAGTGTAAATACCTAGTACACATTTTCTTTAATAAAGTCATTGTCACCCTCCAGAACCCCTTGACCCTCTCTCCCCATGATCAGTGGAGTTGGAGGTAAGTCTCTGATCAAAAAGAAGGTGATTAAAAACATGGGAATATTTTTCACATCAGAATGAGTTTCTGTGATTTGTTTCTTATCTGTAGCCCTCTTTGACTATCTAAGGGTAGATTTCTTAGACTATCTAAGGGTAGATTTCTTAGGCCATAGTAAATCTTTTAGGACAAGAGGAAGAGAAAAAAGAAATGATATTCTAAATGCCCCACATGTAAGGTAAATTAGATAAGCCCCTAAAGAGATGTATTAAACGCTTCTCCTGTTTTCAAATGCAGTTCATGATTCAAGGCATTTAAATTGCTCACTTAATTTGCAAGGGAGCTTCATTTTTTGTTTGAGTGTCTGCCCTGTGCTGGGCACTGGGAAGACCAAATTTAAAAAGACAAGGTTCTTGTTCTCCCACATTAGTGGGAATACAGGTAGTGAATATAGGTGGATTTAATCTGATCTAGGGATAATCTTCTTAAATCCTAGTATTTTATCAAGTTGTCTTGAAAGTTTTATATAGGAGCATTTCCTGGTCAACATACAGAGTCTTTAGAAATCCACAATTCTACCTAGCATGTCTACTGATGTTTTAGGCCTAAACTGGTGCAATACTTAGGATTTAAAGAGTATTCTCTAGTGATAAGAACAGTATGTTTCCTTTTAGCATTTAGAACAAATGGACTTTTTTGGTAACCCAAGTCTGGCAGCTATAGTCTCATATTTTCTTTTGAATTGTTCTAATTTTACAGAACTTTTTAAAATTTTAATTGGGTTAATAAAGCATAAATTGACTACATTATCACGGCATTTGAAGGTGCAGATGAAAAATGTTACTGTGGGCAAGAGTTAATGGAATCAAGGTGGTGGAGGAGAACTTGCCACTCGGTTCATTTACAGCCCCGAAGTATCCAGTGACATTTAAAAAATGTCTGCTGAAGCCAGGCATAACTGGCTCATTAGATTAATTAAAGTAAAAACTAATCTCGATCTGGTGTTTTGATAACAACCACAGGGCTGTAGAAGTTGGAGTCAGATAACGTTTGACATTGTTCCCATTAAAACTGGAATGGAATTGCCTTCATGGTTTCTCCTAAACTTTCAAGTTTACCTTTTAACAAAGCAGTGGACTTTCAACATCCCTGATTATTTTCTCATTGTTTCACTGATGCACAGGGTAAATTTTGTTTTTATTAAAGGTGACAAGCCCTTTTCCCTGTCTCATCTCTTCACTCTTTCTGGAGACTGGTGAAATCAAGGCCATGACAGCGGCTTCTGTACGCCCCAGGCTCTCTGTTCTGCTAGACCCTCCAAGAGGAGGAGGTGCTTAACGAGAGCGCATCCCAAATTATCTCTGGACAAAGGCAGGCCTTTCTGTTGATCTAAAATTTTAATCCATTGCGTACTGACGGGGGCAGATTAACCAGTAAGCAAAGTATGCACAAGTTGACAGTAAGCAAAGTGCGCATGGGTTTAACTGTGCTTCCTTGCTAATCTGTCGTGCACAGATTCACATGGGTTTCACCACATCTTTGGTAAGTTAAATGAATTGGGGTATAATCAAAAGATGGAATATTATGTCACTCTAAAAACCGAGGAAACTGTTTATATGCTGATAATGTAAGGAGCTACAAGAATATTGTTAAATCAAGAGAGAAAGAGAGAAAAAGGCTCAAAATGATATTCATAATGCACTATCATTTGTTTAAAAAAAAGGAAGTGGTTTAAAAATAATGTATAACATAACAGTAATATGTGATATGTAATTTATGCATAAATAAAAATAAGAACAAAGCTTCTTATTCACTCTGCCAGGGCTAACATCCTTTGTTAGTTCAGTGTTAAAGTAGAAATTGAGGGAGGAGCGGGAACAGCTTCTTAACCCACTGACAATGCTTCCTCCTTGATAGATTTCAGTGTATATCACTAAATTAAAAAAAGAAGGTAGAAGGAAGAATTGAGAATATCTTTGGGACAAATATGTTAAAAATGAGCATTTTAGTCTATTCCTGCAATTGAACATTCTTTCATATAGTTTGCTTAAGTGCAGCTGTGTGTATATACTTTTTTTCTTTATTGGTGGAAACAAACTTTGTAGAAAAAAATTAGTTTATTTTTTCCTATTTGGAAAAAAGAAACTTAGTTTTAGTTAACATTATTTCCATGAAACTTCAGATCTTTAGTGACTCAGAAGAAAAAAAATACCAACTTTTTATATTACAAATACCTTCAAGAAGTAAGCTCACCTTTATTTTTGTGGTAGGCAGAGTTCTACGATGGCCCTAAGGCTCCTACCCTATTGGGTACATGCTGTGTATATTCCCTCCTCTTGAATGTGGATGAGACCTGTGACTATGATGGGGTATTACTCTGTGATTAGGTTATATTATACAGGACTCTTTCATAGCAGAGTAGAGAGAGATTCTCCTGCTGAATCTAAGCCTCTGTGTTGTGAGTGCCACTTGGCTAGGACCTGAAGGTGACCTCTAGGAGCTAAGAGTGACCCCTGGCTGACAGCCAGCCAAAAAAAAAAAAAAAGAGAGACCTTCAGTCCTATGACCATAAGGAACTGAATTCTACCAACTTGAATGAGGTTGGAAGAGGACCTCTGGAGCCTCAGATGAGACCGTCGTCCCAGCTGACACCTTACTTGTAGTCAGGTGAAGACCTGGCTAACCATGCCCGGAGTCCTGACCCAAGGAAACTGAGAGAATAAATTTGTGTTGTTTTAAGTGGTAATTTGTTATGCACCGATAGAAAAACTAGTAGTTTTATATTTATGTTTACTTTGGTTTCTCACCTTTTACAAAATTAAACAAGGTGAATTATTGGTGATAGTTTAATGTCAATGAAAAGAATTGCCTTCCTGGCCATGCAAGCCCTCGTTACCTGATGCTGTTGTAAGTGAGGCATTCTGTTTTCCAGGTTGCAAAAGTTTATCCCTTAGAGCAAAGAAACACATTATCCCCTTGGGATGGAAGATTTTGAGAAAATGCACAACACACTTTCCTGTCATCTTAAACACAGCATAGCAGTAGAATAACACCTTAATACCTGTCGTGGATGAATTTGTACTTAGTGTTGATGTGAACAATGAAAGAATTCCTACGAAGGAAGATCATCTGGCAGCAGGGTTGGAAAATGGTCTGGCTTCTGGTGTGTCGCCTTTGGAGAAAGATGCCCCCGGCCTGGGTAGGTGGACTGGTTAAAATAACAAGGGCTGAGAGTTGAAGAGCAAGACTGCACTGTAGTGTAAACACGTCCAGTATCCTTAATGACTCAGGCAAGTCATCTTTCTGAAACTCAGGCACACTGTAGGTCCATACAGGGGAGGTGTTTTGAGGCGTGTTTTGTAGTGCTTTCTTCAGTGGTAAATTACCCATTACTGCCCCACATTTTGTGTTCTGGAGTCTGCTTTGCATGACAGCAGGAACAACAGTGACATGGATTAAGTGCTACGTGTGCCAGGCCTGGAGATGAGCAGTTAGCTTGGTTCGTCCTCTGGACACCTTCCTTCCGAAGACCCTGCTGCTATCCCCATGCCAGCGTCACACAGTCGTGTCTTTTTTTTTTTTTTTCTCATTGGCTATTTCAGCTCTCTTGTGTGTCGAGGAATCGATTTATCAAGCCTGCACAAACTCCCTGTGAATAATTTCTTTTTAAATTTTGGTGAACTTACCATTGAACGTATTGACAAAGAACAAATATGTAGAAAAATAATAGTCTAGTTTGATTCATATTTACAAAGTGAGCACATCTGATAACCAACTTCCAGATAAGAAACAACATTCTGAGCCCCATAAGCACCCACCCCATCTGTGTCCCTTCCTTGTCATTAGCCTCCCCTTGAAAGGTAACCATTTTTTGATTTCTGTGTACGTAGACTATTTTTCCTGTTTTAAATCCTGGACAGATGGAGTCTCACAACATATTTTTCTCTCTGGCTGGCTTCTTTCAGTCAGTGTCATGTTTGTGAGATTCACCCATAGTGTTTTCTATAGCTCTTATTTGTTCATTCTCATTATTATATATTATCCCATTGTATGGATAAACTTTAAATGGCAGCTTACCCATTTTAAGTGGTATTGCTGTGACCAGTCTTGGGTATGTCTTTGGTGAACACATATATGTGTTTCTATAGGTCAAGGGTCAGCCAACTGTTCCTGTAAGGGCCAGATAATAACAGCCCCCGTCTTTGTGGGCCATACTGCTCGTGTTGCAACTTCTCAACTTGGTCAGCATAGCACAGAAACAGCCGTAGCAGACAATACGTAAATGAATGAACATGACTATTCCAATAAAACTTTATTTATGGACACTGAAATTTGAATTTTATGTAGTTTTTACATGCCATGAAATAATATCCTTCTTTTGTTTTTTTCTAAACCATCTAAAAACGTAAAAATCATTCTTAAGTCGCATACAAAAACAGGCAGAGGGCCTGACGTGGCCTGCAGGCTGTAGTTTGCCTACCATCACCATATGCCCTATACCTAGGGCTGGAACTTCTCGGTCAAATGGTATAGGTATTTTTTAAGTACTGCCAGTGCTCCAAAGTGGTTGTATCTAGTTTACAGCATGTAAATAGTTTTTTTTTAATTGAATCCAGATGGTAGGTTTTAGTGCCTGAATTTTGTGATGGCCTAGGGAAAGAGTTGTTTGCTTACTTTTGACTCTCGACCGTGGCTGTGAGAAGTTAACTGATTAGGTAAGAGGCTAGCACTGCACCTGTTAGCTAAAATAACTGAATTGTGGGATTGGAAAGTGTTGCTAGTTGTTATGAATTGAGTTGTGACCCCCAAAAATGTATGTTGAATTCCTGGCCACTGTACCTGAGGATATGATCCTGTTTGGAAACAGGGGTTTTCTTTTGTTACATTAATGAGATCATACCATTGTAGGGTGGGTCCTAAATCTCGTTTCCCCTGAGTTATGAAAAGACCAGAGTGCGCACACCATGCACATGAGGGAATACAGGCAATCCATGTGAGGACCATCTGCAAGCCAAGGAATGCTAAAAGGGCTGAGTGACACTGGTGGCTACCGACAAGGAAGGAATTGATGCCGCTAAGACCTTGATTTGGACTTGTAGCCTCCAGGACTGTGAGAAAATAAATTTCTATTCTTCAGAGCTACCCACTGGTGGTATTTGTGTCACAGCAGCACTAGGTAACTAAGGTACATGTGTATTTTATATTCGGTTTACTGCTTTACTAATAATGGACCAGATCAGCAAACAGTATTAACTTTTCATCTTTTATACCCACTAATATAATCAGAAAGTTTTAGAGAATTTCATATTTCCCTGAAGACTTCTATAACCTTAGCTACCTATGCTTTATTTGTAAAAAGCTTTCAAATGTAATTTCTCTTTTTGAAATGGATTATGCTTCTTATTTTAATAAACTATTGGTGCCATGTGCAGTCAGCATTTAAAATTATATTTGGGCTTCGGAAAGTCCTCCAGCATGATCTGAGCAGAATGTGCCCTTTTGACTGACTGTGCAATTTATCTTGCTAAAGGTGTAGTAACAATGTTTTAAAGTCTAATGTTTCAGTTACAGGAATGCTTATGTACAATATTCTTGACTGTAAGAGTATTTAGACAACCAAGATATACATTGTATTCCTGCTAAGTTGATTGGGGGAGGAGGAGCTAGTCCTTGAGATTGGTATTGTGCTATGATGTAAGTAGCATGAATGCTCAAAGGGAGAGGATGGAAATGGCGGGCAGCTTGCGGAGGGTTAACCTGCTTGGTTCATGTTGTTCTTGTTAGGTGAGGTGATTTTTATGCATCACGACCCCGTGTGACAGAGTAGAGCTGCCCCATAGGGTATCCTCGGCTGTAATCTTTATGGAAGCAGATCACCAGGTCTTTCTCCCAAGGAGCTGCTGGCTGAGTTCAAACTGCCAACCTTTAAGTTAGCAGCTGAGTGCTTAACTGTTGCACCACCGGGACTCCTTGCTAGGTTCATAACCAAACCAAAACCAAATGCGTTGCCGTCAAGTCTATTCCGACTCATAGCGACCCCACAAGACAGAGTAGCATTTCCTCCTAGGGTTTCCAATAGAGGCAAGTAGATTCAGTGCCCAAGCCACCCCGCTGGGCTGGGCTTTCCTGCCTTTTCCCACGCTCACTGCACAAGCCAGGGCATAGACTCCTGTCTGTGCTCGTGTGTGCTCCTGACAGACCCTCACGACTCATGGGCTGAGCAGCTGTTGGAACGGTTTGATTAGGTTAATTTGATTTGTGATTGCGGCAGATATTAATTAGATTAACAGAGTAAGGAGGATTGTTATGCTCTCTCTTCTCTGTAAAAAGTAGATTTTATTACCGTTATGGATTGAATTGTGTCCTCCCAAGATATGTGTTGTAAATCCTAACCCCTGTATCTGTGGTTATAATCTCATTTGGGAATGTTTTTTTTCTTGGTTATGTTAATGAGACAGGGTTAGTGTAGGGTGTGTTTTAAATCAATGTATTTTGAGATATAAAAGAAATTAAACAAGTGAGAGAAGCAGAGATGGGGGAAGAGTGATGCCAAGCAGCATGAAGATCTCTAAGGAACCGGAAGCAGAAGCTGAAGAGACAAAGATCTTGCTCCAGAGATGAGAGAGAAAACCTTCCTCTAGAGCCAGTGCTCTAAATTCGAACTTCTGACTCTAAATTGTGAGAAAATAAATTTCTGTGGGTTAAAGCTGTCCACTTGTGGTATTTCTGTTACAGCAGCAGTAGACAACTAAGACAGTTACTAACTAGGAAAAGGAATGGGCCTATTCTTTAGGAGATGGTCTTGACTCACATACAACAGGCAAGCAGCCTTCTATGGGGAGTGGCTCACCTTTCAGGAAGAAATTGCCAGGAGTAGAAGTTTACTATCTTCTCTTTTCGTTTTCCTCCTCCTGCCCTCTGTCTCCATCCCTTTCACTCTTTTTTTTTTCTTAAATTCTAAATCACTAAAAAACCCACTGCCTCTTGGTAATGATGCCTGGCTCAAGTCATAAAGGAACAAGTGAAATCTGTGCACCAAGTCAAGGACTTAGCCTCTGCTCTCCTTTCACCAGAAACCCTGGTGGCTCAGTGGTTAAGTGCTACAGCTGCTGACCAAAGGGTCGGCAGTTCGAATCCACCAGGCGCTCCTTGGAAACTCTATGGGGCAGTTGTACTCTGCCCTATAGGGTCGCTATGAGTCAGAATTGACTCGACGGCACTGGGTTTTGGTTTGGTCTCCTTTCACCTGTTAGAGAAGGCCTCTTGCTGTTTGTTTGTTTTGATTATATCCCCTATTTTATGTGAAAGGATAGTAAAAAGCATCTTGTGAAAAAGGTAACCTGGGCGATGTTTGCTTTAATATTTATTTCCTACTTTACTAAAAGAACCAGGAATCCAGATGCCGTGTGACATCATGTTGAAGCACCTTTACAATTCCCTTACGGTTTTAAATGTCATTTTCATGAGTGTGTTCTTGATGTCTGTGGAGGGTGGTAGATTTTTATTGAAAGCAGTAATAGGTCTTTCAGGGTTCTTTTCTGCTGAGAAAAGGGTGGCTGGAATTTCCTTTAGCTTTCATTTTTTCATTTCATTTTTGGCTACATGTTTTTTTCTTTATTGTTTTAAAGTTTTGTCTTCAGGATATTATATAACATACAATAAATCTCAGCCTTGGAGATATATTTATAATAATAAAGTAAATATATTTTTAAATAAGTTAGGTTCGGTAAGTTTTTTTTTCAGATGGAAGTATGTTCTTTTATTTTTAAAAATTGTTTATTATGTGCATTGCATTATTTTGATTTTAAGTGTGTTTGTCATAGAAAATTTGGAAAATGAAAAAGTATAAAGAAAAAAATTACCGAGAGATAATCTCTGTTTCTTCTTGGTATATTCCGGGGGTTGTCTTTGTCAGGCTCAGTCTGTCTCTTTTGTTTCTCTCTCCTTCTCATATTTATTAATTATATTTATGACATTTTTTAATGACATATTTTATGTTTATACATATGTATATGCATTCCCATGCACACGTTTTAAATATAAATTGAAATCACTTCCTCTGTAATCTAGAGGACAGTTTAAAGTTTCTGATTATTTATTAGCATAGGTAATGCAGTGATGAAAATAGTATTTGTTTGTAATATATGCCAAATGCTTTCTCATATTAAATCAACTGAGACTGGTTAAACTTTTTGTGTCATGATTTAAGGCTTTATTTTGTTTTAAACATGCTGTTACATACTGGCACCTCAGAGCTTAGGGGTGTTTCTTTTTCAATTTTATTTCTCATCTACTATAGACATGAAAGACATAACAGATGATTGAAGTCATCAGTATAGCAGAAGTGGAAGGTTATAAGTAAGGGTCTGAAATCTGAAAAGGCGGGCTATAGAGAGGCAGTGTGGGAGGTGTGACAGCACAAATTTTGGAGAACTTCTGTTCAGAGTTTAGCAAGTATCACTACCACCCAGTTAGCTGTGTGATTTCAGCAAATGATGTCTCTTTAAGACAGTTTTCTTATCTGTAAACTTGGAGGGGGATTGATAGTAACACCTGCCTCACAGGGGTCTTCTGAAGTCCAATCATGAAGCACTCAGTGAATGTGTCCTTCATCTGGGGCGTTGGTGGGTGACTCCATAGGGTTCCCTCTTCCTTCCTGGTCCTGGGGCCATTGCGGATTGAGATGTTTGTATGATAACTGTGTGCTGGGTGGGGGAGGAATTGCCATCCCAATTGGTTTCTGCCTCTGTAAAGTGGATCTAATGATACAGACTCTTGAAGAGTCATTACATTGCCCAGAGGAAGAAAAAGACAACCTTTCTTATGATGTAGATACAGAGACATGCCAATGTATCTGTGACACTGCCTGTTACCTGCTGGTGTGGCGCTGTGTCATTTAGTAGGACTCAGGAGGAAGGACATGGAGTCTATGGCTGGACACTTGTAGCCCAGTAGTGTCTGGCTTGGCCCACTGGAGTTGAATTTTGCTAAAACTCTGGAAATCTGTGGAAATTCCCCATGAGTGAGAATTTTGTTGGGTTAAATATTATTTGGAATAGCTATGTCATGTACTGTACTAGGACTTTGAAACTTTTCAGTTAAACAGAAATGCAGAAAATATATACAGACAGATATATAGAGGGATGTCTGTTTTATTCACTGATACATCCCCACTGTAGACTAGCACGGGGTATGTACCACAACCCTTGCCATTTTTGGCATCTTCAGAATGCACCCAGCAGAATAGAGATGTCAGCCTTTTGGGGGGATACTGCAAATTATAGCATGATCCTGGATGCAGAATACCTGGGAGCTTAAAAAAGTACTCCAGCCTTGGCCTGCCCCTGAGGTTCTTTCTCATTTAAAGCACGTGGTGCAGGGCTCAGGCATAGTAGTTTTTTTTTAAACCCCTTGGGTGATCCCCTGGTCTAGTGGGAGAAATAAACTATGCGCACATGTAAAGTCTAATACCAGCATAGGATCTAGCCTCTGGTGGATTAAGAGCCATGTGATTAGGCCAGATAACTGTGTAGTCCATGCAGAGGAAGGCAGACCACAGTGGACCTGAGAAGGCTCTAAATGTTGCCTGGCGGGAGGAGAAGGATGGGTAAGGTTCAGGTAGAGGAAGGGACCTAGAGTGTTGTCCCAAGCAGGCATCACTTGAGCAAAGGCTGGGAGGTAGAGATGAGCATAATACATATCTGTGGGTATGAATCAAGAGAAGGCAGTCTTACAAGACCAAGGTTGAAGACCACTATAAGATTGAAGCTTTCTGGATTGAAACATATCACTTAAAGTCATCCTTTCACTTAGGCTTCTCACTTTTTGTTAAAGTTTATACTGTATAGAAATAAATGGCCTCGTAGAACCTTTGGTTAACCTTCCTGAATATTTTGGGCTTCCACTTAGGTCAAATATACTAAAGTACTTGTGATCACAGATCCTGCTCTAAAGTCTAGTTAAGTATTAATATGAGGAAATTTGCTCTTGCATATTTTTACACATAATTTCTTTAATTAGTACAACACATTTTACATAATTTAAATACCGACATCTGGGTGATTTGCTCAGCCCACAGAGAGGACTGTTTCATCAGAAATATCTACACAGCATATTTTCTGAACTGTGTGCCAACATTTAGCTGTTTAGCATTTAAATAAAGAGTGATGTTTCTGCAGTGGAAAGTGTAGTGAAAACTGAACTTCCCCAAGAGTTTCTGGTCATTAAGAGAACATTTTTAATGATATTTACTGTTTCAGAGGCCAACTGCCAATAATGCCAGGAAGTGTACATTTGTTCATACCATAGAGTTGGTGGTTGCCAGACCCTTCTATTCCTAGTTCTGCCCTGGTGAGTCCTGGGACTGTTCACATCTGTTCTAAATGTCTTCTTTCTGACCATAGGTACTGTAATATGGATTGTTTCAAAGTCATGCAAAAAATATTCCCCATTCAATATCTGTGATGTGATTGGTGCCAGCCTGGTATCAACTTTGTGATGCTAGGTACAAATTTTGAGAGTACTTGTTAAATTGTTTATGATAGACTCCAGGAATCAAACCTTAATATTTAAATGTTGTTATTAGGTGCCATCAAGTTGGTTCCGATTCATAGTGACCCTATGTAGAACAGAACAAAACGCGGCTGGTCCTGTACCATCCTCACAATTGTTGTTATGCTTGAGCCCATTGTTGCAGCCACTGTATCAGTCCATCTTGTTGAGAATCTTCCTGTTTTTCACTGACACTCAACTTTACCAAGCATGATGTCTTTCTCCAGGGGCTGATCCCTCCTGATAACATGTCCAAAGTATTGGAGACAATGTCTTACCATCTTTGCTTCTAAGGAGCATTCCAGCTGTACTTCTCCCAAGACAGATTTGTTCATTTTTCTAGCAATCCATGGTATATTCAGTATTCTTTGCCGGCATCATAATTCAAAGGCATCAATTCTTTGGTCTTCTTTATTCATTATCCAGCTTTTGCATGCATCTGAGGCATTTGAAAACACTATGGCTTGGGTCAGGCACGCCTTGGTCCTTAAAGTAACATCTTTGATTTTTACCACTTTAAAGAGGTCTTTTACAGCAGATTTGCCCAATGCAATGCATATTTAAATAGAATTCCCTTACAGCCTTCTGAGTTATTCTGACCTTATAACGATTTTGAAATTCAGGAGCTGTCCTTTCTTGGCAAGGAACATAAAAACAGGACTGATAGGGGACTGTCTTGGCCCTGGGTTCAGAGGTCATGATATTGTTCAGTAGTTTGGCCTCAGTGATCCCATCCCAGTCTCTCTTCCCTGAGCCTGACTTGTTGGCCTGGATTGGACCCACTCGTTTCTTTCTGGAAAGGCACACAGACAATAAAGTAATGAATAATTGGTAGCCAGGTAAAGTGATAGAGTGTGATTGGAGTGGGGTGGGGTTATATTCCTAGGTGATAGAGTGTGATTGGAGTGGGGTGGGGTTATATTCCTAGGAGGTAAGTGTTATCTGAGAAAGAACCTTGTCCCTCTTACTCACTGGTATTCCCAGTCCCTTTTTTTTTTTAAGAGAATAGGCAGCCTTGTAGGATAAGCACTGATTAACAAGAAGGGGCAAGCCACAGATAACTAGGAGAATTTCCCAGGCAGAGGGAACTGTACATGCAAAGGCTCTGTGATGGGAATGATGAGACCACTGTGGCTGGAGTCAAGTGAGAGTGGAGGGGGATGGGGTTGGAGAGGTAGGCAGGGCTCAGATAAAGTGAAATAAGGAGGCCTCGATGAGGAGTTGGGATTTTATTTGAAATGCGTGAGAAACCATTGTGAAGTTTTATGCATAACCTCTTGAGGTTTTAAAAAGATGGTTCTACTGCCCTATGGAAAATAGATTGTAGGGTGGCCAGAAGGGAAGCAGAAAGAGCAATTGGGGGGATATTAGAAACTCCAGGCCAGAGCTGGCGATAGCCTTAACTTCCACAGACTTTTTCCCTTCTTGGTTGGCACCAGATTCTGATACCACATTTAGCGCCAAATTTATTTTGTTCTTTAATCCCTGACTTCTTACTTATATTGTGGAGATGTGTTAGATGACAAGCATGCATGCCAATGGAATTTTTACAAAATCTCCTGCTGAAAGAAGTGATTTGAGGGTTTGTTCTAAGTCAGTCACCCAAATCTCCAAGTAAATAGGTATGCATAGCCCCTCCATGTAAGTAGGGTGATGAAGCTTTCCCTGACACAACTGTTCAGAACCAAAATAGAGTTGCATTTTTCTTTTTTAAGTCTGGGGGGAAAAATTTAGTCAACACTTATTAGCCAATTGTATACAAATCATTATAGAAGGTATTATTTTTGATATGTTTGTTATTTGTGTCTTATCCCTTGCCTGAATGGATGTGGAGGAGGCAGGATTCCTTTTCAGTTGAGTAGGGAGTTTTAGCAGGTAGTTTTTTTTTTTTTTTAAACTGATTATGATTCAGAGAATTTAGTAGAGCTCTCACATGAAGGATTACATGTTACCTCAGCTTTGCAGGGACAAATATTATTTTTACTCACTTCATCATTCTCTCTGGGAAAGTAGCAAAAATGAGAAGTTATTTCCTAGAGGGGCATGAAGGGGATTCTTATCCCTTTCTGTCATTACTTGCTCAGGTCCTGTGTTGGAAGGCTAGGGGTTAATGGGATGATAGTCCAGGCAGCTGGCAGATACGGCTTCATTGGTATCTTCCTGGTAATCAGTTTTGACTACTGTTTCACTCCTCTGCTAGACAGGATGCTTTGGGGGGGGGAGGGGGGAAGTACAAGAAACAGTGACTTCCAGGTATGTACGAGATTGTGGTATATACTTCAGGATTTCAGAGTTAATTGGTTTTGGTTGAAGATAACTGTTTAGCATTTGCATATTATTCAAAAATTGTAAGTTACTTGACAACATTTGCTAGTCAAATTGGTGGGTGATTTTTAACAAACAGTGTCTACTTGTTGAGATGTCTAAGAAGTGTTACTAGGAAGTGTCAGAATTTTTTTTTTTTTTCCTAGCAATAAAAATCTTTTGGATGTTTATCAAATTTTCTTGCAACTTTCCAGTTTTCTTCTTTCTCATTAAGAGGAGTATGTAAAATAGTTCAGGGGAATATCTTTACTTAAAGTCAATCAATATAGACTAATTGTCATATAGAATCCATTGTCAAATAAAAAACAAATCAGAGGTAGGGAGAAGCTTTCTTCAGAAAAAGAAGGAAGAAAGGAACTATTTATTACACCAGCCAGAGGGGCCTATTGTGATAGGGAGGGTGTTCTGGCCATAAGACAAGCAAACATCTCAAAGAGTTGGGAAAAAAAGCATTTTGTGGAGACTGAGCGTAAACAAGGCTGGAAAAAACTCAGATGTGGGCAAGTGAAATGAAAGGGTGACATCGTTTGATAATGAATCAGAATGTTTTATGCTAAGGTCAGCCAGTTCTCCAGGAGGGGTCCTTAAAGAGAGATAGTAAGGTTAAGAAGAGAACCTTAACCAAAGTTAAGCATTTTATTTCTGATTGGTCAGTGGGGACAAGCAATTAAGTTACTCAAGGGATGGGAATTTGGAGGGTCTGTTTTTTTATGGCTTTGTCATAGGTAAACAAGGGGTCATCTGTGTCTAAGTGATACACCAAAAAACCAAAACCAGACCTGTTGCTGTTGAATCGATTCTGACTCATGGTGACCCTACGGAACAGGGTAGGACTGCCCCATAAGGTTTCCAGGGAGTACCTGGTGGATTCAAACTGCTGACCTTTTGGTTAGCAGCCGTAGCTCTTAACCACTACACCAGCGGGGTTTCCAAGTGATATAGGAAGGGTGGTTATTTGCAGTAAGCTGTTTTTTATCAAAACACAAAAGAGGTATGTGTGTGGGGGGGAGGTGGTGGGCAGGATGGATGTTTCTTTAATTATTGCTGTTTTCAGTGTGACAAGGTTAAGGTAAAATTTCACCATTATCACCGGGGTGTCTCTCAAGCCCTCCTCTTCTAATTCTACCTCCCTTCTCCCTCTATTCCTAGTCATTCTACATATTCTTGCCAGATTTACCTTCTCAAGCATTAACCAATTCCTTTTTTCAGAATTCTCATTTGTTGCCCGGTGCCTTACCAAACACATGGTCTATCTGTCTTTCTAGGCTATTTTTCCAGATTTATCAGCCAAACCAGATGCCCTTGGTTCTTTGTGTATATGCCCATATTTTCTGTCTCCAAATCTTTCTTCAAGAAATCTCCTAAGAATGAAGAACACCAAGGACACAAGGTGATTACGAGCCCAAGAGACAGAAAGGGCCGCATGAACCAGAGACTACATCATCCTGAGACCAGAAGAACTGGATGGTGCCCAGCTACAACCGATGACTGCCCTGACAGGGAACACAACAGAGAAGCCCTGAGGGAGCAAGAGAGCAGTGGGATGCAGACCCCAAATTCTCATGAGACCAGACTTAATGGTCTGACTGAGACTAGAAGGACCCCAGTGGTCATGGCCCCCGGACCTCTATTGGCCCAGGACAGGAACCATTCCTGAAGCTAACTCTTCAGACATGGATTGGACTGGACAATGGGTTGGAGAGGGATGCTGGTGAGGAGTGAGCTTCTGGGATGAGGTGGACACTTGAGACTATGTTGGCATCTCCTGCCTGGAGGGGAGATGAGAGGGTGAAGGGGGTTAGAAGCGGGCGAAATGGATGCAAAAAGAGAGTGGAGAGAGAGATCCGGCTGTCTCATTAGGGGGAGCGTAATTGGGAGTGTGTAGCAAGGTGTATATGTTTTTTTGTGTGAGAGACTGACTCGATTTGTAAACTTTCACTTAAAGCACAATAAAAATTTTATATAAATAAAAACAGAAATCTCCTAAACCTGGAATACCTCTTTTGTTTACTTCTTTCCGTTTTTTTAGACTGTTGAAATCCTACCTGTGACTTTGAAGCTAAAGGACCAGTTGGAGAGGATTTCAAGGAAATGAGGAAATAATAATAAAAAGCAAAATAAAGAAACTTGCAGAAACAGCACTACCATGAAATCACCAATAGAAAGCAGATGAGAAAATGGACATGAGCTGTCCCTGTGGGAAGAGGGAAGGTTATTAGCGGGTGTTCCTGAGATTGCCCCTCAGAAGCTGAATCAGTGAGGTTTCTAAAAACTACCAGTGCCCTCCAGTATGGGAGAAACAAATTGATTTTCCTATTTTGATGGAGAAGTAATAGAAATGGCAGTTGGTGGCAACGGAGGTGAAGTAAAAAGCAGAGCTGACTCCATCTGTAAGGGAAGGCCTGGTGATACAATGAGAAGCTTGAGGGCAACTGTCCGTCCAACCCTCTGTGGGATGGGATCCCTCACCAACCAGGGGGAATGAGTCCTGTGGAGGATATTTAACAACTCTGGGAAGTGAAGGCAGAGCCTAGGAACTTAAACAAAGCCTTTTGTTTGTTTGTTTAGTAATGCTTCAGTTGGAAACCTGGTGGCGTAGTGGTTAAGAACTACAGCTGCTAACCAAAAGGCTGGTGGCTGCTCACCAAAAGGTCAGCAGTTCGAATCCACCAAGTGTTCTTTGGAAACCCTGTGGGGCAGTTCTTCTCTGTCATGTAGGGTCTCTATGAGTTGGAATCGACTGGACTGCAACGGGTTTTAATGCTTCAGTTGAGACTTCATAGACCTCTGTCATTCCATCTAGCTAGAGAAAAAGTGGATAGATGGCTGACTCCTCAGCCCTCAAACTAGAGCAGCTCACAGGTGTGGCAGGACAAGGAATTAACCACCCTTTGTTAGAGCGAATGCAATTTCTGGACAGACACACCTAAGCATGCACAAGATGAAAAGAAAATAGGGCAACTATATAAACGTAAGAATAGTGGGTGGATGGATAGATAGACAGGTGAACAAACAAAGAGAAAGAAAAATATAGCTTGCAAAAGACAAAAGATCCCAGTCTAGATGAAAACATACCTCAAGGCATAGAAGAGAATTCCTTACAATTGTTTCATTCTGTAGAACAACTTAATGAGAAACATGAATTCAATAAACAAAGCAAAATGGTAGTAAAAAGTAGTGTGAGATGAAAAAAGGAGATTGCAGACCTTAAAAAACATTTTGAGGTATAAAGATAATTGGTATCCTCCAAGTAAACAGGCAACAAACAAAAGGTAGAATATAATACAAGAAAGATTTCATGGGTTGAAAAAAATAAATAAATGAAAGAACTGAGCCTGTAGATGAGAAGAATGTATTGTGTTCCAGGAAAATTTGTGTACAGGAAGCTCAACATTGAGATCTATCCTAATTAATTTGGGTAATACTGAATTTCAAGAGTAAAGGAAAAATTCTTCAGACATTCAAGGGAGAAAACCAAATTGCCTGCCATGAACTAAAAGTCAGACTAGGCTCATTATTTCCTGAGAGCAGCATTCAATTTCTGAAGACAGTGGAGCCATGTCCTCAACGTTCTGAGGGAAAGGAGTTATGACCCAAAAGGTGTCCCATATTGACGTGGTTAGATATCATTCAAGTGACAAAACAGGAGGCAGACATTCTTAAGTAAGTGTCAACTCAGTTAGCTTATTGGTGCTTCACGCCAAAACACGTATGAAAAGAATATATACACAATGATGGCAGCCTCCAAATGTGTTTCATAATGTCTTTTAAGTTAGAAGGATATTTTAGACAATACCGCTTGTAGTGAAGAAAAAAAAAATTGGTTGTAATTTAACAAATACTCCAGTTTCTTTTTTCTTCTGTTAAATTAAAATAAAATGACATGTATTTTTTTTTTTAATTAAAAAGTAGCTTTTCTAGAGGGTAATTTTATTATTTATAAAAGTATTCCTGTCTGCCTGACTTCTTCCCTTCCTCCTCACACAGCCGGCATGTGCTCTTAGCCCTGATTGTGGCACTTATCCTTTTCTTCTGCTAAGTGTTTTTAGTGGGGTTTGCAGAAATGAAGTATATGTTGCGAGTCAACTCTACAAAATACTGCTAGTTAGTCGAACGTGTAATTCTCCTCAATAAATTCCCATAAAATGGTTCTGACCTTAATTGTTGGCTATCCAGAAAAAAAATTTTTTTTTTTTTTTACTTATGGAAATCCTGGTGGTATGGTGGTTAAGAGCTATAGCTGTTAACCAAAAGGTCAGCAGTTCAAATCTACCAGGTGTTCCTTGGAAACTCTTTTGGGTAGTTCTGCTCTGTCCTGTAGAGTCCCTATGAGTCAGAATTGACTCAACGGCAACATTTTTTTTTTTTTTTTAATGGTGCCAAATAATCAGCACTTACTGATTGCCTGCTGTGTACCCAATCTAGCTGTATTCACCTAAGTTAGTGTGAGGAAACACTGTTTCTACTTTTAAAGAGCTGTTAATATAATTGGGGCAGACAATGCCACAGGTTTTCCTAGTATTTTCCAAGCAAGTTTTAGCTCCCAGATAGGTTTCCTTAGAGGGAAAAAGTAGGTTTTGTTGTTTTTTCTGTATTGGTTCTCCCTTATTCATTTATCCAAGAAAGAGTTGTTGAGCTTTGTCAGACATGGTGGTAGATACTAAGGATGTAGTTGTGATCAAAAGAATTTGAATTCCTGCCCAGTCTCATACATAAGGGTGGTTAATCACATGTGTCGTTGCCAACGAGCAATGCCTCTCATCATTCAAACCCTAATGCGGTCTTCTTCCTGTAGATCTCTGCTGCCCTGTCACTCACCTTGACCACTAGAAGATGGCAGGACTGATGCTCTACCAATCTTGGTGCTGGATGTACATTTTAGTGGCACTTTACTTGAATAGGTAGTTCCTGGGTGGTGCAAATAGTTAAGCGCTTGGCTACTAACCAAAAAGTTGGCTATTTGCATTCACCCAGAGGCACAGTGAAAGAAAGGTCTAGCAATCTACTAGAGAAAGATCCCAGCCACCGAAAACCCCATGCAGTACAATTCTGCTGTGAAACACATGGGATTGCCGTGAGTCGGAATTGACTAGATGACAGCTACCTTTTTTGTTTTTTTTTTTTGGTTACCCGAATAGGTATCTGGAGGTTGAAGAACAATGTATTGAGCAGATAAATTTGAAAAGGTATTGAACGTAATGTTTAAAATAAACTGATACTGTGTTTTGACACTTTTAGTGAGGCCATAGTTTTCTTTTTATCTGAATAAGCTTGGTTAGCGAAAGTTTTGCTTCCATACAAAATATGTGCAGCTATACATATTTTCCCTTTTCTTTCTTTGAGACCCGGAGTCTTTGTTCTTGAAGTTAGGGGAGGGCTAGCTGGCTCTGCTATGTTAAGTTTTCCATCTTATCAAAGAGGTGTTTCATAAATTATATATAACGGTAGATGCCACTCAATAAATATTTTGTACATGATAAATATTTTTGTCTGAAATTACTTTTTCACTTGAGCAATGATTTAAACTCTCATTTCTGGGTTTTATAAGGTGACACTTCTATAATATCATGTAGTTGTATGGAGCTTGAATGTCATCAGGCTTCAGAGCAACATTAATCCCCATAAATTCACCTGCCCCCACTCGTAATCCTGGAGAACTTTCTCTTAATTATATGTATGAGCATGTCTGTGGGTGCATACTTGTGTGTTTGTGTGCCTGTGTGTGTGTTGGAGGTGGGTGGGAACAAGTAATGCTTTTGACAAAAAGCATCTGAAGTTACGAATTTTACATGGTTTCAAAATCTGTGAGCATAACTTATTTCATGGGAGAAAAAAAATGTTTTTCAGTGGTTAAAAAAAAAAAAAATACTAAGCTGGGATGTAGTCCAAAGAATTTCTCTAGTCTGAATGGGAGCTGTTGGGCTTTATAATAATTGTATTTTTTAGATTATTGTCTACTTTTATGCAGAAAATATGTATGTGTCTAGATTTATGAGAACACCCATACTCCTTTTCATATGAACCTAAAGGCCTGGGTCAACTACCATGTGTACAATATTTTCTGGGTTCAGAATCACCAGACCTTCTGGTGAGGACATTGTTTTTATGAAGTGTAGCTCGTGATTAAATTCTGCATTGCAGTAGGTATCTTTTTAAAAAAAGAATCGTATACTTCCCGCTTCTGCTTGAATTCTGTGGGCTGGAAGAACAGTATGACTTGTACCAATATCCAAGAGGTAGGCACTGGGTGGGTTTATTTAGAGAGCTCATTTTAGCTAAGATTTGCAAGGACTTTGCAAGGACTTCGGTGTAGTAAATCAAGATTACTGAAGTCTCGCATCTCAAAGCCTGAGGTTCTGAGCCCTGGGATTCGAGCCTGGCTGCTGAGAGGAGTAACTGAAGAACAATGATGGGCTTCATTTCATTTCTTTGAATCTGAGTTTTGCATTGGTCATTTTCTCTGCATATCCATTTAATGGTTGTTAAATTGCTTTCATTCAAGTGGTGATTTTTACGTTGCTTTTTTTAAACCATCTTTTGCGTGGCTCCAGCATTGGTGTGTGTGTTCCAGACTCAAATGTCTGCAGAGATGAAGGCTGGGGGGACTCCTCTGCCACCGCCCTCCCCCACCACCTCTTTAGAGCTCCCTTATCTGTAGTGTTTGAGCTTTGCTTTGATGGTCTTACACTAACCAGCCTGAGAGGTTCTGAATCCTTTACCTAGAGAATGGCAGGCTTTGTTGTTGTTGTTACGTGCCGTCAAGTTGGTTCCGACTCAGTGACCCTGTGCACAACAGAATGAAACACTGCCCAGTCCTGCGCCATCCTTACGATCATTAAGCTTGAGCCCATTGTTGCAGCCACCGTGTCAATCCACCTTGTTGAGGGTCTTCCTCTTTTCCGCTGACCCTGTACTTTGCCAAGCATGATATGCTTCTCCAGAGACTGATCCCTCCTGACAACATGTCCAAAGTATGTAAGACGCAGTCTCACCGTGCTTGCTTCTAAGGAGCATTCTGGTTATATTTCTTCCAAGACAGATTTGTTCGTTCTTTTGGCAGTCCATGGTTTATTCAGTATTCTTCAGCAACACCACAATTCAAAGGCATCAGTTCTTCTTCGGTCTTCCTTATTCATTGTCCAGCTTTCACATGCATATGATGTGATTAAAAATACCATGGCTTGGGTCAGGCGCACCTTAGTTGTCAAGGTGACATCTTTGTTCTTCAACACTTTGAAGAGGTCTTTGCAGCAGATTTACCCAGTGCAGTGTGTCTTTTGATTTTTTGACTGCTGCTTCCATGGCTGTTGATTGTGGATCCAAGTAAAACGAAATCCTTGACAACTTCAGTCTTTTCTCCATTTATCATGATGTTGCTCACTGGTCCAGTTGTGGGAATTTTTGTTTTCTTTATGTTTAATGTACTAGATTATGCCGGTTGACGTAGATGTCTCCCAAGTCTATGGTCCTTAGCCATCAAGCCTAGTATCTTCGTCCTAGGAGGTGTTTGGTTGTTCATAAGAAGTTTTCATGACTGTGCCCCTTGTGTGTTCTGTTGTCTGCATTAGTATACATTGCAACATCTACAAATACGTAGGTAGAGATACCTGCAGCCTAACCTATATCTGCAGATGAGTGTGCTCCCTTGCATCCTCCCACACCTCTTTAGCATGCTTACATACATGTGTACCTTTTGTAAATTATCATTTGTTAATACTGTTGTTACAGGATTGTCTATGCTTTATAGTAGTTGCGTAGTTGTGCTTTGTTTTTGAGTTCCTCTCAGTGTCTTCCTTTGCCTTTGTCATGTTGTACATCCCCCATACGGTGTATTGCCTTTTCTTTCACCGATATTATCACGTGTTTTCTATTTGGTCATTTAGCCTCTCTCCCCTTCCCTTTCTTGGTAACTGTCAAAGAATTTTTTTTCCATGTATAATCTTTTCCTTTTTTTTTTTTTTTATAATAATGGCCTCACACAGTATTTTTCCTTTTGTGATTGGCTTATTTCATTCAGCACAATGTCCTCCAAACTCATCCATGTTGTGAGATGTTTCAAGGAATCGTCGCTGTTCTTTATCATCGCGTAGTATTCCTTTGTGTGTATGTACCACAGTTTGTTTATCCGTTCATCCGTCAATGGACACTTAGGTTGTTTCCATCTTTTTGCTATTGTGAATAACATGGGTGTGCATTGTTTATTTGTATTGCAGCTTTCGTTTCTCTAGGGTGTATACCTCCGAGTGGGATTGCTGGATCATATGGCATTTCCAGTTCTAGCTTTTTATGGACGTGCTGTATCGTTTTCCATAGTGTTTGTACCATTTTACATTCCCACCAGCAGTGTATAAGAGTTACAGTCTCCCCATAACCTTGTCAGCACTTGTTGTTTTCTGTTTTTAGTACCATTGATGTCAGGGTAAGATGGCATTTCATTGTAGATTTAATTTGCATCTCCAATGGCTAATGATTGCGAGCATTTCTTCCTGTTGTTTGTTAGCTGCCTGAATGTCCTCTTTGGAGAAGTGTCTGTTCATGTCCTTTGCCTGTTTTTCAAATGGATCATTTGTCTTTTTGTTGTTGAGGTATTGAAGTTTTCTATAAATTTTAGAGGTTAACCCATTGTCAGATATGTCATAGCTGAAAATTGTTTCCAGTCTTTAGATTCTCTTTTGGAGAAGTCTTTTGACGAGTATATGCTTTTAATTTTTAGGTGGTTCCATTCATCTAATTTATCTTCTGCTATTTGTGTATTTTTAGTTATGGTTGGTATACTATTTATGAGGGTTGTCCCTATTTTTTCTTTCATAAAGTTTATAGCTGTAGGTTTTATATTTAGGTCTTTGATCCATTTTGAGTTACTTTTTGTGTGTGGTATAAGGTATGGGCCCTGTTTCATTTTTCTACAGATAGATATCCAGTTTGCCAGCACCATTTGTTAAAGACACTGTCTTTTCCCCATTTAATGGACTTTAGCCTTTGTGGAATACCAGCTGTCCATAAGCGGATGGATATCAATGTTCTTGAATTTATTGAGGCTTGCTTTGTGGCCTAAAATGTGGTCTGTTCTGCAGAACGTTCCATGTGCATTGGAAAAGAATGTGAACTTTGCTGCTGTTGGGAGGAGTGTTCTGTATATGTGTGTGAGGTCAAGTTGGTTTATTGTGATATTTAGATCTTCTGTATCTTTTTGATTTTCTTTCTAGTTCTGTCCTTCACTGAAAGTGGTGTGTTAAAATCTCCTACAATTATTGTGGTATTGTCTGTTTCTCTTTTCAGTGCTGTTAGAATTTGTTTTATGTATTTTGGAACCCTGTCACTGGATGCACGTGTATTTTTTATGATTATGTCTTTTTGATGGATTGACTCTTTAATCATTTATGTAGTGTTATTCTTTGTATTTTATGATAGATTTTGTCTCAAAGTCTATTTTGTCAGAGATTAATATTTGCCACTCCTGCTCTTTTCTGGTTATTTTTGCTATGTATATATTTCTTCCTTCCTTTGAGTTTCAGTTCATGTATATCTTTCTGTCTAAAGTGGTCTCTTGTAGGCAGCGTATTGATGGGTCATGTTTTTTTAATCCATTCTGTTATCTGTCTGCTTACTGGTACATTTAATCCATTTATATTTATTGTGATTATTGATAGGAATGAGTTCACTGCTGCCATTTATTGTGCTTTTTTTTTTTGTGGTGTTGACGATTTCTTTGTTCTGCTTAATTTGTGCTGAGTTCTTTTTGTGGATTTTGATTTCTCATTGTTGATTTTGTGTTTACTGGGTCTTTATGGTTTTGTTCTTTTTTATTTTGATGAGTAGATGTTTTCTTTGTGGTTACCATATTATTCACCTTTATCTTCCTAAATTTAAAACAGTCTTTTGTTTCTTGATATTCTTGTCCATATGGAAGTTCTAATAACTATACCATAATTCCCTTTTTTATATTGAAGTTATCGTCTTTTACAGATTGACATCTCTGCTTCCCTGTTTTCAATCTTTCAGCATTGTTTTGTTTTTGATAATTTTTTATCTTCGTTGGTATCTAGCTTTGCTGCCATGTGTCTTAATCTCAGGTTGTTGTCTTTTGTTAGTGGTTTTCTGTTAGTAGGACTCCCTTTAATATTTCTTGTAAGGTTGTTCTGACTTTTACAAATTCCCTTAATTTCTGTTTATCTGGAAATACCCTAATTTTGCCATCATCTTTGAGGGACAGTTTTTTTAGATATATAATTCTTGATTGGTAATTTTTTTTCTTTCAGATTTTTATGTATTTCATCCCATTGCCTCCAAGTTTGCATGATTTCTGCTGAGAAGTCAGAGCTTATTCTTATTGGTTCCCCTTTGTAGATGATGTCTCAGTTTTCCCTAGCTGCTCTCAGGAGCTTTTTTTAGGCTTTGGTTTTGGAGAGTTTGATTATAATATCTCCTGGTTATTTTCTTTTGGGATCTATCCTGTATAGTGTTTGTTGCACTTCTTGAATGGATACCTTCTCGTCTTTCATGATATTAGGGATGCTTTCTGCCAGCAAATCTTCAGATATTTTCTCTGTGCTTTTTATCGTTTCCTCCTTTTTTTTTTTTTTTTTTTCCCTTCTCTGGGATTCTGATCACATGTGGTCTGTTCGTCTTAGTAGTATCCCACAGAACTCTTATACTTTTCTCATTTCCCATCTCTCTTTTTTCTGATTGTTCCTCAAACAAGTTAATATGAAGGGATTTGTCCTCTTATTCGCTAATTCTGTCTTCCTGTGGTTTAGTTTTGCTTCTGTTTCCTTCCATTGAGTTGTCTATTTTTGAAATTTTATTGTTAACCTGGATTTCTGACTGCTGTGTTTCTATCATTTCTAATTATTTATTTTGTCATTTGGTTCTTGTATTGTTTTCCTGAATACTTACAGTGTTTTGTCTGTGCATTCCTTGATTTTGTCTTTGTTTTCCTTGGTTTTGTGTATGTTTTCCTTGATCTCATGGAGGGCTCTATATGTAAGTCTTTTAAATTCCTTATTCTGTAGTTCAATTACATCTTCTTCCTCAGGGAGATTTTCTGGCTCTTTATTTTGGACATTTGCTGGAGCCATCTTGTCCTGCTTCTTTAGGTGATTTGGTATTGTCTGTTGTCTCCGAAGCATTAAAGTGTTGTCATATTTATTTATTAATTGTATATTTATTTGCTGCATCCTGATTTTTTATTTTGTTTTAATGTATCTGGGGAGGCAGTGCTGGCATGCTTCTCTGGTTGATAGTCTGGCTGCACTTAAGTGCTTGCCCTCTTTCTGACAGGGTGTGGCAGTGGCTGGATGTGTGGTCACTGGTTTGTTTGCTGATCTTGCTGGGTGGCTGAGGATGGTCTGGGCGGGGGGTTGGCCACCATATGTCACAGGTCTGGTGGTGCTGGAGCAGGGAGCGGCCTTTGCCAAGTGGTGGGGCAGCAGGTGTGGGTGTGTTGTGTGAGTGGGGTTGTGACCATCGCTGCTTACTGGCAGAGGGGGGTGTGTGGTGAAGGGTGGGTGCACACAGGTGTTTGTACTGGCTCCACCTGACACTGGGCAGGGGAGAAGGGAAGTGGGCAGAAGTATGTGTAGCCATGCTACCAGTGCCTCTCCCTTGGTAAGGGGAGGGGAGGGAGCAAGGATGGGGCCACTTGAGGTTGCGCCATGTGGGGGGGGAGGGAGAGGTGACAGGTACATGTGCAGCTGCACCACCAGCACCTTTAGCTTGGAGGGTGGAAGTAAGCAAGTGGTCGGCAGGCTTGCACACATTTGCAATGCCTGCGCCTCATAGCGGGCACATGCGGGAAGGCACCACTGCATCTCGCTGGGCAGGTGGAGAGGGAGGGAGCAGTGAGTGGGCACATGCATAACTACAATGCTGGCACCTCTTCCTGGTGGATGGAGGGAGCAGTAGGCAGTCTTGTGCACAACTGTAGTGCCAGTGCCTCTCGCTGGGCAGAGGGGGTGCGAGGACTGGTGGGCAGACGCGTGTGGAGTTGCTCTGCCTGGGCCTCTTGCTGGAGCAGCAGGTGCATGCTCGGGTGTGCTGCTGGTGTCTCTCACTGGACAGGGGGGCAGGGGAGGGAGTGCTGGAATCCACGTGCACAGTCTAGTTTTCGCTGTCTGTCACTGAGCCAAGCCAGAAGCTGCCATAAAGTAGGCATGTGCATGGGTGTGTGAAACCTCTGATGCTCCATGGGGTCAGGGTGTGTGTAGGTGGTGGGTGTGCGCCGTAGGAGGGTGCCTCCTGCCATGAATTAGATGAGCAGAGAGATGATAGATGAGGCTAGGTGAGGGTTGGGGGGCTTATGTTATGGTCCCTCATCAAATGAGGTGTCCTGGGTAAGGGGTCCCCTGCCGCTTCCTACCAGGAGGGTGGGGATAGGTGGAATGGGCTCCTTTGGTTATTGGATATGGGTGCTCAGGCCCTTCCCATCCGCTGTAGCCAGCATTTGGGACCTGCTCCTGACTAAGTGGTGGGGATGTCTAGGGTCTGTTGGGGTGGGGGACCTCCCGCTGCCACTCCACGTCTGCACTGCTTTGTGCATGCTACTCACCCCTGAGGTCAGGACGTGTTGCCCGTGCACAGCTGGTTCTGGACCTTGGCTCTTTCCCTGTTCTTGTTTCTCTCCGAGTATGTCTATATAGTTTCTCTGTCTCTTATGGGAATGTTGTGGGGTTGCCTCTGTGTTCCTCCTCTGCAGTTGCTTCTGGCTTTGTCTTAAAATGACCACATCGAGCCAGAGTGCTTGGTAAAGCCCCTCTGTTTTGTGATGTTCCTTGCTTGCTGTATTCGTTCAGTTTTCCTTCCACTTGTGTTCAATTCAGTTCTTTATCCTTCCTTTTTGAAGTTCAGGTTCCAGGTTTGTCGTCTGCATTTGTCACTTAGTTTTTTGTGACTTTGCTGTAAAGGGTAGTTCATTTTTATATTGAGCTCTTCATGTGTTCCAACTTCACTTTGCTTATGACAAGTCAGGATTTTGACATGTAGTTTAAGGCCTATTTTTTGAGTGAGAAATAAAATATTATTCATTTTAACAGTCTAAAGAACACCTGATACGAAATTATCTTTCTCCAAAGTAACCTTTTCCTTTTCCTCTTAATTTCAGGAACAAACCCTAGCCCTTAGGAAGGAAGGAATTGGAGTTGTTCTAGATTCTGAACTGCCCCATTTGATTGGCATTGATGATGACCTTCTGAGTACTGGAATCATCTTATATCACTTGAAGGTAGAAACTGCCTATGTGAAACATTCTAATTTTGTTTCCAGTATTTTTCTTAAGTTGCTAGGAAGGTTTATTATAATACTCTATGGCCATGAACACAACTATTAAAGAATATGTAACAAATCCTTGAGCCCTTTGAGGATTTTCAACAGGTAATTGGGATTCTTTGTTGTTAAAAGTTTCAATGTTTATGTGGTTCTAAAGATAAATTATAGTCCATTCACTTCTATTTTATAGAATCAGTAAGAGGAGGCAAGGAGCAAGTAGACAGACTGAGGAAGATAAGTTATAAGCACCTAGAACTGGGATTTGTTATACACAGTTTCCTGGCCCTTAGTGGTAATTATAAAATTGTGTTTCCTGTCTACATCGTTGGGCTTGGTTCTGAGCAGGCTATTCATGTCAAGACAGCAGAATTCCACATCAGTAGCCATTGTTGCCACTGTGACCTTGACATCTATATCCTCTCTCTGATCCATGACTTAAAATGAGAGTGGCACTGCAAGTATATTTTCTGGGGTTTCATAAATTATGTTTTAGACATAAGGAAGCCCCTGGCCACTGGAGAAGAAACTCATCAGAGAGGATAGGGGAACATCAGTGAGATTACTGCCATGAGCACGTTACTGATGCATGCCAGAATAGGAGCCACTGTTGAGCAGTAAGCATGGGGAGTTCGATCTCATTTTACAGGCAACACGAAGTGTTGTTACAGAGCCTCAGTAATTCTACACTCAGGCTGTGGCCTGCCCAGGTCATTGTTCACCCCATTGGTCACCAGGCTATTTGGGCTTAAATGAAAAATGGTGAAACATGCCATTTCTCCTGTTCATACTAATAAATTTTACTTGCCTTTTCTTCCCAGGAGGGCCAGACATATGTTGGTAGAGAAGATGCTTCAACAGAACAAGATATTGGTGAGAATCTTTTGTCAATCATCTCTTCCCAGTGATTTTTAAAAATCATATTTAATGAAAAGTTTTCTTTTGAATGACTGACATTGAAGTAATTATAGAAGAGAAGACCTTTTTTCAAATGCAGTGTTGATCATTGTATGTGTTTCTGTAATTTCGAACACAACTCAAGGGAATAACACAGAACAATTAGTTTAGTGAATAAAACGGAACTGTGAATCCTTTCCTCTCACCCTACATGTATTCTAGTCCCTGTCAGTCTTTCAAGAGTGTAGTTATCTAAATCACTGTACACTTCTCACAGTGGGCAATGTTTGATGGAAATAGGTCAACAGACACAGATAAAGGATATAAACCCTTTTTAATGGGAAGGATATAGACATTAACCTGCCCAAAGATGACTACGCAAAGTACGAGGCAACACAGCATACACCCAGATGGAGGCACAGATGGATGTTTTTTTCTTGAAAATCTTCACAAGCTACACGGATAACCAGTGACTCACCCTGAGCTGGATAAGGTCCTGCTTACAGTCACCACACAGGCCATTTTTGGTGGTGGTGGTGGTCATGCATGTATGTGTAGGTGGCAAGGTGGGGATGACAAGGCTAGGAATTATATCCTCCCAGCTGTTTCCAGAGTTTCTGGCTGTAAACCTGCTTTCTTGCTAAGTACAAATCAATAATCAAGCTGACCCCAGCATATTCCTACTTGTGTTTACTATTTTACTGTGAGATTGGGAGAGTTGAAAGCCAGTTCCCAGAAGTCCTCAGGTTTCACTGCTTTTAAGAAGTTGGCATCAGGCCTCTTCTTCTAATCATTGAATTATATGTTTGACCTTTGGGGTAGGTATAAATGGTGATGAACGGCAAGAACACACGCTTTCTGTGAACAGAGAAGTTCAGTAGTGCAGTTCTTTAGAGATAATAGACGCTATCTGGTCTTAACTCCTGAGAAGCTGGGCAAGAACTGTGCTTAAAATGGCATGAGTTTACTTGCCAGGTTTACTTGCCTAGCCATTCATCAAGCAAGAACACCCCAGGATGGTCACATACGATAAGATAAACCTAAGCAAGCACATGCTCCTTGAGAGGTTCGTGGAACTCAGGTTCTCTCAGAATCGGCAGAGGTTGCTGCAGTGTGTATCCTTGTACAGCTTCCCAAGATCTATGCCGCACCACGCTTACCTTTTGTTTCTGCTCCTCAAACACAGTGTCTCTAAGTGTGGAGGTCATGATAAGTCCTTGACCCATGGAGCACTTTTGCCACTTATATTTCTCTGTGGCCTCTGGTGGCTGATGAAACAAATATTATTTAGTGTCAAACAAATTGACTCAATGGTGATCAGTAAAGACAAGTTACTGAACTGTTTTCTCCATGAAGGTGAAATAAATTAACATCCCATAACTTATTTCCTTAAACAAGGGATGTCCAGACTGTTTGTGGTAACATTCAAGGGGTCCTTCCAGTCATATCAGTTCATGCCATGAACTTCTAAAATTCAGTTTTTCTTACTGAACATAAATGTTTATTTCACAGTACTTTTATGGAAGGGGGATTACTAAAAAAATTTAGGAATGATTGTAGTAGATCTTAAAGAAAAAAAATTTTTTTTGTTTTTGTTTTCCATCTTAGTTCTTCATGGCCTTGATTTGGAGAGTGAGCACTGCATCTTTGAAAATGTTGGGGGGACAGTGACCCTCATACCCCTGAGTGGGTCTCAGTGCTCCGTAAATGGTGTTCAGATCGTGGAGGCCACACACCTAAACCAAGGTATCTGGTTTTTGGTTTCCGCAGTTCTTTGTTTGTATTGTTGCTAGAAGTTGACTAGGCGATGGGAGATGATGGATAAAAAGGATGAAGACTTACTTGTTCTGCTCTGCCGTTTACTGTTTTGCTGAAGAGCTTCTTTATGATACATGTTTTCTTGTTGAATTAAATTTGAACAGCAACAACAAAAAACCAAACTTGTTGCTGTCGAGTCGATTCCAACTCACAGTGACCCTATAGGACAGAGTAGAACTGCCCCATAGGGTTTCCACAGAGCGGTTGGTGGATTTGAACAGCTGACCTTTTGGTTAGCAGTCATAGCTCCTAACCACTGCACCACCAGGGCTTCCATATGTGTAATTGTCTTAAGTCATTGCTGTTATGGAAACAGACAACATGAAAGGATTCCTTTTTAAGTTAAAAAATATCCTTCAAATGCAAAACTCTAGCATAGTAGTTTCTTTTAATAATTTTATTTCCATTATTTATATTCTTTTTATGAATAGTTACACATATAGAACCTGGCATTATATCTTTTTGAAATAATTTCAATATTATAAAAAAGTTACAAGAATAGTAAAAATTAATTTTTAATTTCAGAGCCATTTGAAAGTAAATTACTAACATGGCGCCCCATCATCTCTGAACACTGTAGTGTTTGTTTCAATAGCACATACCCTGCGTATCCGCTATACAGCTCTATTAGTATCCCAGAGCTGCTGTAACAAAATCACTGCAAAGTAGGTGGCTTCAAACAACAGAAACTTGTTCTCTCACAGTTCTGAAGGCTAGAAGTCCAGATTCACTGTGTTGGCAAGGTCGTGTTCTCTCTGAAAGCTCTTGGGAGAGATCTTTTGTCTCCCAGCTTCTGGTAGTCCCAGCCCTTCATTGGCATGTAGCTCCATCTTCACATGGTGGTCTTCCCTCTGTATCTCTCTCTCAGCCTCTTCTCTTCATTTAAGGACACCAGTCATAAAGATATTAGGGCACACCCTAATGACCTTATCTTAACTAATTACATCTGCAGTAACCATGTTTCCAAATAAGGTCCCATTCACAGGTACTTAAGTTTAGGACTTGAACATATTTTTTGGGGGACACAATTCAACTCATAACAATAACCATTTAAATTAGTTACATTCTTACCATCCAATTCTTAAACCCCAGTCAGATTTCACCATTCATCCCAACAGTGTCTGCTACAGGTCTAATATTCAGTCTAGCATCATGTGTTACATTTGGTTGCCATAGCTCCTGAGCCCCAGTCTGGAGGAGTCCTTAAGTATATCCTTGACTTTTATGATTTTTAACACCTTTGAAAACTGCAGGTCAGGTGGTGTTGTAGAAGGTACCTCAATTTGGATTTAGCTGATGTTTCCGCATAATTAGATTAAGGTTATGTAATTTTGACGGTGATTTTAGAGAAATGATGCCGTGTTTTCCTCATATCCCTCCAGGGGTTACACAATTTCTGTTTGTCCCATGGCTGCAGACGTTTACTTTGATCACTTGATTAAGGTGGTGCCTACCAGGCTTCTCCCCTGCAAAGTTACTCTTTCCCCTTTCTTGTTAATAATTATATTGGGAAGGTACTTTGAGATCATACATAAGCCATTCCTTAGCATACTTTTCCTCGTTGGTTTTAGCATCCACTGATATTTTTGGCTAAGTTAGTTATTGCTCTGATAGTTACCAAATGGTGATTTTCTTATGTCATCATTCCTTCTACTTTTGCTAGTTGGCTTCCTGTTGTAAGAAAGAGCTTTCTTTTCCTGCCAATTATTTTTTTCGTTCACTTATTTAAATCAGTAGGTGCACACAACTTTCTGTTTTATTTCGTAGGTTTAGTCCTATTATCATTATTTATTTTGATATTCAAATTGTCCTGTTTGGCCAGTGGGAGTCCCTTCAAGCTGGCTTCTGTATTGTTTTGGCTTGTTTCCATCACACTGTGAACACTGCTTTTTTTTTTTTTTTCCTGACACAACAAGGTATTCAGGTTCATCTTTTACTTTCCTGGAATCAGTCATTTCTCCAAGGAGTGCTGGCTCCTTTTAGTATAGGATGGTATTTGTTTAGAAACCAAGACCTAGGTAGCAAGTGGAGTACTGATGCTCTCAGACCCTCTCTGAGGGCAGAGTTAGAGAAAATGTGTGCCTGCATGTGTGTGCGTGTGTAAAAAATTTACAACTGTGTTTATTTCTACAACTATCTTGGCCACTGTTTGTTAGTTTGTCGTACAGTGGTAGCTTGTGTGTTTCTGGATACTGGAAGCTATACCACCGGTGTTTTACATACCAGCAGGGTCACCAATGGTAGACAGGTTTCAGCTGAGCTTCCAGACTAAGGCAGACTAGAAGAAGGACGTGGTGATCTACTTCCGAAAACATAAAAGTTAGCCAGTGGAAACCTTATGGATAGCAGCAGAACATGGTCTCGTATAGTGCTGGAAGATTAGCCCACAGGTTGGAAAGCACTGAAAATAATTGGGGAAGAGCTGCCTCTTCAAAGTTGAGTGGTTTTTAATGACGTGGATGGAGTAAAGCTTTCAGACCTTCTTGTGCTGATGTGGCATGACGCAAAATGAGAAGAAACAGCTGTAAACATCCTTTAGTACTTGGAATGTACAAACTATGAATTGAGGAAAATTGGAAGTCGTCAAAAATGAAATGAATTGATTTAAGATCGATATCCTAGACATTAGCGAGTGGAAATGGACTGGCATTGGCCACTTTGAATCAGTCAATTATGTGGTCTGCTATGCTGGGCATGACAAATCGAAGAGGAATGACATCACATTCATCGTCTAAAAGAACATTTCAAGATCTATCCTAGAGTACAATGCTGTCAGTGACAGGATGATATCCATATGCCTATAAGGAAGACCAGTTAATACGACTATTATTCAGATTTACATACCAACCCCTAATACCAAAGATGAAGAAATTGAAGACTTTTACTAACTTATGCAGTTTGAAATTGACTAAACATGCAATCATGATGCATTAATAATTACTGGTGATTAGAATGTGAAAGTTAGAAACAAAGAAGAAAATCAGTAGTTGGAAAATACAGCCTTGGTGATAGAAACAGCGCAGGAGATTGCATGATAGAATTTTGCAAGACCAATGACTAATTCATCAAAAATACCTTTTTTCAATGACTTGAACAACAACTATGCACATGGACCTTGCCAGGTAGAATACACAGGAATCAAATTGACTACATCTGTGGAAAGAAATGATGGAGAAGCTCAATACCATCACATCAGTCAGAACAAGGCCAGAAGCTCACTGCGGGTCAAACTGTCAGTTGCTCTAATGCAAGTTCAAGTTGAAGCTCAAGAAAATGGAAGCAAGTCCTGAGGGCAAAATATGACCTTGAGTATATTCCACCTAAATTTAAAAACCACCTCCAGAATACATGTGATGTGTCGAATACTAATGACTGAAAACCCGGAAGAGTTGTGGGATGACACCAGAGACATCATACATGCAGAAAGCAAAAGGTCAGTAAAAAGACAGGAAAGAAAAGACTAAAATGGGTGTCCGAAGAGACACTGAAACTTGTCCTTAAACAGAAAGTAGCTAAAGCAAAAGGAAGAAATGATGAAGTAAAAGAGCTGAACAGAAGATTTCAAAGGACGGCTTGAGAAGACAAAGAAAAGTATTACAATGAAATGTGCAAAGACCTGGAAAACCAAAAAAGAAGAATGCGCATGGCATTTCTCAAGCCAAAAGAACTGAAGAAAAAATTTAAGCTTCAAGTTGCTATATTGAAGGCTTTATGTGCAAAAAATTGAATGATTTAGGAAGCATCAAAAGAAGATGAATACACAGAGTTACTGTACAAAAAGAACTGGTCGATGTTCATCGTTTTAGGAGGTGTAGTATATGATCAGGAACCAATGGTACTGAAGGAAGAAGTTCAGGCTACACTGGAGGCATTGGCGAAAACCAAGGCTCCAGGAATCGATGGAATACCAATTGAGTTGCTTCAGCAAACAGATGCAGTACCCGGAAGCACTCACTTGTCTATGCCAAGACATTTGAAAGATAGCTGCCTGGATAACCGACTGAAGAGATCTGTATTTGTGACCATTCCAAAGAAAGTTAATCTAATGGAATGTAGAAATCATTAAACAGTATCACTGATATCACATGCAAGTAAAATTTTGCTGGAAATAACTCATCAGCAGTTGAAGCTGTACATCGACAGGCAACTGCCAGAAATTCAGGCCAGGTTCAGAAGAGGACCTGGAATGAGGGGTATCATTGTTGATGTCAGATGGATCCTGGCTGAAAGCAGAGAATACCAGAAAGATGTTTACCTGTATTTTACTGTCTATGCAAAGGCATTCAGCTATGTGGATCATAACAAATTATGGATAACGTTGCAAAGAGTGGGTATCCCAGAACACTTGTGTTCATGAGGATCCTGTACGCAGACCAAGAGGCAGTCATTCAAACAGAAAAAGGAAATACTGCATGGTTTAAAATCAAGAAAGGTGTGCATCAGGGTTATATCTTTTCACCACCCTTATTCAATCTATATATTGAGCAGATAATCCAAGAAGCTAGACTATATGAAGAAGAATGTAGCATCAGGATTGGAGGAAGACTCATTAACAGTCTGCAGTATGAAGGTGACACAACATTGCTTGCTGATAGCCGAGAAGACTTGAAACACTTACTGATGGAGATCAAAGACTATATAGGCTTTGTGTGGATTACGCCTCAACATAAATAAAGAAAACAAAAATCTTCACAACTGGACCAATAAGCAACATCAGAAATGGAGAAAATACTGAAGTTGCCAAAAATTTCATTTTACATGGATCCGTAATCAACACCCATGGAAACAGAGTCAAGAAATCAAGTGGCATATTACATTGGATAAATCTGCTGCCAAAGACCTCTTTAAAGTGTTAAAAAGCAAAAATGTCATTTTGAAGACTAACCTGTGCCTGACCGAAGCCATGGTATTTTCGGTTGCCACATTTGCATGGGATAACTGGACAATGAATAAGGAAGAACAAAGAAGAATTGTCACATATGAGTTATGCTGTTGGTGAAGAATATTGAATATACATACCGTGGACTGCCAGAAGAACAAATGAGTCTTGGAAGTACAGCCAGACTGCTTCTTAGAAGCGAGGATGGTGAGTCTTTGTCCCATGTAATTTGGACATGTTATCAGGAGGGCCCAATCCCTGGAGAAGGACATCATTCTTGGTAAAGTAGTAGTTGAGCGAAAAATGAAGATGTGCAAGGAGATAGATGGACAAAGTGGCTGCAACAGTGGGCTCAAACATTGAAACGATTATGAGGATGGTACGAGACCGGGCAAAGTTTCGTTCAGTTGTGTGTAGGGTTGCTTTGAGTCCAGACCAACTCATTGGCAATTAACAACAGCATTTATCTTGGAATATTGAAACATATATATTTTTTTTTTATATATTTCAGTATCCGTATTAATAATAAGAGTTCACACCATTACTTCTTAATCGAACTCAATATCGTAATGTTTATTCTAGTTTTGTCCCTTTCTTTATCCGTAGCTCCTTTTCCTGAGAATGAAGACGCTGGCTCCCATTAGATAACCAATCTCCTATCTCTACTGTTTTCTTTTCACACAGACCCTCTCCTGTCCCATGGGCTGTGACATCCCATGCTGAGTCACCACTGTCCTCACCAGTGCCTTAGTGCAGAAACCTTCTTTGTCTCCTGTCAAGTGCTTCCCGCACCCTCTTTCTTAGTGTTCTTTGGTGATCCTTGGCATTCCTTGACTCTCCTCGCTGATCCTTGGCAATCTTTGGTGATCTTTGGCATTCCTGGACATGTAGATCATTTGCTGTGTCTGTCTTCATATGGCCTCTTCCCCCGCCGTGTGTGCCTCTGTGTCAGTTCTCTTTTTATAACTCAGGAGTGATTAGGTTTAGGAGCCACCCTACCTGGGTATGATCTCATTAATATAACAAAAGAAAACCCTCTATTTCCAAACAGGATCATACCTACAGGTACAGGGGCCAGTACTTTAATACATATTTTTGGAAGAGTCAATTGTATTTATAACAGGGATGGAGTGTCAGGTTCTTGCCAGACAGTAGGGAAGCCTGACATATTAGTCATGGTGAGAGACTGTCTCTGCCCTTAGCCCAGAAAGTCACCATCATTGGCTGACTGGTAAGAGGTCACCCTGTGGGACTTTTCAGTGGAAGTCCCTGCTGGAAATCTCACATGCTTTTCTGTGCACAGCAGGAGGTTACACAAGTACCAGATGACTTCACTAGTGAACTGTGTGATTGGAGTATAGACCCCAGCCAGATGTACCTGTCTGATCTTTATTAGGACCTCAGGTGGGGTCCTGCTGTTACTCATCCTGGCAGCAGGGGGTGCTGCATGAATCATGGTAAAGGACGGTGTCTCCTTGTCCCAGAGTGAGAGGAACATGTTTTCCTACTTGGCCTTCCTAGAGCACTGATTGCATCTCCCTCAGTAAGGTCAGGGTAGTAACCTTATAATGACTGATGCTTATTGCTACAGGATTGTGGTTTTCACTATCATCTTAATGAATGAATAGAACAGTCTCACTATTGCCTGCTAGGATTGTGGAAATCAAACCTGTTTTTTTGTTAATTTGTTTTCTCAATTAATTTGAATGTGTACTCCACTATTATACCTATAATCACTTTCTAGTTTTGATTCAGCTATTTTCCCAATATTATAATGTTTCCTATTTAAATACAATTTTGTTACTTTTAAAAATCTACTTTTGATTTGCTTGAATCTGTTGATCTTTGTGATTTCTGTAATAGTTTTTATAGCTGCCTTAGAACTTGGTTCCATTTTCTGTTATTTTTCTCATAATTTGATTATTTTATTTTTTCAAGGTTTATGTTGAAATATTTAGTTATTTAATATATCTGGAGTTCATTTGGTATATAAATTATAGATACAATTTAACTCCCTGCCACACACATTGTTATATCATTTATTATGTATTCCTCCCATCTTATGCCAAGGTTTCTTTTAAAGAAACTTGCTTTACCAAAAATTGAAAGCGTATCTCTTTTTTGCCTTTTCACTTTATTCCTGTACTCTGTAATTATTCTTTTGTACCAATATGACACAGTTTTAACTGAGTGTTTTGTTTTTCTATTCATGACTTAATTTTTTTCGAGAGAATTTTAGAATCATTTTGTTTTTTTCAAAATATCGTTTGAGGAGGTAGAATCTAGTTTTGTTTGTATTTTTAAAAATGTATTTCTGTCTTGGAACTTCCTTTTATTCAAAATTTTCTAATTTTCATCTATTTTTTCTGTTAAAACTTTTAGGTTTTTAAGGTATGTAATTGCTGAACTGTGTTTAGTTGTGTATACAAAATTCAGAACATACTTATATATATTAACTGCCCTAAAATGGGGGGAAAAACCCAAAAAACTTCATCGTACAATAAACTATTTAATGACGGAATCACATTTTTCAACCATAGAGGGCCTTTAAGAATTCATAGGGAAAGTGAGGCCCAAAGAATTCAGGGACTGCCAGTTCTGTGCTCTGTTTCTCCTTCCTGTAGTCTGCTACTGCGCTGGGAAACCCAAATGCCCTAAGTGCCACCTGTGTACTGGGAAGTAGGAGAAGCAGTTATGGTTGGCATTAATTTGGGGAATTTTTTAACATAGGCAGTTCTTGAATCACAAATAGCCCACAAACATCAGTATTTGCTGCTGGACCCCCCTGGATTTGTAGCCCCAGCCATCGGACTGCTTCCTCCGCACGCTCCCCCTGCCACAGCCAGCATCCTCCTGAGCTTCTGGGACTTCTGCCAACCATAGCGCTGGTCACTGGATGCAGAGAAGGCCGAGTGGGATACAGTGACCACCGTTCCTGCCATGTTATGAGTTAAATAGTCTCTTGTGGGTTTTCCTGGAAGTTAACTGTTGTTTGGAATGAGGTGAAAAAAATCAACTCAGAGTACCAAACAGTGTGCTAAAAAATGAACTTTTAGAACATATACTGTTTAATATAGGAACTGCCTAGAACTTAATATTTAATTTTGGGGTTACCTTTCCACCCTTCTCCCCAAAAGATTATTAGCTTATTTATTAAGTTAGGAGAAATTGCTTATTATTTCATTGTCATTCCATTTATATGTTGTTGTTGTTAGGTACGGTCGAGTTGGTTCCAACTCATAGCGACCCTGTGCACAACAGAAGGAAACACCGCTGGTCCTGCACCGTCTTTCTAATCATTGTTATGCTTGAGCCCATTGTCGTAGCCACTGTATCCATCCGTCTCATTGAGGGTCTTCTTTTTATTTTTTACACGTTATTTTTTTTATTTATTTATATTGTGCTTTAAGTGAAAGTTTACAATTCAAGTCAGTTCCTCTTACAAAAACTTGTACATGCATTGTTATATGACCCTAGTTGCACTCCCTATAATGTGACAGCACACTCCTTTTCTCCACCCTGTATTTCCTGTGTCCATTCAGCCAGCTCCTGTCCCCCTCTGCCTTCTTACTTTGCCTCCAGGCAGGAGCTGCCCACATAGTCTCTTGTGTCTACTTGAGCCAAGAAGCATGTTCCTCACCAGTATCATTTTCTGTCGTATAGTCCAGCCTAATCTTTGTCTAAAGAGTTGGCTTTGGGAATCGTTTTAGTTTGGGGCTAACGGAGAGTCTGGGGGCCATAACCTCTGGGGTCCCTCCAGTCTTAGACCATTAAGTCTGGTCTTTTTACTAGAATTTGAGGTCTGCATCCCACTTCCCTCTGGCTGCATCAGGTATTCTCTGTTGTGTTCCCTGTCAGGGTAGCCAGTGGTGGTAGCCAGGCACCATCTAGTTCTTCTGGTTTCAGGCTGATGAAGTCTCTGGTTTATGTGGCCCTTTCTTTCTCTTGGGCTCATATTTTCCTTGTGTCTTTGGTGTTCTTCATTCTTCTTTGCTCCACGTGGGTTGAGACCAATTGATGCATCTTTGATGGCCGCTTGCTAGGTTTTAGGGTCTTCCTCTTTTTCAATGACCCTCTACCAAGCCTGATGCCCTTCTCCAAGGACGGGTCCCTCTTGATAACATGTCCAAATTACACGGGACCAAGTCTCACCATCCTCATTCCTAAGGAGCATTCTGGCTGTACTTCTTCCAGTACAGATTTATTCTTTCTGGTGGTCTGTGGTATATTTAATATTCTTTACCAATTCCATAATTCAAAAACATCAATTCTTCTTCGGTTTTCCTTATTCATTCTCCAGCTTTAGCATGCAAATGAGGAGATTGAAAATACCATGGCTTGGGTCAGGTCACCTTAGTCCTCAAAGTGACATCTTTGCTTTGTAACACTTCAGAGAGGTTTTTTGCATCAGATTTGCCCAATGCAATATGTCATTTGATGTCTTGATTGCTCCTTCCACAGGCATTAATTGTGGATCCAAGTAAAATTAAATCCTTGACAACTTCAGTATATTCTCCTTTTACCATGATGTTGCTTATTGATCCAGTTGTGAGGAGTTTTGTTTTCTTTACGTTGAGGTGTAATCCATACTGAAGGCTCTTGTCTTTGATCTTCATCAGTAAGTGCTTCAAGTCCTCTTGGCTTTCAGCAAGCAAGGTTGTGTTATCTGCATATTGCAGGTTGTTAGTGTGTCTGTCTCCAATCCTCATGCCCCATTCTTCGTATATTCCATTTTCCCTGATTATTTGCTCAGCACAGAGATTGAATAAGTATGCTGAAAGGATGCGACCATGACGCACACCTTTCCTGATTTTAAGCCATGCAGTGTCCCCTTGTTCTTTTCAAATGACTGCCTCTTGGTCTATATATAGGTATAATTATGTTTCTAATTCCCTTACGGATTGAGGAATGATAGATAAATAATAATTATATCATCTATGTAACATTTTTTTAAGTGGCTTTTTTATCTCAAACTTTTACCTAAATTGAAAATCCATTTTAATAAAACACACCTATTCTGGCTAGTTCAGTGAATTCAGCAGCTGGAACCAAGTTTTTGATCTTCGTATTGATGCTTGGCTATGACTTGTCCTAGGAAAATAGTAGCACTAATTGGCATTCAGGAGTCATTGTCAGAATTGTCGTTCCCTCCTGAGTACTCTTGATTGTTTTACTGCCGCGGTGTCACGATTTTTAGATTTGAAGGGCCTGAGTTCCTCTGGCGCTCTGCTGTGCTACTGAACAGCTTTCTCGGTATCACTGTTAATGAAATTGAAATAAAATGCTGTGTTTGAAGGTGTTAAAATACTGTGCACTGAGTGTACATGTCACTAACGAGTCTTAAACCAAAAAAAAAAAGACTGCCGTCGAGTGGATTCAGACTCAGCAACCCTACAGGACAGAATAGAACTGCCTCATAGGGTTTCCAAGGAATGGCTGGTGGATTCAAACGGCTGACCTTTTGGTTGGCAGCTGAGCGCTTCCCCACTGCACCACCAGTGGGCTTAGGGCAATGAAATACAAGATGATTTTGAGTTTCAAGGTATTACGTGAGAGAAGCAAGATGGAAACTTTTTTTTTTTTTTAATACACACATTTTAATACTGAAAGAACCAATCTAGGGTTCAGGACTGCAGGAACGGTTTAAAACTGGAACACATTTTTAAAACACAAAATGATATAACATTGTTCATGGCTATTAAAATACGTAGTAAGAATAAAAAAGATGTGAATGAGACTAATACATGCCAGCCTTAGAATGGAGTTTAAACCTCAGGAGAGGAAGAAGGGATGTGATTAGGCAGAGCTACAAAAGGATTTTTTGCTAAAGCAAAAAAAAAAAAAAAGTTTACATGCTTCATTAAAATATAATAATTGGGTAACAAGACTAAACAGGACTGAAGTATACATTTTTATACTACAAAACTCTCACCTTTTACCCATGAAGCAGTTTTTTAAGTAAATCATGTATAGTGTTTGTGCACAGTCGTGCCCACTCTCAGTTGATTTCTACAAAGGCAAATAGTCCACATTAACAGATGGTGGCCAAGCCTCTTGGAGATGGGTCTTGGGGGAACTGCCATATTTTATCAGATCAAGCCAGGAAAGAATTAGAGCAGGCCATTCATTATCACTAATATGCTCATTCATAATGATTTAACTATTCCTACCAAGCTTAAACAGTATGTGTGCTATTTTATCGCCTCTTCAGCTCTCTAAGTCAGGCATAAGTCACATGCCCACATCCCTGAGGACCATGGATGGACAGCATGTAGTGTTTTGGAGTGTAGATAATTCTGGTCATTTATTGTCCTAAACCCAATGTCTGGTTTACTGGAATGGTTACTGGCCTGATGGCCAATCTTGACTCATTGTCTCTTGGTCATCCCAGTGGATGTTACTGGTCTCCAGCCCACTAATCGGATCCATGACAGGCAAAACAGAAAGAAACCTCTCTGAAGCAGAGCTAAGCAAGCATTTGCCTTTGGTAGAAGTGAAAGGTATCAAGAACAGCAAATACAGATTGAATATTAACCCAAGTTGTGGTGATCTTTAACCACATTAATGTGATATTCTGCTGGATTCCTGGTTCACCCTGTGGTATCAGCAGCTTCCTACTCTCGCCTCTTCACTACTAGTTTCCAGGTTATTGCTGATGATTTGCATTTAAACATGTCTTTTCATTAGTAAATTACTCTTCCTCTGGAAATGTGTTCGTTAGGCTGTTCCATTAAAAAGCACATGTAGTAATTACCACTTCCTTATCTAAATCAGTTAACATACTTGTGAATGCCAGCTAATAGGAGATTTATCTAAATTTAGCAGGTTGTCACTATCACGGTGAAATTATTTACCTCCATCAGTTAACTGCCTTACTTTTTCCAGATGGCATCAACTGCCCTTCCCCTGCCTTAAGTTACAAGAATGTTTTCATCTGGTAGCATCTCTGAAATGAAGAGCTTTGATTAGTATTGTGAGCATTAAATGAGATGATGTATATAATATGGGGAAACCCTGGTGAGGTAGTGGTTAAGAGCTACGGCTGCTAACCAAAAGGTCAGCAGCTCGAATCTAACAAGTGCTCCTTGGAAACCCTATGGGGCAGTTCTACTCTGTCCTATGGGGTTGCTATGAGTCAGAATCGACTCAATGGCAATGGTTTTATATATATATATATATATATATATATATATATAAAATATACCTTGCCTAGAGCCTGGTACCCTGGTGGTATAGCGGTTAAGAGCTACGGCTGCTAACCGAAAGTCGGCAGTTCAAATCTACCAGGCGCTCCTTGGAAACGCCATTGGGGAAGTTCTCCTCTGTCCTATAGGGTCGCTATGAGTTGGAATCGACTCGATGGCAATGGGTTTTGTTTTCTGGAGCCTGGTACAAAGAAAATTTCCTCTTCCTCTTTCTTGAGTTCTTCCAAAATAAAAGCATGGGATAGATACCACTGGATTTAGTCATGCTCTTCAGCTGACGTGTTCTCTGAAGCTTAGTTCTCCTCACTCCTTGTTGTATGATTCGGCTTGCCAGAGAAGAAAGAGTGACTTTGACCGTGGTGTCTTGTTCAAAAAACTTGAGCTCTTCTTGGTAGAATCTAAGGTCCCAGATGTTTCCCTTTTTTTTTCTTTCCCATATACTTAATATGATTATTAAAATGGTTATAAAAATCAAGTGCATTATAATTTAAAACTCTTTTCAACTTTTGTCTTGAAATTGCTGGGGACTATTTTCTCTTATTTAATTTTAATTTTATTTGGTTGTTGAGAATATATACAGCAAAACATACACCAATTTAACAGTTTCTAAGTGTACAGTTCACTGACATTGATTACATTATTCAAGTTGTGAAACCATTCTCACCCCCCTTTTCTGCATTGTTCCTCCCCTATTAACATACACTCGCTGCCCCATAAGGCTCTTATCTAAATCTTGCGAGTGGCTGATCTCCACTTAATTCCATATGAATAGTTCTTAAGAGAGTATATAATGCTCAAGGCAGACATTCTTTACTAGTTAAGCTAAATTATTGTTTAATTTTAAGAAGACTTCAAGGGGTATTTTTGGTTTAAGTTTAAATAGTTTAAGGCAGTAGTTTCAGGGGTTCATCTAGCCTCCATAGCTCTAGAAAATCGGGAGTCCTTGGGTATTTGAAATTCTTTTCTGTATTTTTCCCCTTTTGATCGGGATTCTTCTGTAGAATCTTTGATCAAAATGTTCAGTAATGGTAGCTGGGCACCATCCAGTTCTTCTGATCTCATGGCGGAGGAGGTATTTGGTCATGGAGGCGATTAGCCACACCTCCCATACCTTCCTCCTATTCCTTACTCTCCTTTCTCTGTTGCTCCATGCAAATAGAGACCAATTGTTGTGCCTTGGATGGCCATCTGCAAGCTTTAAGACCCCAGGCACTAAGCACCAAACTAGGAGGTGGAGCAGGAGCACGAAACATGTTATTAGGCCAGTTAACTGGGGTGTCACGTGAAACCGTGACCCTCAGCCTCCAAACCAAGGGACCAGATCCCATGCGGTGTTTGCGCATTAGTTGCCGCAGCAGCTACTCTTTTTTTTTGTCATTGTTGCAAATATTTCTATCATACGACTTTTGCCACCTAAACTTTTTACAGGTGTACAACTTATTGACAGCACTGCAGTCATCAGCCGTGCAACCCTACCTTAATCAATGTGATTTTTCCATCACCATAAGCTGAAGCTGGGTGTCCTGTAAGCGGTAGCCACCCCTCTTCTCGCTCTGTTCTGCCCCTGGTAACCACTAATAAGCTTTAGTCTCTCTGCGTTTGCCTTTTCTCGTCTTTTTACGTAAGTGAGGTCAGACAACACTTGGCCTTTTGTCTCTCTTATTATTTTCTTTTTGCTGCCGTATGTTATTTTAGAGCTGATGGTTGATCAATACAATTAATTTTTCTGTTCGTATCAGTGGACCCCTTTGGTCTTTTTGCACGTTTGGCAGATCCACTGAACATTTGTGTCTCTTTTTAGAAATATTGCAGAAACTGCATCTGGGGATTTCATACTTAGGCGTATCTGAATATGTTATGCTTGAACGCCAAAATGTATTTGCATCTATTCAAGCACTCAGAAACAAGGAGCAGGTGATTATCTGGGGAGTGGAGCTGAAAAGCCTTTGATAAAATTTTCATCTGCCAGAGGGCTGCTATGAGTTGTTCAGAAGCAAATTAAAAAAGAATTTTAGTGGAACTAGAAAGGGAAAGAAACCTTTCAGCAGGTTAGCCAAGGTATCCGGTTAGCAGAAGAGACCTTTAATGCACTAAAAAAGCCACCAGATATTATTGTCTCCCTCTCTCACTTCACCTAACTTACCCACGTTAAAGAGGGAAATTAATAATAGACATCTTACTCTGATTTTGGAAACCCTGGTGGCGTAGTGGTTAAGTGCTACGGCTGCTAACCAAAAGGTCGGCGCAGTTTGAATCCACCAGGTGCTCCTTGGAAACTCTATGGGACAGTTCTCCTCTGTCCTATAGGGTCGCTACGAGTCGGAATCGACTTGATGGCACTGGGTCTTTTTTTCGTTACTTTGATTTTAAGGTTTTTCTTATCAGTGAAACCAAATATTAACCAAAAAAAGTTTGACCCAAAGTGCTCTACAGCAGTGCGAATTTGTCTTTTCCTGCTAGAAAAGAGTAGTCAACAAAACCATTATTGCCTCTTTTAATGAAAAAGACTCTAGGCTCTTCTAATTTAAATCTCTTATTCTCATGGCTGCAGGTGGGCAGAGGTTTGTCTTAGGCTTGGTTCTCTAGGGGAGCAAAATCAGTGGTGAGTGTTCGTATATATATGTGTATATATATGTATGAATTTGTGTGTGTATATATATACGTAGGTATATATAAGATGCATCTATCAGTTTGTCATACAGTGGGGGCTTGTATGTTGCTGTGATGCTGGAAGCAATGCCATCGGGGTCACCCATGATGGATGGGTTTCAGCTGAGCTCCCAGTCTAAGACTAGGAAGAAGGACCCGGTGGTCTGCTTCTGAAAGGAATTAGTGAAAACCTTATGAATAGCAGCAGAATATTGTCTGATATAGTGCCAGAAGATGAGACTACGTCTCACATACTTTGGGTATGTTACCAGGAGGGATCAGTTCCTGGAGAAGTAAAGTAGAGGGTCAAGAAAAAGAGGAAACCCCTCAACGAGATGGATGGGTTGACACAGTGGCTGTAATAATGAGCTCAAGCATAGCAACAGTTGTCAGGCTGGTGCAAGACTGGGCAGTGTCTCAGTCTGTTGTGCACGGGGTTGCTATGAGTCGAAACCGAAACCAAACTCGTTGCCACTGAGTTGACTCTGACTCATAGCAACTGTATAGGACAGAGTAGAACTGCCCCATAGAGTTCCCAAGGAGCACCTGGTAGATTTGAACTACTGATCTTTTGGTTAGCAGCTGTAGCACTTAACCACTATGTCACCAGTGTTTCCATATATATGTATATATGTGTGTGTGTGTGTGTGTGTGTGAATATATATATATATATATACACACACACATACAAGAGAGAAAGAGAGATTGATCTGTCTCAAGACATGGCTCACGGAATTGTGGAGGCTGGCAAGTCCCAAATGCGTGGTTCAGACATCAGACTGGAGGCTTCTCCTGAGTCACATGGTTGTGTGGACTGATGAGCCCAATATCAGCAGGTCAGACATCAGGCTGCTGGCTCAAGTCCCAAGAATCGGAGGTCAGAGATTGACGAGCTGGATGCAGGATCCATAGAGCAAATTTTGCCAGAGCTTATATATATATATTGGACTGCTAAGCTACTTGAATCTACAGGTTTTTGTCTGTCTCCAGATTTGAGAAGTTTTCAGCCATTATTTGTTTAAGTATTCTTCATCACACCACTTATCCATTTGTTCTGGGACTCCATGAACAAAATTTCTGTGAATGTTAGCTCTTTTGGTATTGTCGCATAGGTTAATACATGTTATTCCATGGATGTTAAATATTTTGGTATTGTTCCATAGGTCCCTGAGGCTCTGTTTATTAATTTTTATTGTTTGGTAAACTTCTAGCAAAGATTGGATAATTTCACTGGTTCTGTCTTCAAGTTCACTGACTCTTTTTCTCTGGCATATTCATTCTGTTGTTGAGACCATCCAGTGAGTTTTTTTTTGTTGTTGTATTGTTCTGTCTTAAAATTTGATTCTTCTTTATATCTCTTCTTTGTTGAAACTTTATCTTTCAATTTGTTTCAAAAGTGTTATTCCATGTGGGAACATTTTTGTAATAACTAAAGTCTTTATCAGGTAATTTCAACATCTCTATCATCTTGGCATTAGCATCGGTTGATTGTTTTTTTTCCATGCAAGTTGAAATTCTCCTGGTTCTTCTTATGCTGAGTAATTGCATTGTATTCTGGACATTTTGAACTTTATGTTATGAGACTCTGGGTCTTGTTTAAATCCTATGGAAAATTTTGATATTTTTGTTTTAGCGGGCAATTGACCTGCTTGGATTCAGGCCATAAGTTACAATCAGCTTTCCGTGGTTTGTGGTTCCAATGCCAGCTCAGTTTTCAGAGCCTTTGCAGTGCTAGTCCAGTCATTTCCATGTGTGTACTGCCTAATGGCCAGTCTGGCACCCAGGTAGTGGTCTCTGAGGTCACTTTCCTGAATTTCTTTACCATCTCCCAAGTATTGTCAGGTTCTTTGGATATGCTGTTTTCTGTCCTCTGGCTAGAAATCTGGAATTTTGTTTACTGCTCTGTGTACTTCCAACTCCCACGTTCGGGCAAGCAGTGAGAGAACAGAGAGAGGGGAAAAAAAAAGGTAGTAAGGGCCTGCCTCACCCTCTTGGGACCCCAGATCCTCTGATCAGAAAGGGATGTTCTGTGCCTTGTAGCTTTAGGCATCGGTAAGCTCTCTGCTGCTGCCACTGTTGCTGCCAGGAGACCCGTTGCCCACTCCTTGAACCTGAACTAGAGGGCTTCTCCTGGAGTTCACTATATCTGCATTAATGTCCACTTTTGCATTCCTCCTTAGTCCCAACCAGGGAACACTGGAGGAAAAAGAAATGGTAAATTCACCATCAGTTCAGTGGTGCTTCAGTTTCTGGAATTTTTCAATCTGTGTGCTACTGTTTACTTTTTAGGGCTCTGAAACAACAGCTCCACGTATCCTTTCAGGCTGTAGCCGCATTCAGTGGGTGAGACAGGGTGGAGTGTATATACCCAGAACTGGAACTCTTCCCATAGGGTGGCTTTAGAGTGCTGAGAAAGGAAACATTTACCCAAAGCTGAATTCTCAAGAGCAAGAATGTATTTGTCGTGATGGTGTATGGTGAAAAAATGACTTAGATATCCTTTGACCAGAGTATATAGTGAAGAAATATCTAGAGAATGGGAGTGTGGGAAGATAGTGTGGGAAGTAGTAGTAGAAGACAAAGGCTGGTGAATCATGGGCAAGTTTATAGGGCTTTTCAATCCCATACGGGTCCCATGAATTTTTGTGAAAGGTAGAAGGGAGTCGGTGACCACCATGCAGTAGATGAGTAACGTGGACACAGAGATGAAGGACAGTAAAGCATTTGTGTGACCCAAAGGGAGACTGTAGACTAGCAGTAACAAAAAGGGATTGACGGAGGTGAGAGACTGCTGGAGCTTAGGGTGAAGGGAGGCATTTTGTGAGAAATATTCAACCTCCTATCAGCAGCTTGGAACATGTGGGAGGCTGGAAATGAACAGTTGAGATTGTTATTGACAGAGAATAAGCATTATTGTTCATAACAAAGAATATGGACCAGTGGGGTGAATTGAAAGAAAGTTACTAATACCAAGACCAGTTAGCATAATGGCTTGCTTTCTGTACCTTAGTATTTATAATTTTACTATCTACTGCCTTGAATTGCTCTCTAATTATTTCATATGGTTTCTACATTTTTTCTTCAGAAGGACAGGACCTGTTCCATGTAATTGTTTTGTACCTCTCAAAAGGCTTTAAGAAAAAATAAAATCAGCCTCCCACGCCCCGTACATACTCAGCCAGTACACACATTTGGGCAAGTAATTCTTCATGGATTGGCTGGAAACCTCAATAGCAAAGACTGAAGATCAATTTGCTTTATTCTCCAGAGTCCCAGAATCTAAGTTGGTAGGAGTAAACAGAAATTTAAGTGATTTATCTAAAGCAGGAAATCTTCAATCCATATTTGAACTGTAAGCATTAAAAAGGAAGAGACAAAACCCGTGTGCCTTTTTGGCAAGATGTGAGCACATTTATATCATTTGCAAATGTCAGCTGGTGATCTGATGGCATGCTTTGCTACTGACACCTGATACCTCTGATGAGAGCACATTACCAAGCCATCAACCCCAAGCCATGTTTCCTGTTTTATTAGTGTAGTATTTATATGAAGCTGAGTCAGCTATAAGAGCTCTGATGGTACAGTGGTTAAGTGCTGAGCTGCTAACTGAAAGGTCAGCGGTTCAAACCCGTGAGCTGCTCTGCAGGAAAAAGGTGCGGCAGTCTGCTTCTATAAAGATTTACAGCCTTGGAAACCTATGGGGCAGTTCTGCTCTGTCATACGGGGTCACTATGAGTCAAAATCAATTGGACAGCAGTGAGTGCTTTTTTTTGTTTGTTTGTTAGAAGTCAGCTGTGGATGTTAGGGAGGAACCCTGCTTGCACAGTGGTTAATAGCTCCACTGCTCACTGGAAAGATCCGTGGTTCAAACCCACCAGCTGCTCCATGGGAGAAAGATATGGCAGTCTGCTTCTGAACAGATTTAAAGCCTTGGAGACTCTTTGGGGAAGTTCTCCCCTGTCCTGTAGGGTTGCTGTGAGTCAGAATCGACTCGATGGCAAAGGGTTTGTTTTGTTTTTTTCTTTATAGATGTTAGAGAACTTTCTTAACCACCACAAGTACTTTGTCAGATGTTGATTTTCCATGTCTAGCTGCTCACAGCCACTTTTAAGATATAGAAAAAATTACTATAATTCGTGTGTTCTAAATACTAAAGTCTATGTCTTGGCGGTAGATCGCCAGGCCTTTCTTCCTGGTCTGTCTTAGTCTGGAACCTCTGTTGAAACCTGTCCACCATAGGTGACACTACTCGTATCGAAATACTGGTGGCATAGCTTCCAACATCACAGCAACAAACATTCCACCACAGTACAACAAACTGACAGGTAGTGGAAATTAGACTTTATCAGGTCATTAAAACGGTGCCATCATCATAGTTTTACTTTATCTTCGTGTAAGTCACAGTGGTTGCAACAGTGGGCTCAAGCGTAACAACAATTGTGAGGACAGCACAGGACCAGACAGTGTTTTGTTCTGTTGTAAGTAGAGTTGGAATCGATTCAGCGGCACTTGACAACAGTCAGTATTTTGAAGACATTTAGGTCGAATGAAAATTATCCCCGCACCAAACATAAACAAGTTTCTTTGTGCTTAAATCAGGCAATGGTAAAAACTTTACCATGCTGTTGTTGTTAGGCGCCGTCAAGTCGGTTCCGACTCATAGCGACCCTGTGTACCACAGGAGAAAACACTGCCCAGTCCTGTGCCATCCTTAAAATTGTTGTTATGCTTGAGTCTATTGTTGCAGCCAATGTGTCAGTCCATCTTGTTGAGGGTCTTCCTCTCTTCTACTGACCCTGTACTTTACCAAGCGTAATGTCCTTCTCCAGGGACTGATCCCCCCTGACAACATGTCCAAAGTACGTAAGATGCAGTCTCTCCATCCTTGCTTCTAAGGAGCATTCTGGTTGTACTTCTTCCAAGACAGATTTGTTTGTTCTTTTGGCACGCCATGATATTCAGTATTCTTCACCAACACCACAATTCAAAGGTGTCAATTTTTTTTCGGCCTTCCTTATTCATTGTCCAGCTTTCACATGCATATGATATGATTGAAAATACCATGGCTTGGGTCAGGCGCACCTTAGTCTTCAACGTGACATCTTTGTTCTTCAACACTTTAAAGAACTCATTTGAAGCAGATTTACCCAACACGATGTGTCTTTTGACTTCTTGACTGGTGCTTCCATGCCTGTTGATTTTGGATCCAAGTAAAATGAAATCCTTGACAACTTCAGTCAGTCTTTTCTGTGTTTATCATGATGTTGCTTGTTGGTCCAGTTGTGAAGATTTTTGTTTTCGTTATGTTGAGGTGCAATCCATACTGAAGGCTGTGGTCTTTGATCTTCATTAGTAAGTGCTTCAAGTCCTCTTCACTTTGAGCAAGCAAGGTTGTGTCATCTGCATAATGCAGTTTGTTAATGAGTCTTCCTCCAATCCTGATGCCCCGTTCTTCTTCATATAGTCCAGCTTCTCAGATTATTTGCTCAGCATACAGATTGAATAGGTATGGTGAAAGGATACAACTCTGATGTACACCTTTTCTGACTTTAAACCAATCAGTATCCCCTTGTTCTGTCTGAACAACTGCTTCTTGATCTATGTAAAGGTTCCTCATGAGCACAATTAAGTGTTTTGGAATTCCCATTCTTCTCAATGTTATCCATAATCTGTTTTGATCCACACCGTCAGATATCTTTGCATAGTCAGTAAAACACAGGTAAACATCCTTCTGGTATTCTCTGCTTTCAGCCAGTATCCCTCTGACATCAGCAATGATAGCCCTGGTTCCACGTCCTCTTCTGAATGCGGCCTGAATTTCCGGCAGTTCCTTGTCGATATACTGCTGCAGCTGCTTTTGAATGATCTTCAGTAAAATTTTGTTTGCGTGTGATATTAATAGTATTGTTCTATAATTTCTGCATTTGGTTGGATCACCTTTCTTGGGAATAGGTATAAATATGGATCTCTTCCAGTTGGTTGACCAGGAAGCTGTCTTCCAAATTTCTTGGCATAGACGAGTGAGCACTTCCAGTGCTGCATCCGTTTATTGAAACACCTCAATTGATGTTCCATCAATTCCTGGAGTTTTGTTTTTCTGCAGTGCCTTCAGTGCACCTTGGACTTCTTCCTTCAGTACCATTGGTGCCTGATCATATGCTACCTCTTGAAATGGTTGAACGTCGACTGATTCTTTTTGTTATAATGACCCTGTATTTCTTCCACCTTTTGTTCATGGTTCCTGCGTCGTTTAATATTTTCCCTGTAGAATCCTTCACTATTGCAACTTGAGGCTTGGATTTTTTCTTCAGTCCTTTCAGCTTGAGAAACACTGAGTGCATTCTTCCCCTTTGGTTTTCTATCTCCAGCTCTTTGCACATGTCATTATAATACTTTGTCCTCTGGAGCCGCCCTTTGAAATTTTCTGTTCAGTTCTTTTACTTCATCATTTCTTTCTTTTGCTTCAGCTGCTTGATGTTCGAGAGCAAGTTTCAGAGTCTTCTCTGACATCCGTCTTGGTCTTTTCTTTCTTTCTTGTTTTTTCAGTGACCTCTTGCTTTCTTCATGTATGATGTCCTTGATGTCATTCCACAACTCATCTGGTCCTCAGTCATTAGTGTTAAAGGTGTCAAATCTATTCTTTAAAAAAAAAAAATTCTTTAGATGGTCCTAAATTCAGGTGAGATATACTGAAGGTCATAGTTTGGCTCCCGTGGACTTGCTCTGATTTTCTTCAGTTTCAGCTTGTACTTGCATGTGAGCAATTGATGGTTTGTTCCACAGTCGGCCCCTGGCCTTGTTCTGAGTGACGATACTGAGCTGTTCCATCATCTCTTTCCACAGACGTTGATTTGATTTGTGTGTGTTCCATCTGGCGAGGTCCGTGTGTACAGTCCCCATTTATGTTGGTGAAAAAAGATATCTGCAGTAAAGAAGTTGTTAGTCTTGCAAAAGTCCATCATCTGATCTCCAGCATTGTTTCTGTCACCAAGGCCATGTTTTCCAACTACCGATCCTTCTGCTTTGTTTCCAAGAAACTTGTTTCTAAGTTTTGCATTTCAGTCACCCAGTAATTATCAATGCATCCTGATTGCATGTTCGATCAATTTCAGACTTCAGTTTCTTCATCTTTGGCGTTAGTGCTTGGTGTGTAAATTTGAATAATAGTCGTATTAACTGGTCTTCCTTGTAGCTATATAAAAACCCGGTGCCATCGAGTCGATTCCTACTCATAGCGACCCTATAGGACAGAGTAGAACTGCCCCACAGTTTCCAAGGAGTGCCTGGCAGATTCGAACTGCCAGCCCTTTGGTTAGCAGCTATAGCACTTAACCACTACGCCACCAGGGTGTCTTATCACTGACAGCGTTGTACTTCAGGATAGATCTTGAACTGTTCTTTTTGGTGATGAATGCTGCACCATTCCTCTTCAAGTTGTCATTCCTGGCATAGTGGACTACATGACTGTCCCATTCGAAATGGCCAATACCAGTCCATTTCAGCTCACTAGTGCCTAGGATATCGTTTATGCATTCCATTTCATTTTTGACGTTTTCCAATTTTCCTAGATTCATACTTCGTACATTCTAGGTTCCGATTATTAATGGATGTTTGCAGCTGTTTCTTCTCATTTTGCATCGTGGCACATCAGTAAATGAAGATCCCAAAAACTTGACTCCATCTGCATCGTTAAAGTTGACTCTACTTTAAGGAAGCAACTCTTCCCAAGTCATCTTTTGAGTGCCCTCCAATCTGGGGGGCTCACGTTACGGCACTATATCAGGCAGTGTTCCGCTGCTGTTCATAAGGTTTTCCGTGGCTAATTGTTTTGAGAAGTAGACTGCTGGGTCCTTCTTCCTAGTGTTTCTTAGTCTGGAAGCTCAGCTGAAACCTGTGCACGATGGGTGACCCTGCTGGTATCTGAATACCGGTGTATAGCTTCCAGCGTTACGGCAGCATGCTAGCCCCCACAGTATGACAAACTGACAGACACGTGGGGGTCACCACGCTACTTCACCCCAAATTTTCATTCAGTGTCGGCAGAGCTTCCCTCTCTGCCTACCCCATTGTAAATGACCGTGTCTCCTTCACTGCTCATGCTTTTGCAGCGTGTTTATGTTCCATCTGTGTGTGCATGCTCTGAAGTAATTAAAGTTCAGAATGAAGAACCCTGAAGCAGAAGTACGGGGGTCTCTTGTTTTATTGCCACAGTGTCCTCTCAGCTCACGTTACCTGAGACACGCGCGAGGAGCTCACTTTCTTCCAGGACATCCAGGCTGGCTTTGGACAGCTCTGACTGTAGAAAGTATTTGTCTGTCTTCCTGTGTCTGTCTGCCTGTCCATCCATCCGTGCATCTAATAGAGCTAAAAATTGCATTCCACCCCAGTGATTTTTTTTTATCCGTGTGATTGGTCCCCTGGGGTACTTACTTTGAATTCTTTGCTACTTGTGAAATTATGTTCTGAGTAATCAGGGCCCTAGTCAATAAAAAGGAGTCTTTCTTATGTATCTAATGTGGCCATCTAAATTTTAATAGAATTTTAACAAGAAGCAGTGTTTTCACATGGAATAGATACCCATTGCACGCACACAGTTTCTTTCTGATCAGACTCTGAGGGAGATGTTAGTAACAGCTACCTATACTCTTTGACAGTTTCACTGTCTTTCCTTTTGAAAGAAGTTTCTTGTGAGATTTCTGCCTTTATAGGCACTACTAAACATTCCTAAATTTGTCACTCTATACTTTGCTTGACATTATGACATTTCTTTGCAGAACTGGTTCCTTTTTTTTTTTTTTCTCTAAAACAATCAAAAGTCTAATTCTCCGTATATTAGTTTTACATCTCATAATACGTTCTAATGCCTAGAATCATCACTTCCGCCTCGGGTAATATTAGTAACGTGAAACTCAGATTCAAAAAAAAAATATTCGCAGATTTAAGGTAGACTGTATAAGCTGATTTCAGGGGTCTCTGGGTGGCGCAGAGAGTTAATGCACTCGGCTGCTAACTGAAAGGTGAGAGGTTTGAGTCCGCCCAGAAGCACATTGGGAGAAAGTCAAGGGGATATGTGTCCAAGAAACCGGCGACTAAAACCCGTAGGGAGCGCAGGTTTGCTCTGACACACCCAGGGTCGCCAGGGGTTGGAATCGACTCCATGGCAACTAGCTAAGGTGATTTTTGAGATGAAAGCTTTCCCTTATTATTATTTTATGATACACTGCAAATTACCTTTCAGTTATAGGATCCCGTGTTATGATGTCACCAGCTAACAAACCGTTCATTATTTCTCCCTGTCCTTGTGTGTTCTCAGGGGCTGTGATACTTTTGGGAAGAACCAACATGTTTCGCTTTAACCATCCCAAGGAAGCTGCCAAGCTCAGGGAGAAGAGGAAGGTGAGCGGCGTGAAGTGTCCAGATGGGAACCTCGTGGTGGAGTTGGCAGGCCGGGGCGTGGTCCCCGCGCTGTTCCGAACAGTTCCGTCTGGTGGAGTGCTTGAAAAATAGTTCTGTAAACTGGATTGATCCTAGGGGATTTGCTTCCCAGCAGATTATCGACAGATGTAGTGGGAAAGCAAATGAGTGAAGTCCAGAGTAGGCAAGTGATCTTCCAGCCCCAGAATACCAGGGCTCTGCTGTGCTTAGTTTAGGGTTTGGGTTGAGAAATATCCATAGCTTGGTGGTCGAGACAAATGTTTCCTGTTGGCAGGTCAGGGCCAAAGCCCCAGCAGACTACCTGCTGAGGAAACAAGTTAGGGAATGTCTCATATCCAAGCCCTGTGTTGACAACAACTGTCCCCCAGTTGTTTTGTGTTCTGATTAGGAGTGCATGCACCTCATTGCCCCTGTCCCTCCCAGTTCAAAACAGTGAGTCAAGAACACTGGCATTCTCTTGTCCACGACAGTAACACTGTGCCCTGTGCTCTGCTCCTAGAGCGGCCTTCTGTCCTCCTTGAGCTTATCCATGACCGACCTTTCCAAGTCCTGTGAGAACCTCTCAGCGGTCATGTTGTACAACCCAGGGTAAGTGAACAGCAGCAGCTCCTTCCCTTTGATTATTCCTGTTGAAGTGTGTCTTGTGCCAGCTACATTATAATCACTCAGTACAAACAAACTGCAATTGTGCCTCCTTTTCCAGTCAGCCACGGTCATTTTCAAGTTCCTTCCCAGTCTTCACTATATATGTACCTAATTTTATTTGGTTAAAATCACAGCTCGAATAAGATCTGTATTCTGATTAATAATAATAATAATAAGCATTAGTATAGGTTGTTGAAAGCTTCATTATCATTTTTATAACTGTTTAAAATTTGGAGTTGTCATTTTGATTATTCTTTGCCTTCTCCCTTTGGTTTATGCACTATAATATTATTTTATGGAGTACTTGTAATGACAGAGACAGCCTTGAGTCTTAGTATCAAGTAGCCCAGGGATTTACGTTCACTACTCCCAAACCCTGGGGCACCACTGAGGACACAGGCAGTCATTTTTTAAATGGACTTAATGGCCAAATGATCTTGGGTGGTCAGCTTAACTACTCAGGTCCTTGGTAGCTTCATTAGTAAAATGACAGTGACAATGAAAATGTCTGAAAGCAGGGAACTGGATGAAAGGACTTTCAGGGTCTCTTCCAGTTTTGTGAGGTGGCATAATTTTATCTTTTTTACTAGGAGAATCTGATGTAAAATAATAGAGATGAATCTACTAGCTGAGTAAGTGAAATGAAGCCAATACCAACAATGTCTTCTAGAACTGCCATTTATTTAGTAGTCACTGTGTACCAGTTACCGTGCTAAGCACCTCATGTTCATCAGCTCTTTGAATTCTCATAACAACCCTACCCCCACTTTACATAGTAAGAACTATGATATGAGGCCAGGTCTATGTGATTCCACTCCAACCATGTCCCAGCCCTGCTGCCGTCCAGGCTGGAGGCTGACTGAGACCTGTGGGCTGGCTCTACGCCTGTGGTCCCGAGCTCAGCACCTCTAATAAACACGGAGGCAGCACTCAGTGGCATTTGCTCCTTAAGCTCTGGTTTGTGGAAAGCAAATACCTGCAAGGAATTTCTTCATTATTGTTGAATTTTAAAAGTGGCAGGGACCTTCCATCGTATTCCTGAGTTCCTCATTTTATAAGGGAGCAAGCTTTGAGTTCCAGGTCCTCTACCTTGCTTAAACTACAAAAAAAAAAAAAAAAAAAACAAAACTAAATGCAAAGAACAGCCGGGCCACAGACTCCTGGGCCGTTCTTTCTCACAGGACTTCTGGAAGCACAAGGAGTTTCCTCCGTGCTGTTGGTCTTTGTCTTTTCGGCCTTTCCATCTTGGTTACTGAGGAGAGTTGTACTCATTAACTAAATCTGCCTTAAAATAAGCCACTTTGATAAGACCCCTGGAAAGTAAGAAGACTCTCAGAGCAACTGAATTACCTGTACTTTGGAAGGCATGTTTTGCTGTAGGGCTTAATTACTGAAAATAGTTAGCAACTTTTTGTGGTGACTGAGAATGAATCGTTCACAACTCTTTTTAAGTTTCGTATAATATATATGTCATTAGGGTTAGTTTCAGTTAAATAGCGCTATTCCACCCGTTAAATATTGTTCATTAATTGAAGTCTTCTGTGATATGAAGAGTGCTTGCTCGGAACTGTCTCCCAGCTCAGGACCCAGTTCCAGTCCTGGAATTCAGGTACCTCGAGCTTCATTATCCTCATTGGTGGTACCTTTTACTTTGAAACAATTTGGAACTGTAATGTTTTGTTTACTACCTTTGAAAACCAAAACATGACTTGTAGTTGATCTTTCCTCTGGGACGCAGGGTCACCAACTGTGGGCTTCTCTGTCTTTTACGTTAACAGATCTAAGTCCTTTTTTTCTCCCTGAACACAGGAAAATGTGTAATTGTCTTAAACGTGATGCTATTTTTGGTGGGTTGTTTGTTGACTTCTAAGTTACAACAGTTTTTCTCAGTGTTTCTAAAATGTGGGTCAGATTTATACCAGTTTTCATCCTCAAAACTTTTTAGTGACTCTCCATGGTTAAAAAAATAAAGTTCCATCTATACCCTCTGTATTAATGCTCAGTACAGCCCTCCTTTCATGCTGGCAACCAGCCATTTCAGACAAAATTTTTATTGCTGACATACATCGTGGACTGGCTCAGGCCTTTGGGACTTTTCTCCTATTCCCAGAGCCTGGGATACTTTTTCCGTTGCTACCTAGTGATCCTAAGGCCTAATGATCTCTTCTTTTTGAAGTCATTCTCAACCTGCTCCAACCCCAATAAAAAATAAATGTCCTTTCCTCATCGGTAGTTTGCACCATTTCTGTCATCCTTATCTTGTTCTTCTTTGTAAGGTACATTCATCTGTCATCACATCTTTACTGGATGCCTGCTTGAACCAGGCCCGATTCAAGTACAGGGAGCATAGTTCCCAACAACACTGACAAGGTTAGTTTACATGCTAGTTAGAGAAGAAAAGCAATACACAAGTAACAAAAGTAAATTCAGGAAGTGAAGGTGAAATGAAAATAAAGTGGACTAATACGCTAGTATCTGGGGCAGTATTTGATGGAGTGGCCAGGGAAGGCTTCCTGAGGAGTGGACATTTGATCTGAGACTTGAACAAAGTGAAGGTGACACCTGTGGAATGGAAAAGGAGAGAATGTTCCAAGCAGAGGAAAAGAAAGCACAATGGCTTCAAAATGAGCTTAGTGTATTTGGGAGGTGGAAAGAGGGCCAGAGTAGATGGACTATTGTAAGCAAGAGGAGAAGTGGTACAAGATGAGACTGAGAAGTAGTCAGGAGCCAGCTAGTGTAGGGCCTTATAGGCTGCTGGAAAGAGTTTGTTTTCTAAACGTGCTGGAAACCATGGGAGGGTTTTAAGCAGTAGATTAACCTAAAGATCTGTTTACTGTAAATGTTATGGTGTATGTTCTTGGGAGAATGTAGTGTAGAGGCCAAGAGTGTCATCAGGAGACCACTTAGAAACCTATTTCCTTAGCCCAAGTGAAAGATGTTGTTGGCTTGGGTCTGGGTGGTGGCCATAGAGGTAGTAAAACGTGGATGGGTTTTAGATGTAGAGTCAGCAGAACTAGCTGATGGGAATGGACGTAGAGTGTGAGTAAAGGGAGGAATGAAGGACAATTTGTACTTTTCAGGTTCAAACAACTAGGAAATGGTGCTGCCCTTTTCTGAGATGAGGAGACAGCAGAGATGGGCTGGAGCTGGTGACTGAGTAGGGGTTCTGCTCCTGTGTCTTTCTTATTGGATTGAAGCTTTTCGAGGTCAGAGGCCTTGTCTTATTCACCTCTGTATTTTAAAAAGTTATTCATATAATATGTTTAATAAATGTTTAGAAAGCAGATAAGAATGAAATTTTAGTAAGACACACAGGTCCCTTTGGGAAACATTTTCAAGTAATTTTTCTGGCTATAGATATTCCAGACGTTACAAAACAACAGACTATATGAAGGGCAGAGAGATTTTGTGACACGAGTCAAGTCTCAGATGACGTTGCAGTCACTGAGTGATGTCAAGGTCACATTCAGGACCCTAAAACAAAAGGTAGGAATAGAGCCTCATGATGAGATGGAGAATCAGGCTGAGGCAGTCAGAGAATTCAGGTGAGAAAGAGTCTGTTTTAGACTGAATTACAGGTGGCCGGAGGAGATGGTTCTAGGTTGCATCTGACGATAACGTCATCATGCACCCTGTTCACCTGGCTTCAGTTAGTGGACAGGTTTCATGTCTGCCACCCCTGCAATACTCAGTTGTACAAATTCAAATAAAAATTACTTAATACTCCATCGTACCTTCTTTGCCCCTGGCTTCCAGGCCCCCTCAACTTGCCGCCTGCTGTAGAGAATGATTGCCTGTGAGTTAAGGCATAACTGGGGACAAGCCGTCTGCTTTGATATATGGGAAGCAGTCAGCTTGTTGTGAAGTTGCCCACACCAGCAGAACAGCAGAGAGAAGCAGAATTAAAGCCACAGTCAAGCTGTTTATATTTCACTTTTGATGTTACAGCCTAGATTAAGCACCACATGATAAACTAGAAAGAAATATGTGTAATACTGAGGCTCTAGCTAAATAGTTGATACTAAAATCTAGATAATAAACTAATACTTGGACCCAGTAACATGCCAGCTTTTCAAGATGGAAAAGCAGGACCAAGATGCTTCAACAGATCAACGTGTATTTGTCGAGGGCCTGCTGCGTGTGGAGGGCACAGAAGTGTAAGAGGCAGTGCTCTCTGCCTGCGAAAACAGATGCATGCACGTGAACACTGCAGACCGTGAAGTCAAGGCAGTGCACGATTCAGGGCAAAGAGAAGTGGGTTAAGTAGCCAGGTGTCTGGCAGGTCAGATAGGAGGCATTGGTGGGAATTGGAGTGCCTAGGAAGGAATTCTGTTTGTGGTGCTAGGTCCCCCTTGGTCTTATAATGTGTTGGGCAGTTTGGAAAACCAGAGGCCATCTGGCTTACAGTAGCATCTTATTGATGTCAAGATTCCCTCCAGCCAGCCTCATGGGATCCATGTCATAAGCCTAATTCACAGGAACCTACTTTCCTTCAAAGCTTATGGAGGCCAGGCATTTTTCCTAATCAGAATGTCTTCTCCAGCCTTCACTTAATTCAGCTCCCTCTCGATACCTGGCAACATACAGTCTGTAATAAACAGCTAATGCCCGTGTCATGGGAAGACCAGTACAAAGAGGGGTAGTGAGGGTCTCTGAGGAGCCCTACATGAAAGCACGTTCTGAAGCCTTTGGTCTAGTCCTTTCTTCTGGGCGATAGAAGACATAGGGATGTGAGAGGACTGCAGCAATGCTTTGCTTGGAGAATAAAGAGGAAGAATGCTAACAGAAGATTTGGCCCTGGATGCTCACCCAGCCATTAGTGTGGACACCCGAAATAACTCCCCTCACTTCAGCTTGAGAATTCTCATTACAGGCTCTTGGGTATCACAGATGAACTGAGTTATATGCTGTGCCCTGAGATGTTTGCAAGTTGGATAGGCAGACTGGAGAGAAGATATTCTGGGAGAGGAAAATTGCATGAGCAGACCAGATATACGCTGGAAGGAAAGAGGCATGCGGAGGGTTGGGAAGAGAGAGAGGAATCTGTGCGGTAGGGCCTGGCTGTGGAGAGCTCCAAAAACCATGCCCAGCATTTGTGGTTCTCTTGTAAAACTGACAGCTGTTGTTTGGGAAGGTGTGCTTTTGGGTTGGAGGAGGATGGATTAGAAGTAGGGAGTGTTTGCAGCTGGAGTTCCTCCACCACATATGTAGTAAGCACCTGTATACGTGTAACACTTTTATCACTTCCGGTTACCTTGTTTTTAAAGGATGTTTAGAATTTATGATTAAAATGTATGGTTTAAAATGCAACAGAATTATTTTCTACATACTCAAGTATTTGGTAACTCATTTTTTCATCCTTTTTTTTCCTCAGTGATGTCATATCTGGAAAGTAGTACTCAGAAATATAGAAAGAAAATCTGAAAATTCACTTCTCCAAATAGGTATCTTAAATAAATGATTATGTAAATCTAATATGGATAGACTTCCTGATGAATACATGACCTCTCCTAAGCCCCTGCCAAATTCAGTTTACCCAGTTTGTCTTAGGCTAGGTTCTCTAGAGAAGCAAAACCAGTAAAGCATATAAATATATATGGAGAGAGATTAATATTAAGGAAATGGCTCACATGATTGTAAAGGCTGGAAAGTCCCAAGTTCTTGAGTCAGGCTGGAGGCATCTCCCAACTCACGTAGCTGCAGGGACTGGCAAACCCAAGATTGGCAGATCAGACAGCAGGGCTCTGGTTCACAGGCTACAGAGACTGACAGATCCCAGCATCAGCAGGAGAGAGGACAGGTAAGCTGCTAGCTCACGTCCTAAGAACCAGAGGTCAGACAAACAGGAGCCAGCTGCAGGATCCAGAATGAGCAAAAGCCCATGAGCTTTGCCAGAAAGTCCATCTATATTGGACTCAGGCCACACCCCCAAGGAAAAGCCTCTTGGTGTGATTCACTCAACACAGCAGATCGCATCATGGCAGTGATCACACTATGTCAGATCTCATAATGGAGGTGATCACATCATTATATGACAGCCAAACTACATCATAACTGCCAAACCACTGAGAATCGTGGCTCAGCCAAGATGACACACAACCTTAATGATCACATAGCCTATTCACGTTGTTCTCAAAGTCCAGTCGATGGTAGGGCATCCATGAAGCTTTTTTTAACAGAGGAGCTGCATGGTCAACTTTGCTTTGTAGAGAGATCGCTCTGGCCGCAGAGTGATAAGAGCTCTGAAGAAGCTACTGCAACCGCCCTGGAGGTGAGCCAGTGATTGAAGGGACCTAGAAGAAGGGGTGGGTTGTAGAGATATTTGGGACAGAAAGTCATGAGGCCCGAATGATTAAATGGATGTGGAAGGGAAGAAAAAAAAGATGGTGACTTACAGTTTCAGGCTTGGGCAGTGGGTGCTACCCAGCCAAAATGCAAATATAGGAGGAGGAATGGGTTATCAAGAGGCAGGAAGGATAATGAGTACGACCTTGAAAAACTGAGCGCCTGGTCTACCTTGAACTTTCTCCTGTTTGAGTGACTGCGTGTTGCTGTACTCTGTCAGTGATCAGACGCCCCATGGAGGAGGTGAGGCTGAGAGTGGCCTGTCCTCAGCACACAGGATGAAGGCTGTTCCCTCTGTTGAGTAGGGTGGATGTTCGCAAGTTCTACCCCATTTTCCTTGTTCATTTAGCTGGTGTCTGAGGGCCCATCATTTGTCGGGCCCTGTGCAGGGGGCTGGGGCGATTAAGACAGACAGAGGCTCAGTCACCTTAGAGGATGATTTAGTGAGTAGGGAAGATCTTTGTAAAGCCTGTCATAAATCAGGAAACCAGCTGCATTATCTTTACAGATCCCAAACTGATTACTCTGAACGTCCTTACATTTGGGAAAGCTGTGCAGTTCAGCCCAGGCCCATGTTGCCCCACGCACTGCACCTCATCGTAGCGAGTCATCTCACAGCTACCCACGTGTTCACAGAGTTCTGTCATCAGTCATGTGTTTCAGCAGGCACCAAGTCCTGGTGATAAGAGCAGAGTGGAGTCTTTTACCCATATTTTCTTTGTCACCTCTCTGACCATTTTTAACAAACAAGGGTTAAAAGTAACTGATGGAACAGAAAACAACAAATGTTGACAAGGTTTTGGCGAAACTGGAACCCTCATCCATTGCTGGTGGGAACATAAAATGGTACAGCCACTGTGGAAAACAGTTGGGCAGTTCCTCAAAAAGTTGAACATAGAACTTCCATATGACCCAGCAATCCCAGTCCTAAGCATATACCCACCGGAAGTGACGGCAGGAACACAGACAGTAGCCTGTACACAAACGTTCATTGCAACACTTCTCACTAGAGAAAAGGTGGAAACAACCTAAATACCCATTACCGGATACATGGATAAGCAAAATGGGGTATATACATATAATGGAATATTATGCAGCCATAAAAAGAAATGAAGTTCGGGTGCATGCTGCTATGTGGATGAACCTTGCAAACATCATGCTGAGTTAAATAAGTCAGTCGCAAAAGGACAAATACTGTATAATCTCACTTATGAGATCAGCAAATATATAGAAACCACAGATTATTAATGGTTATCAGCAGAGGGAGGAAGGGGAGGGGGAAGTTGTTATTTGGGCATTGAGTTTGTGTTAATGGTGATGGCATGTTTCAGGTGAGGATAGTGATAATGGTGGCACAACACAAAAAATGTAATCAATGTCATTGAGTCCTAAATGTGGAAGTTGTGTTGGTGGATATTTTGGTATGTATATATTCAACACAATAAAAAAAAAAAAAGAATGCATGGGACACCAACCATCTACTCAAACAGACTTGTTTCAGATCTTTGTCCCCTTTTTAGTACTTTCCCCCTGAGGCAAACTAGCTTCTGGTCCTCTTAATTGTTGCATATTGCAAAACTAATAAATGTTAGTGTCCCGCCCCTTCCACGTACACCTCCCTTCCCGTCTCATTTACTTTCTTGTATTAAACCTTCGAGACCACTTCTAAAGAATCTGGGCCTCTTCTTAAGTTCTGGCAGCTCTTTTCCCTTGTCGTTCCAGGCTCTAGACCACCTAGCCTACTTGGTGTTGTTTTATAGCAATCACAACCCCTTTATTCCTTAGGAATTTTTTTCTTCCCAAATTGGCTTCAGGCTGGGACTCTGTGTTCCCAGATCTCTCCCTCTTGTTGTCCCACCCCAACTACAAGCAAGTCCACAGGTCCTTTTCACTCTGAGAAATTTGCTACTCGTCATTGGCTGCCTTGTGGAAGAACAGCAGGGCTTAGGACCTGGTTAGTTCTGGTTCAAAGCCCTGCTGAGAATTTGCATTTCCACGCCAGATATACTGAATTAGAGTCTACCTTTTGACAAGATCCCCAGGTGATTCTCATGTATAATAAGTTCTGAGAACCACTGCTAGTGGTTCTCAGAATTGGTCCCTAACCAGCAGCATTAGCATCCCCTGGGAACTTGTTAGAAATGTAGATTCTTAGCAGGGGTTGGAACCTGAACATTCAGTAGTTTGTTTTTTAAGTGGCAAGTTTGCTGTCTTTCATGATCGATACTTGAGGCTTAGCAGGTGTTCCAGAGTTCTGACTGCCCTGGCCGTAACCTGTGATTCCTGACTTCCTGTATGGGAATGCACATGGAAGACTCAGGGAACCTGCCTTTGGAATCCTCTCCAAACCTTGAGCCTGAGGTAGAGCTCACCAGATCTCCTTAGCTCTTACTGATGACCCCTTCTTCCGCTAAGACCCCTCCTTTTCCCAGCATCTGGCCTGGTCCCTTAGTGCCTACGGGTTGACTTCCAGGCTCCAACATCATCTTCTGTGACTTTGATTTTCGACACTATCCAGCATTATCTTCATCTTGAACTTTATGCTTTGGTTTACGTGGACAAAACAGACCTTTCATCTCTCTCTCCAGGCCTCTGCACATGCTGATCCTGCTCTCCTTCCCTTGGCCAGTCCTCTTCATCTTGTGCACTGAGCTTAGGAATTGCCTCCTGAGGAAACTTTCTATGCATCTCCAGTTTGGGCTAAATACTGCTGCTTTTTTTCTCTGGCAGGGATTTTGGGCATACTTTTATCATTGTTCTTTTCAAATTCATTTTATTGGTGCTTGTGCCTGCCTTCCCAGTAGGTTTCTTGAGAGCAGGGACCATACCTTGTTCATCTTTGAATCTCCAGAAGCTCACACATAGTGGGCACTTAGCACATGTTCCTTGAGCTATAGATTGTAGCCAGCAGATGCAATCTCAGCCCTAAGAATGTGTCTGCTCACATATTTCCAGGTGCCTCCATGCTTCAGTGGGTCACATATACCGTTTAGTATTACCAGCTTAGCTTGTCTCCATTTTTGAGAGTCTCTCACTCACTAAGATGTGCTTCACACATGTTTTGTGGCTTTCTTAACCATTAAAACTTACCTCTTGACTTCTTTGGTATCATGTAGACCTGAGTATGTTTTTTGCAATATGCTAAAAAATTATTGCTTTGTATTCAGTTCCTCCCAGAGCAAAGCTCTCTGAAAGAATCATGACTGGTTTGGAAATTATTGTATCCAGTATGATACAGTTTATCTTCAGAACAACTTCTTTTTTTTTTCCTTTGCTCATCAGGCAATCTACTTGTTCTCATAGCCCATGTTGTGATTTAAAAAAAAAAAAAAGCTCTGAATTGTCATAAGAGTTAGAGTTATTAAAAATGAATTCCCTGCCACCCAAGAACGTTTTATCAGCCCAGCTGGGCACATGAAGTCGGGTGTACCGTTTCTTGCCTAGTTTTGAAACTTGCTGCTGGCCCACAACTCAAGTTCCCTAGAAACCATGATTTGTACATACACATGCATGGTACTTGGTGCCAGAGATTTTTTGGATGAGGCAAAGCAGCCTGGTGACTTCCTTTGGGAGTCAGCTCCACTTTGGAGAAGTGCCCATCCAGGGTCTTTGCCAGGAAGTAATTTCCCTTCAGGGAAACATTCCTCCTCTAGTGGCACAGGGTCTTTAAGAAGAAACAGCTGACTGCCCCATCGTCCTGGCCTTGCTCTGAGGCTGCAAACAGGCAGCTCATTTGGCAGCATGTGGAAGCTTTCACAGCTTCTTTAAAGTGCTCTAAGCAAAATTAGATACATTCCAAGTTCATTTTAATCTTGAAAATAAAACAAGAAATTTTCACTTGTGCATTTGCCTCCTCTAAGCACTAACCAACACGTGAGCCCATTTGAATGGTCTTAGTTGGATAATTGAATTCTAGCGAGGATAAACACCTAGATTTTAAACCCAGTTAGACCAAAAATTATGAAAAGTCAGGGTCAGACCTGTATTTGAGCCATCCAGGGAGCTTCAAGGAGGGTAGTAGACTGAGATGGCGTTTGGTCAGCATTGGGCCACCACTGACCTTTATAGCTGCAGAAGGCCCCTGCTCTCAGGAAGATCAGAAGTCGTTGGCAATCAGAAGAAGAAAACAGGGGAGTGATAATTATTTTTAATCTAACTTGTTCATTATTGAGTATTTAGAAATCACAAACAACCAAAAAGGAACAACCCTTACTGATTCAGTCAAGGGTTCTGGTGGGGCATATCTGTTCTTGCTCTCAGGTCTTGGCAGTATTTATATATGTTCTCTTAGAGTTCACATTGGACTTGTAAGAGCTTTTTGCACTTCACAGATCTTTTCCTTTCATAATATTTTTCTACATTATTTTTACATCCATGTGATATTCCATTGTATGGATATTCCATATCTCATTTAACTTAACTTCTATTGGTAGATCTCTTTTTGTCTTATTTTTGACTATCACAAGCAATTGGGTTAAAGAGATCTATAGCTGAATTTTTGCACTTATCCATGATTATGTTCTCACCTGGAGAAAACAGAGTAGAGATGGAATTGCTAGACCAGGAGATGTGTAGAGAGTTAAGGCTCTTGATGCATAGTTACTGTCTCAGTCATCTACTGCTGCTGTAACAGAAATACCACAAGTGAGTGGATGGCTTTAACAAAGAGAAATTTATTTCTTCACAGTAAAGTAGGCTAAAACTACAAATTCAGGGCATCAGCTCCAGGGAAAGGCTTTCTGTCTCTGTTGGCCTTCTCATCAATCTTCCCCTGGAACTAGGAGCTTCTCCGAGTAGCGACCCTGGGTCCAAAGGACGTGCTCTGCTGCTGGCACTGCTTTCTTAGTGGTATGAGGTCCGCCTATGTCTCTGCTAGCTTCTCTCTTTTATATCTCAAGAGAGTGCCTCAAGACACAATCCAATGTCCTAGATGGAGTCCTGCCTCACTAACACAACTGCCACCCATCCTCCCTCGTTAACATCGCAGAAGCAGGATTTACAGCATACAAGAAAATCACACAATACCAGGAATCATGGCCCAGCCAAATTGATACACACATGTTTTGGCGGACATGATTCAATCCATGACATTCACAAGCTGTTCTGCAGAGTGGTTGTACATATCACCACCATTCCTACCAATACTGTATGAGAGTTGACATTTTCTTGAAAACAGGCAAGGATCTTCTTGAAAGTATAGAATGCACCAGTAAATGCAGCCTCCCAAAATCTTGGAAATCCTGCTCTTCTTAGAAGTGTGCCTTGGGCATCAAGGTCATCATCAAAGATGCACCTAATTAGTCCTAAGCTGTGCTGTAATAGAAAACAGCAAACAGGTATACTCAGTGTCTAATAAATGTGAACTAAGAATTATTCACATTTTCCCTAGAAGGGGCTTGGGAAACAGTCTGGTCGTAGCTGGAGATACCCTCCTTAAGGTATGCACCTGCAGATGAGGTCAGGGTCTCTACTGTAAGTCCCAAGACAAAAGGTTGCATTCACTTGCAAACACAGTACCCCATTAGCTCTATTTTTCTCTCTCACTTTCTGGTACTTTATAAATTGCTTCACTCTTTTTCTCTTCTTGTTGACCTTGATCTTGGAAGTTTTATACATGTAATTGGCAAGATTTGTGGTGCTGGTAATTTGGTAGTTAGCCTGTGTTTTAGTTGATGGTTATTTATTATGTTTGCTTGTCTCTGCTGGTTTATTGGGCCTAGCCACTTTTCAAAAGTTTGATTTCCTGCAAGGCTGGTTTCTCCATTTTTTGTGCTCAGTTGTCTTTTTTTTTTTTTAATGGACCATTTGCTAACTTTACAGTTGCTATAGTTTGTCTTAAATAGCTTATTAAGATACACAGTTTTGGGGAACTTGTGATGAAAACACTGGAAGAAGTGGGCTTCTTTCTTCCATTAACAGAGATTAGTGTTAGTTACTGACTTTTTTTCTTTTTGTCCTTGAATATTATTCCACAGTGAGCCACTTTTAATGAGGAGCACCCTGTGATTTCTCTTTTCGAAGTTAGGCAGAAAGACTAGCTGTTGAATTCAGAGAACAGTCTGTCTTTATTCAGTTACTTAAGATTTGCATCCTCTGGGTTGCTGTTGTGGAGTGGCCCGTAGGGTTTCCTAGGCTGTAATCTCTATAGGAGCAGATCGCCAGGTCATTTCTGCCGCAGAGCTACTGGTGGATTCGAACCATTGACCTTTCAGTTAACAGCCAAGTGCTTAACAATTTGTGCCACCAGGGCTCCTTATCGTCTGAGTAGTGCACTGCATTTCTGCTTCAGCTGATTTATAATTGAACTATCTATAGCCGAACTGTAAAAGTCAACTGAGCAAATGAGCCTTCTCCTGGGGAAATGATGAGTGGTAATTATGGGAAAGGGTGGAAGATAGTGGATTTCCACTAGTGCAGACCTACATGAAAGCAGGATTTTCCTTTGAAGTGATGTACTGTTATAACTTTACTACCTGTCACCAGATCTCTGATTTGTTAACTCCTTTCATTAGAGCATGTTGCTGATTCAGCCAAGGGTCCCAGTTGTGCATGTCTGGTCTTGATTCCAGGTTCTCTGCACGTGCTGTTCTCTCCACCTGGACCACATGCCCATGTGTCCACTAGCTCTTCACTAATTCCTACATGGTCTTCAGTATCTCAGTTTAAATGTCATTTCCTAATAGACGCCTTCCCAACCCCTAATCCAAATTTTGTCTCCTTGGCTTTCACTCATAGTGCTCTTCATCTATCCTTGGTAGCACTTTAAATACTTGCTAATTGTGCCTGTTGATGCAACTATTTGTTTACTGTCTGTTTCAACTTTTTCATGATAAGTGACAGGGTCTGATTTTCTCAATACTATGTCCTTACTTCTAATTCCATAGTAGATATTTAAGAAATAATTACTGATGAAGCGTAGGAACACATTAATCAATCCCAGATGAGGCACTTCCATCCACTTCTTTCATCGCGGGCTGTAATTCTAACCTCGAATAGCTGTTTTTCCAATCACTAGTATCAAATGTTTAACCACCATCAGCATCACCCATATCTATGACCCAAGGTTCATCGTCACCACTGTTGGAAATAAACAGAAACGAACCCAGGGATTTGTAGAAGCAAAAAGAAACTAAGACAGATGCTACAATCAATAGATTAAAAAATTCAAATAAAAACAGGTAAATAATTTTTCTCATTGTGAAATGAAATGCTCATTATAACAAAGTGCAACATTCAGAAATGAATAATCACGAACTTTCATAACCCTTCCATCAGGAAATAATGATTAGCACACATTTGTAGTGTTTGTTTATATTTTAAAGTACATGTAGTTAATTATTGAGGAGGCAGGTCTTCCCTAGTCATCTTTTGAGTGCCTTCCAACCTGGGAGGCTCATCTTCCAGCACTATATCAGACAATGTTCGGTTGCTATTCATGAGGTTTTCACTGGCTAATGCTTTTCAGAAGTAGACTGCTGGGTCCTTCTTCCTAGTCTATCTTAGTCTGGAAGCTCAGCTGAGACCTGTCCTCCATGGGTGACCCTGCCATGTCTGAACACCAGTGGCATAGCTTCTAGCACCACAGCAACACACAAGCCCCCACAGTATGACAAACTGACAGACATTATACCAAAAAGAATTAGTCGATACTCAACCATTTCAAGAAGTGGCATATAATCAGGAACCGATGGTACTGAAGGAAGAAGTCCAAGCTGCTCTGAAGGCATTGGCGAAAAACAAGGCTCCAGGAATTGATGGAATATCAACTGAGATGTTTCAACAAAAGGATGCAGCGCTGGAGGTGCTTACTCATCTATGCCAAGAAATGTGGAAGACAGCTTCCTGGTCAACTGACTGGAAGAGATCCATATTTATGCCTATTCCCAAGAAAGGTGATCCAACCAAATGTGGAGATTATAGAACAATATCATTAATATCACACGCAAGCAAAATTCTGCTGAAGATCTTTCAAAAACGGGTGTAGCAGTATATCGACAGGGAGCTGCCAAAAATTCAGGCAGTTTCAGAAGAGGATGTGGAACCAGGGATATCACTGCTGATGTCAGATGGATCCTGGCTGAAAGCAGAGAATACCAGAAGGACGTTTACCTGTGTTTTATTGATTATGCAAAGGCATTTGACTGTGTGGGTCGTAACAAACTATGGATAACACAGCAAAGAATAGGAATTCCAGAACACTTAATTGTGCTCATGAGGAACCTTTACATAAATCAAGAGGCAGTTGTACAGACAGAACAAGGGGATACTGATTGGTTTAAAGTCAGGAAAAGTGTACGTCAGGGTTGTATTCTTTCACCATATCTATTTAATCTGTATGTTGAGCAAATAACACAAGAAGCTGGAGTATATGAAGAAGAATGGGGCATCAAGATTGGAGGAAGATTCATTAACAACCTGCATTATGCAGATGACACAACCTTGCTTGCTGAAAGTGAAGAGGACTTGAAGTACTTACTAATGAAGATCAAAGACCACAGCCTTCAGTATGGATTGTACCTCAACATAAAGAAAACAAAAATCCGCACAAGTGGACAAATGAGCAACATCGTGATAAATGGAGAAAAGACTGAAGTTGTCAAGGATTTCATTTTACTTGGATCCACAATCAACAGCCATGGAAGCAGCAGTCAAGAAATCAAAAGACGCACTGCATTGGGCAAATCTGCTGCAAAGGACCTCTTGAAAGTGTTGAAGAGCAAAGATGTCACCCTGAAGACTAAGGTGCGCCTGACCCAAGCCATGCTATTTTCAATCGCATCATATGCTTGTGAAAGCTGGACAATGAACAAGGAAGACCGAAGAAGAATTGACGCCTTTGAATTGTGGTGTTGGCGAAGAATATTGAATATACCATGGACTGCCAGAAGAAAGAACAAATCTGTCTTGGAAGAAGTGTGGCCAGAATGCTCCTTAGAGGCAAGGATGGTGAGACTGCGTCTTACATACTTTGGACATGTTGTCAGGAGGGATGAGTCCCTGGAGAAGGACATCATGCTTGGCAGAGTACAGGGTCAGCGGAAAAGAGGTAGACCCTCAACGAGGTGGATTGACACGGTGGCTGCAACAATGAGCTCAAGCATAACAACGATTGTAAGGATGGCTCAGGACTGGGCAATGTTTCGTTCTGTTGTGCATAGGGTCGCTATGAGTCGGAACCAACTTGATGGCACCTAAGAACAACAACATAGTTAATTATATATCAGCTATTATAATTATGCATCATACATTACATTTTAGAAAACTGAGCTGTAGGGTCGCTATGGGTCAGAATTGACTCAATGGCACTAGGTTTGGTTTTGAGTTTGAGCTCACACTAGATACAGGGTTCTGTATTTTGCTTTTTCTCTTAACATTTTATTATGAGCTTTTCCCCGCATCATTGAAATTATTTTATGCTTATATCGTGATTTATTTAACTCTTGCCTAATCATTAAGGACACTTGTGACTATGTCATTTTTTTCACGTAAATTATAGATAACATTGCAATTAATCCTTTTCTATAAGTCTTTGCCCACTTTGTTATTTTGTCAGCTAAATCTATACACAGAATGTTTTTACTGCTTACATTAAAGCACCAAGGGAAGGAATGAAGAGAGAAATGTCAGGGAGTGAATTAAAGAAAGGAAGGGATGGGTCGTTGGGTTGGGTTGGAGACTTAGCAAAGAAGTAGAAGGGGACAGGAGAGATGGGAGTGGGTGGACAAGCCAGTGAGGGCAGAGAGGTGCTTCCCGACACTGCCACTCAGCCCCAGTCTGGGCTAACAAGGCACACATTTCAACCACTGCCTGGTTAGGTGTGTTAGCATCTTGCGTTTCACACATGCAGTATCAAAGAGTACAAACGTGTAAAGCATACTTGTAAAGTGCTTCACTTCAACGTTATATTGTCACAGCAGAGAAACTGTAGTGTGTCTGAAGTCTTTTTTGCATCTTCAAACTTCCCTTCTCTGCTCTTTTTTTCCCTTTGGCCTACAAATGTGCATGGCTTTTCTCTTCATAAACTAACCACTTCCCTTGACCTTGGGCTATAAAAACCCGTTGCCGTGGAGTCTATTCTGACTCATAGTGACCCTATAGGACAGAGTAGAACTGCCCCATAGAGTTTCCAAGGAATGCCTGGCAGATTTGAACTGCCAACCTTTAGGTTAGCAGCCATAACACTTAACCACTATGCCACCAGGGTTTCCTTGGGCTACTCAGTGTAAATCCTACCAAACTATTTTATTCAAATTGTCTACCGTGTATGTTCCCAACGGTATGAGATTTCTTGCATAAATCATGATACATCTGTATTAGAAAATTTGATGATGTTCAGCTATGTTGCTTAATAATAGCTAGTGATTTGGCGATTTGTCCAAAATGTGTATTAAGAGAAAAAGATCACAAAGTCCACTGTCTTGTGCACTCTCCTCCTTGTGTATATGTGTGGCTATAAAGACAAAAAGGCATAAACCAAGATGTAGAAACCATGGTGTTGGATCGTGTTTTACTTTTCTGTATCTTCTGAATTTGTTGCAGTGAATTACTTGTATCATGAGGGTAGGGAGCACCAAAGTTGTTATTTCTTAAGGCAAAGAGAGACCTGCGTTGGCTGACACCCTCTCCTCCTCACCCAGGTATTCTGTGACTCTGTGTAATTGGATTTCTGGCTTCAACATCATGTCAGTCACTTCAGAGCACTCCCCATAGCAATCATTGTCTGAACACCTACTCTGTGCCTTGCATCACGCCCTCAGCATACAGTCAGCTAAGGTGGGATCACTGTCCCCAAGCAGTCCTGGTGGAGAAGGACATAGCCCCTGCCTGTGAGGGCCTGGATGGTCTTTCCCCTGGCTCCCTCTCTGTCCACCCTTGCTCACATACAGTCACCCTTCCCCTGATTTGGTCTGTTCCAGCCACACTAGCCTTGGTGTGCTTCCATCGTGCCGTGCACATTGTCTCTGGGTCTTTGGCCTTGCTCTTCCCTCATGTTAGTATGACCACATGAATCCTCATGGTCACCTTCTACCTTCACTCAGGTCTCTCCTGAATGTCCCCTTCTCTCTCCATCCTCTTCCCTGGCTTTATTCTTTTTCATAATACTTACCAATAGTCATTATTTATTAGTTATCTGACCCCCTCACTAGAATGGAGGGCTTGTAAGGGCAGGAAATAGGCTTCCTTTGCTGAATCCACAGTGTCTAAGATGATGCCTGGCACAGGGAAGGCTTGTTGGACAAATGACTTGATGGATGAGTGACCCTCCAGTTCCTGGCCTTGTGCTTAGTGCCATGATGAAGGACTACACAAGGCAGAAGAGGGAAAGGTTGTCCAGGAAGCTGGCCAGAGAGTGTTGACTTGACCTTTTACATTCTGACCACTGTCTAACTTCCCAGTTTTATTTCTCACTGCTTCTCTTCGTTCCTAAGGAACAGCCCAAAGGAGACCCTTTACTTATTCCTTTACTTAACTCTTTATTTTCTTCATTCTTCTAGCTCTCTTTTGCTACATTTGCCCCATTCACCACACTCTGCTTGTTGTAATTCTATCTGCTTTTCAAGGCGCAGCCAGACAGCACCTCCTGTGTGAGGCCTCCTCTCATCCCTGCAGTATAAATGCTCTCCCTTACGCCATCTCTGTTGGATATATAACTCTCTCATTGGGATCACCACGTTTCTTGAGATTTATGTATGTGTATGTTTTCTTTCACTTACAATTCATTCTTAAGGCCCAAAGGCCCTCTATCCAGTTTGTGTTCCCTTCTGAGTCTAATATACTGCCTTTGCTTAGTAGGTGCTTGATAAAAGTTCGTTAGTACATGAAATCCATGTCTGAATGAGATATCTGGAAATTTACCTGTATTCTGGTTTATCCAACAGGGAGAGAAATGTTTTGGAATGATGAATCATTTTTAACCTTTGGGAGGCTGTTTCTAGGGTAAGATGTACCATGGTTTGGTTGAGGAGGTGAGACGGAATTTCAGGGTAGAAGGAAAAATGGATGAGGCATAGGAATAGGTGGGCTGTACTGGCTCATCTAAAGAAGCGGTCACCTTGGACCTCTCTCTCATACTCTCTGGGCCTCAGTTTCCTTGCCTGTAGAGTGGGGTAGGGAATATAGGGGTATATGTGTGGTCTCTTGAGTACCCATTCCATTCTAACCTTCTGTGATCTTGCAGCTTGATCAGGAAAGATGTCAGAGTTTAACATTTGTGGTCATGGCTGTCTTTATTAGAGCAAGTTATGCCACTATTAAGAAAAATAGTCAGGAAGGAAACTGACTTAAAATGCTTTATGGTATCAAATTTTACTTTTTTTTTTCTTTTCCTGAGGCAATCATTGTTTCTTTGGGCACTTTTAATTTGCAATGCAAAAAATGTAAGACTGTTTCCTTGGAAAGTCTTTAGTGAATACTTTCTAGACTAGGAATTTGAAAGTTCATTAGAAAATCATTCCCAGAGTGAGATGGATATTTTTGTTAGATACTCGAATTTTACATTAAGTGGGGTTTAATTTAACAACCCTAAATTTAACAACCCTAGAGTAAACTGCAGCGTGAGACCTCTTGCCCCCCTCATCTGGATACACATATCTTGAATTGCAGTTGCATGTAAGTCAGCCTGTGTAGGATGACCTGTTACACAATCTGAAAACAAAACGGGGGAGAGCTGTAGATAGACTGCCTCTCCAAAGCAGCTGTCTTAGTCATCTAGTGCTGCTATAAGAAATACCACAAATGGATGGCTTCCACACAGAGAAATTTATTCTCTCACAGCCTAGGAGGCTAGAAGTCCAAATTCAGGGGGGCAGCTCCAGGGGAAGGCTTCCTCTCTCTGTTGGCTCTGGAGAAAGGTCCTTGTCATCCATCTTCCCCAGTCAAGGACCTTCGAGCTCAGACACCCAGGGTCCAAAGGAGGCACTATTCTCCTGGCTTTTGTTTCATGGTGGTATTAGGTCCCCATGTCTCTCTGCTCACGTCTCTCTTTTATATCGCAGAAGAGATTGACTTAAGAAGCAACCTAATCTTATAGATTGAATCATGCCTAATTAACATAACTGTCACTAATCCCACCTCATTAACATCACAGTGATAGGATTTACATACAGCACATAGGAAAATCACATCAGATGACAAGATGGTAGACAATCACACAATACTGGGAATCATGGACTAGATAAGTTGACAGATATTTTTGGAGGACACAATTCAGTCCACAACAGCAGCTATTCTTAGCTTTTTAATGAAAGTGTACATGAGAGCTGATGTACACAGGAGAAACTGCAGGACCTTCCCATGAAGAGTTGAGACTGAATGAACTGCTGGGTTTTTCTTCCTTCCATCAGTTTCCCTGCATCCACCCTGAGGAATGTCTGGTTCTCCATCAGCTTTCAAAGAACATCTGAAATGTTAGGGTTTTCAAGGTCAGGGAGAAGATCGGATAAGACTTTAAAAACCCCAGCACCCAAACCCATACTTTCATTTTAGTCTTTAAAATCCATGACTTTCTCTCAGTCATAAAGTGATTTGAGACTGGCTGAACGTTCCATTACAGAGCCTAGACCCTTGTGAAGGGTCAGGGGAAGGTAGCAGTCTTCTGTTGAGTTCTAATCTTTTCTAGCTCTTTCCCATCTATCCTTTACTAGAATAGGGACTGAAGAATACCACCCAACATTCTAGGCAACACACTGGGGATCCATTCATAGATAACATAGGCTTGACCAGAACCAGTCACATAATTTGCAAGGCCCAGTGCGACATGAAACTAGGGAGCCTCTTGTTTTAAAAAAAAAAAAACCAAAAAACAATTTCAAGATAATGGCAGCAGAGCATTAAATGCAGGGCCATGTGTGACTGAACAGGTCACATGCACATGAAGTCATTCCTGTATTTGGCTACAGTGAAAACTGTGAGAGACGAAACTCGACAGGACTTCATTTTTTTCCGGGTCTCACTAGTTTTCTGCCTTTGACAGGATGTTGTCTTATCACTTTTCTATAGTTATTAGTGGAAGTATTTGTATTTTCCTTCTCTGACATGTTTCCACCTTACACAGTTTCAACGTCTGCAGGTTTTACAGTGTAACCTAAAAATCATTTAGGAAAAATCGACCAAGAATTTCCTTCTTACTTGATTGTATACCTAGTGAGATTAAAAAAAAAAAAGAATCCATCTGGGGAACTCTTCCAAGATGAACGCCCCAGCTCCAGCTAACCTCTGTTGCCAGGTGAGGTCTCCTCCCTGGTATATCGTGGTCTGGGGCGCTGCTTCCATTACCCCACCAGAACTGCCTCTTCAAGTGTTAGCTGGACTTGAGTAACCATTTTCCTCATTTTAGAAAATGAAATTACACCAGCTGTACGTAACTCATCACGACGGGACAACACAAGGATGTTGATTTAAGTTTTCTTTGCTCCCTTTCTGTCTCCCTCCCTTCCTGCCTGTAATCACAATCTCACTTTGAGTGTAAGAGTGAGAGCTGAGAAATTCCCACCGCCTTGCTTTTTTCGTTGACAATGATAACTAACAGGAATATAAATTACAAGATGTGCTGCTATAGCTAAAATGCTAAATGTCTTTGAATGCAAGAGAAAAGGCTGTTTCTGATAAAAATAGGTTGAATGCTGTGCTTTTTTGTTGGACCTAACACTATGTGTACTTACAAATGTCATTTTAAAATGCTAAAAATAGGTGCAAAAATTATATCCTTTTGTGGTTTTAGCTTTTAATTATAACATTTGGGAAATTAGCATTTGGGGCCAAAGATAATTCCAGTAAACTAAAATAGTGAGTTATACTTGCTTAAAATGAAGCCAAGGAGCCTAGTGGTACAGTGGTTAAGCACTCAGCTGCTAACCAAAAGGTTGGTGGTTCAGACCTACCAGCTGCTCCATGGGAGAAAGATGCGGCAGTCTCCTTCCTTAAAACTTACAGCCTTGGAAACTTTATGGGGCAGTGCGGCAGTCTCCTTCCTTAAAACTTACAGCCTTGGAAACTTTATGGGGCAGTGCGGCAGTCTCCTTCCTTAAAACTTACAGCCTTGGAAACTTTGTGGGGCAGTTCTACTCTGTCCTAAAGGGTTGTGATGAGTTGGAATTGACTATAGAGCAATGGGAAATGGGTTAAAATGAAGCCGCATTAAAATACAATTGTATTTGACATTGTTTCCTTGATATTGGCACACTCACACTTATATATTACAGTCTATTGAAATTTGCTATTTTTTTCTTTTAAGACGTAAAAGCTTTACACTTAGCCCTTGATGGTAGAATGTCCAAAACTATAGTCTTTCAAAAAGAACAAACAGTTCTTTTAAAAATGTACATAGAAATAATCAAATAGCTACTAACACCTTTACATGTTCACAACATCTTCACTGGTCAAATCATCATCATCCTCACTGAATTATGAAAAGAGGTGCATTTTAAAGTTAATTAATAAACTTAAAAAAAAAAAAAAACCCACTGCCATCAAGTCAATTCCGACTCATAGCGACCCTATAGGACAGAGTAGAACTGCCCTGTAGAGTTTCCAAGGAGTGCCTGGTGGATTCCAGCTGCCGACCTCTTGGTTAACAGCTGTGGCACTAACCACTGCGCCACCAGGGTTTCCAACTAGTAAACACGTAGCCTCTAATAGAAGTCTGTGTAGGCACTCCTGATCCCTTCAGTCTTGCGGCCTCTCCGTCTTTGCTGTCTTCTCCTCGCCATTCAGGCATTTGCTTCTGGGCACTAGGCTCACAACTTTTCTGTGTCCAGCTGTTGTCTTGGGTGATTCCACATGGATAGTTCATCCTACAGTCTAGTAACTGAAGTAATACCCACTTCTTCAGCCAAGAGACTTCTGTGAATTCTTATCTTCTCCTGTATGCCTTGTCTTGTCCCTGTTTACTTCCCTGTTCAGTCAAGTTCCCATCCCCATCGCTTGAGCCATCCTCTTCCCAGCACCTTCAGAAGGTCCTTCCCCAACTCTAGAGCCAATGAACTGTCTCCTGAACCCATACCCAGGCAGCTCAGCTCAATGCTATAAGAGCAAACTTCATCAGCACAAATTGGTGCCTCTATAAATTGATGGTCACTAAGCTTGCGTGATACCTATCCATTCTTTTTTGTTTTATATGCCAGTTCTCTGGCCCACTGGTCCCGTCACATATTACAGATTGTCTCCATGTTCCTCATACTTCTAACCCCATTGCTATACCTCCCCACTCCTTGTAGGGGACCTTGTTTCAGTCTTCACAGAACATACAGAAGTCCTAAGAGAACAACATCCTCAACTTCCTTCCACCAAAGCTACGGATGGGTCCGTTTTGCATTCATCCTTTCCTACTTCTTTCCTGTCCCAATAGTGGAACTTCCCTTTTGCTTTTCTTGGGGTAACTCCCCCTACCTGTACTGTGGATCCCATAGAGTTAATAGCTAATAGTTATGAGCTGCTAAGCACTCAGTGTGTACTCTTAGTGGATCCTCTCACCCAGTGAGGACTGCAAGTATTTTTTAGTCTGTTTTCAAATAAGGAAATTGAGGTTTAGAGAGGTTAAGAGATTTTCCCAGGATTTGAGCTCAGAGAGACTAATTCCAGAGCCCTTGCTCTTAGCCATTGTTCTACCGTTTGTTTTCCTCCCTGCTCAGGGACCTCTGTCCATCAAATATTCTCAGCCTCTCTCTAGTTTTTTTCTCTTCTCTCTGTTCTGATTTGTTTATACCAGGATTTAAGTGTGCACAAGTCTCTTCCATCTATTAAAATAAGGATCCATCCTCCTAAAACTACCACCTCTCCGTCACACTAAAATTATCAATAAAGCTTTACACCATTTCTATACTCACAGTCTCTTGCCTTTCCTCCCACCACTCCTAGGCCCACTGCAATCTGCCTTTTGCCCCACCTGTCAATCTCCAAGGCCCCAGTGACTTCCATGTTGCTAAATTCAGTGGATATGGTATCTTACTTGGCACTCCTGCTATGTCATTTCATAGTACTGATCCCTTCCTCTTCTTGAAACACCTTCTCCCTCATATGCCTGCCCTTTCCTGATCTTCTGTGTATCTCTCTAACTGCACACTCCGAGCCTTACATGAGGGCCCATCATTCCCTGCCAACGTGTGTAAAACTGAGCTCATCTTCTTGGGGGCAGGATAAAGAAGGGATTGAAACTGTGGGCTTAGAGTCAAGCCTGATTCCACCATTTACCAGCAGCGTGGCCTGTTTGCATGCATGAAATGGGCATGCCACAAGTCGGAATCAACCTGAGGGCAACTGACATCAGTAAAATGGGAATAATGGTGACAGTTACCTCACAGGGCCATTGCGAGAGTACGAGTGAATTGTCAGTGGATGTCAGCCACCACCCTCACCTCCATCACCGTGAGGACTAGCGCTCGTAAGAAAGAACGGCACACAAGCTTAGATACGAGTTCCCTCAGGAATCTTGCCTTGTTCTGTTGTTAGGTGCTGTTGAATTGGCTCTGACTAGCGGCGACCTTATACACAACAGAACAAAATATTGCCCGGTCCCGTGCAATTTTCATGATCGTTGGTATGTTTGAGTCTGTTGTTGTGGCTGTTGTGTCGTCTCGTTGAGGGTCTTCCCCTTTTTAGCTGACCCTCTGCTTTACCAAGCGTAACGTCCTTCTCCAGGGACCGGTCCCTCCTGATAACACGTCCAAAGTATGGGAGACATAGTCTCACCGTCCTTGCTTCTGAGGAGCATTCTGGCTGTGCTTCTTCCAAGACTGATTTGTTCATTCTTCTGGCTGTCCACAGTATATTCAGTATTCTTCACCAGCATCACAGTTCGGCTGCATCAGTTCTTCTTTCTTCCTTTTACATTGTCCAACTTTTGTGTGCATATGAGGTGATTGGAAAGATTATGACCTGGGTTAAGCACACCTTAATCATTAAAGTGACATCTTTGCTTTTTAAAACTGTAAAGCAGTCTTTTGCAGCATATTGGCTCAAGGCAATATGTTGTTTGATTTCTTGACTGCTGCTTTCATGAGCGTTGATTATTGATCCAAGTAGAACGAAATCGTTGACAATTTAATTTTTTTCTCCATTTGTCATGATGTTGTTTATCAGTCTAGTTGTGAGGGTTCTAGTTACTACCAAATTCTGGAATCTGTACTGTCCATGCCTCATGACACACTGGCACGAACCCGTTACGTTTATTGTCACAGAGTGGGAGCCCCATGGGGGCAGGGGCAAGATCTGTCTTACTGATCATTGTATCCTCTGTGCTTGGCTAGTTTACACTAAGTTGGTGATCAATGATAATGTCATATTGTAGATGGAGATATTAAGACTCAGATCTCCCAACTCCCAGAGAAGCATTTGGTTCATGCATCATCAGGGCAGAGTCACATTGAGCTGTTGTTCACAGAAAAATAAAAATTGAGACTAAACACAACTTCATTAGAGAAATTCTCTAGTTTTAAAAGTATTTTATCCAATGATTCTTTTTGATTATGTATGTATCTTTTTTTTTTTTTATGTATCTTTAGAAAGACTAAACTTATACTGAAGTCTGAAAATATCCACTAGGAAGCTTTCCCAAGGTTCTGTTTATTGTTGTATAAAAGAATGATTGTATATTAAGTGTAATGAAGCCTTTACCTACTTCGAAACTCTGATAGCATAGTGGTTGAAAGCTACAGCTGCTAACCTAAAGGCTGGTAGTTTGAATCCACCAGGTGCTCCTTGGAACCCTGTGGGGAGGTTCTACTCTGTCCAATAGGGTCGCTATGAACTGGAACCGACTCAACGGAAATGGTTTTTTTTTTTTTTTTAGAATCCCTGGTTGCCCAATGGTTATAGTGCTCAGCTGCTGACCAGAAGGTCAGCGGTTCAAACCCTTCAGCCACTCCATGGGAGAAAGATGTGGCAGTCTGCTTCCATAAAGATGTACAGCCTTAGAAACCCTACGGGGCAGTTCTACTCTGTCCTATAGGGTCACTGTGACTCGGAATCGACTCAGCGGCAGTGGGTTTTTTTTTTTTTTAATACCTACTTTGGCAGTCCCTTGGTGGTGCAAATGGTTAACGTGTTCAGCTGCTAACCAAAAGGTTGGAGGTTTGAATCCACCCAGAGATGCCTTGAACAAAAGGCCTGGAGATCTACTTCCAAAAAAGAAGCCATTGAAACCCTGTGGAGCGCAGTTCTACTCTGACAAGTCTGGGGTTGCCATGAGTTGGCATTGAGTTGGCAACTTTTTTTAATACCTGCTTTATGGAATGCCTGGGCTCTGTGACTGGCAAATGCCTTTCATACATATTTGTGTGACTGATTTCTCGTGGATGGCAATGCCTATAATAAGCTACAAATTATTTTCTTTGACAGTAGGGTAAATATAAGCCTAAACAAGTTTCAGTGAAGGAATTAATCTAATTATTGTATATGACAAGTTTGAGCAGTGCTTATAAAATGAGTTAATGTAGTGTATTTTGGAAGCAGATTATCTTGAATTCAAATCATGGCTCCGTCACGTATTTCCATTCTAAGTTTAACATTTTAAGCTTTGAGTTCCTCATCTATAAAATGGAGATACAATTTGCTATGTTAAAGGTTTACTAGAGACCAAAGTAACACAACATGGAAATCACTTAACATGGAATGTGCCACATAATAGGTACTCAGTTCTACTTACAAAAGCCACCTTGAGTGGGAGCCCCATGGGGACAGGGGCAAGATCTGTCTTGAAAGTAACTCTCCTGCCAGTCTGGGTTTCCACATTATCCAAAGAGAAAGATTTGCAGTTTTTCCACAGTTCGGTTTTGTAACTGTGTCTGCCATTCATCATATCATCACGAGGTATGAGTTTAAGAATTTCAATGCATGCTATTTAATGGAAATAATGAAATCTTGCAATAATTAAATCTAATATTTGAGAAGAAATTGACTTCTATTATCAGTATTTTAGAGCATTATTTTAAAATTCTCAACAACCGAACCCCACAGTAGTAAATCTATTCACAGTCTGTATAACCTCCCGTAACTTCCGTATCACACAACTACTAGTTATGGAGAATCTTGCCGAACCTACACGCAGAATAACTATAAAGTAGAAAAAATACAAATTTGACTACTGCTCGCAGTTATTTTTGGTACTCAGTTATTATCAGTGTTATGATTATTATCATGTGTGAAGTATGCAAATGTAACAGAGCTAACCTTTGGAGTATTTGCTTCAGAAATGATTGGGCAATGTGATATTTATAAAAAGATGTTTCAATTTGTGCATGGCTCCTGGCTTTTAAGTACTTTATTGCTTTTCTCTTGATGTTTCCCGTTAATTTTTTTCTTAACTGATGCCTGTGCTTTCTCTCTCTCCCTCTCTACCTCCCTGGCAGTCTTTTCCCTATGAAAGGACCCATCTGTCTAAGGTAGAGATGCTCCATTTTTATATACTCACATCAGTGTGTAAGCTGGCAGGAGTAGGCATGCTTATCATTTAGAAATCTTATCTAACTCTACCTTTTCGATACAGTGATGTTTTGTTATTTTCCTTTAAGTAAGATGTTTTCTTTTCAGTCTGAATTCAAGCACTCAAAAGCATACCTAATTTCTAATATAGCCATAGAGCAAAGAATACATCATAAAGCTTGCTAATCTATGGTAATTAAAATAATACTTGAAAAACTGATGTTCTTTGCAGTATGTGTGACTCTATATACAGAGAGTGAGAAAAACTCTTTAAGAAAATGACTCATTTTCATTTGCTTTTCTTAGACTTGAATTTGAGAGGCAGCAGCGTGAAGAACTTGAAAAATTAGAGAGTAAAAGGTAAGCCACGTGGAATATGAGTTTTAGTTGTTGGATTCCGGTGTTCGTGTCCTGGCCTGATTTCATCTATGTCTGTGTCAGTACCTCCTTCTTGCCCTCTGTCTGTTAGTTACATGTCTAATGGCTTTAGGTCATTTCTTGGTAGCCGGTTGGTTTGACTTAATGTTTGAATTTTGTTAATAGTTCATCTGTAGATATTTGTGAGAAAGGGGGAACAGTCAGCAGGCAAATTTAATACACCAATTAAATTTAACATACCACATATATACTTCAAAAAATGTGTCTCAAAGGTGTAGCTTCTCTGAACGATATCCTTTGAGTTTTGAAAAAGCCAAAAGAATGACAGATTTCCTTTCTTTTATATTTCTCTGCATTTTAAACATCTTTATTTTTATTGATTGGCCATTTGTACTACCCCTTGTATGACTTGCTCCTTCATATTCTTCACCCACTTTTCTCTTGGAGTATGTGTGTGTTTGTTTAATTGACTTAAGGAGTTCTTTATATGTTACGAATGTAATTCTTTGTTCAATACATACTGTAAATACTGTCTGCTTTTCTTTTTTTCTGTTTTACTTAACAAGCCAAGAAATGGACAAATGATAGATATTGGATTAGGAGCTAAGCCTATAGGCAACCTGCAGACTGGGTATTTATTTTCTAGAAGCTGGAGTTCAGGTGTCACAGATGAATTGGTTTGGTTTCCAGCATCACACCCGATAGATCTTAGGGGGGCCAGGAGCTGGAGGCCACTCACTGATCCGCTTATAGACTTGTGTTCTTGCTTGGGAGGCCATGTTGGCTCTGAAACATTGATTTAGCTCCCAGTAGGCATAATTTGGAGCCCTGGTGGCACAGTGGTTAAGAGCTTGGCTGCTAGGCAGTTGAAATCCACCAACCGCTCCCTGGAAACCCTATGGGAAGCTCTATTCTGTCCTATAGGGTGGCTGTGAGTCAATATCGACTCGACGGCAACATGTTTTTGGTTTGGTTTTTAGGCATAATTTTTACACTTGAGATAGCACATAACATATAATCCCCAGAATTGTGCAGTTGAGTATTCTGATGAAGAGTCTGGTTATTTTCAATGTTATACATCAATAAACTAATATTTTGGGTCATTGGTAAGCACCATTTATCTGTGATTAAATGCTAAATAACATGTAGTTATTTGAGTTGGAACAATGAACTGTCAATTTTCTTGACTTTGATATTTGACCCCCGTGAGATGAGGGCAGCATAAGCATTTTTATTTAATGTCATCTTGTAATGGAACTTCTCCTGAGTTTTAGTCATTAGGTTGAATAAAATTATTCACATTTAAATTTAAATTGAGCATGGTTCTTTCTCTTTGAGCTCAGGGGCTTTTTAAATTATATCATGCATAACACATTATGATTTTAGGCTTATAAAGAAATGATATCAGAGGCTACTTCGGGAGACTAGGCAAATGATACGTTAGACAGTTAAAGAATGAAAAAAATTCCTCTTTTTTATTTTAATGAAGGGTTTGGCTTTATGTTGTGTCTTCATTTTCAGAACATTTCAGTTAAGGGAAAGTTAGAGCAACATTTAAACGCAGTGATCAGATGATCAGTTGGCATTTTGCATTTTAGGAAACTCATAGAAGAAATGGAGGAAAAGCAGAAATCAGACAAGGCTGAACTGGAGCGGATGCAGCAGGAGGTGGAGACGCAGCGTAAGGAGACGGAAATCGTGCAGCGCCAGATCCGCAAGCAGGAGGAGAGCCTCAAACGCCGCAGCTTCCACATCGAGAGCAAGCTGAAGGATCTGCTGGCTGAGAAGGAAAAGTTTGAAGAGGAGAGGCTGAGGGAGCAGCAGGAGATGGAAGTGCAGAAGAAGAAACAAGTGGAGGAGAGCTTTCTCTCTGTCAAGGAAGAACTCCAGTGGCTCCAAGAGCTCAACAACGATGAGAAGGCCGAGAAAATGCAGATATTTCGAGAACTGGACTGGCTCAGAAAGGAAAAAGATGAACAGTATGCCAAGCTCGAACTGGAGAAGAAGAGACTGGAAGAGCAAGAACAGGAGCAGTTCATGCTCGTGGCTCATCTCGAAGAGCAGATCCGAGAGAAGCAGGAGATGATCCACCTGCTGCAGCGAGGCGAGGTCCAGCGTGTGGAGGAGGAGAAGAGAGACCTAGAGGACATCCGGGAGGCCCTCCTGCGGGCCAAGGAAGCACGGGCCGAAGGGGATGATGATGGGGAGGAACTACGACAAGCTCAGTTGCATTTCTTAGAGTTCAAGAGAAGGCAACTAGTCAAGCTAGGGAACTTGGAGAAGGACCTGGTTCATCAGAAAGACCTCCTGAAGAAAGAAGTTGAAGAAGAACAGGAAATCCTGGAGCATTTAAAATGTGAAAATAGAGATGAATCTAGGTTGTTGGGAAAAAATGACGCTAGTGTCCAACATGTCACCCAGATGGCTCAAGATTTAGAGAAAATAAAGCCGGTGGAGCACAGGCTGCAGTATAAAGAACGCCAGCTACGGTACCTCCTGCAAAATCATCTACCAGCTTTGTTGGAAGAAAAGCAGAGAGCATTTGAGATCCTTGAGAGAGGCCCTCTCAGCTTAGATAACACGCTCTATCAAGTAGAAAAAGAAATGGAAGAAAAAGAAGAACAACTTACGCAGTACCAAGCCAACGCGAGCCAGCTGCAAAAGCTGCAAGCCACGTTTGAATTCACTGCCAACATTGCACGTCAGGAAGAGAAAGTGAGGAAAAAGGAAAAGGAGATTCTCGAATCCCGGGAGAAGCAGCAGAGAGAGGCACTGGAGCAGGCAGTGGCCAGCCTGGAGAGGAGGCACTCCGCCTTGCAGAGGCGCTCCACCCTGGGCCTGGAGATGGAAGAGCAGAGGCAGAAGGTCCCCAGTGCGGACAGCAGCAGCAACCTGCAGGCTGGGCTCCCGACCGGCCTGGCACCTGACCAGGAAGCCCTGGGGAAGGACCAGGAGAGGTGAGAGGTGGAAGGGGAAACCATGGCCATGTAGTACGTGCCAAATGGCTGCTTGGTTCCTACTCTTTATGGCGTGTCTCTCACTTTTTTTTTTAAAGTAATTCTTTTAACCTTTACATTCTCTAATGCACAGACAGATACTTATTTTTACCACACCTAATTTTTTTTTTTTTTTTAAGACAAAGACCTCTAAACATTCTTTTATTCCTCCTTAGTATCCTTGTTTTAGAATCTTGGGCCTAAAGTTGGAAGCAACAACAACAAAAAATCACACAAACATAAAGCCCTTATCCATTACCCCACTGACCTATGGAATGTGTATGTTTTAATATTTTGATAAACACAAAAGGTCGAGAAAGCTTCACACCCTGATTCCTTTCTTCCTTCTGCCTTCTCTCCCCAACTCTCCCTCTTCCTTTCCCTCCCCTTCCCTTTCCTTCTCCTTTTTAAATTCTTTCTTCTCTTCCTTTCTTTCTCTTCTTTTTTCCTTCCTTTGTTCCTTCCTTTTCTTACTCCCTGTCCCTCTCCCTCCCTCCCTCTGTCCTCCCTTCCTTCCTCCCTCCCTCGACCATCCTCTCTCCCTCCTCCCATCTATTTCCTCCCCTCTTCCCTGTCCTCCCTCAGCAGTGGCTTCACAGCTTCTCTGTGACAAGCACTTGTTACAATAAAGCATCATCCCTGAGTTTACCGGTTGCATATAGTATACTGATTTCGATACCTGGTAGGGAACTAAAAAAAAAAAAAGAAACTTGTCCCACCTCTATAGATTCTCAATATTTGAGGGGAGGCCTCACAATTGTGTATTTAAAAAGCAAACAAAGGAAACAAGCAAAACTTTCAAATGGTTCTGAACACAATGGTATCTTCCTTTATGATGATTTATATTATCTGATACTATTTTTGGTGTTATGAAAAATAAAACCAGCAAACTAGAACTATTTTCATGGTAAGGAAGGGTATTGGTTCTCTTTCTGTACCTATTCCCTGTCGCCATGCTTACCAGGCAGTAGGTTCTCAAAATGAATAGATGCATGAATTTGAGAGCACTTTTTCTGGTGGCCCTGCAGATGTAATGCCAAAATTCCCAGAAAGGCTGATGTCACTGGTGTGTGAACAGCACCTAGTTTGGGGTCCGGCCATGGAGGTTCGTTCCTGGACCCAGTCCCTTCCGACCTCACTAAGCAGGGTGTTTCTTCTCTGGGACTCTGTCCTCGCCTACAAGAAGTGGGGGGACGAGATCAGGGTGTATGCATTTTCTTTTAGCCCCAGACCCTTGCTTCAGGTGAGATCTTCACCTGAAGCCTGATTGGAGGGCCTCGAACCAGCCTGTCTGCTGTACTTCCCACCCACAGCATCTCCTGAGAAGCTCATGGCCCCTAAGACCCCAGCCTGACATTTGGGCAGAGACAGGGGATCAATTGTTCATGACAAGGCAATACCTACCTACTGTGAGGTGTTGAAGCCTCGTCTGCCGTCTTGCCTGAAGAGGTCAGGAAAACCTTCTTTTCAAATGATCTGCTTGTAGACGGTGGTTTGTATTCACAATCAGTCCCTGGTGATTCCCTGAGGCAAAACAGAGCAACAAAATTACAGTCAAAAACCATAATGTTATGACTTCAGAGAAATAGGTCGGAGGTTTAAGAAAACGATTGCAGGTATGTTATGTAAATGGAACTGCCGGACAAATCTCCAGCCCTAGAAATTTAAAGCAGTGGAGGGCACGCTCTCAATTTGTTCCCTGCAGTGTGCAGAAGATTGCTGCATGAGCTTTTAGCTTTATGTCTCTGGCTTTTGTCAACCGGCTCCACTTCCTGGGCGTTTAGTATTAATACTCCGTAATAGTGGGAGCAGTATTGCCATTTCCACAGAAGTGATTTCCCCATGTCAGCATTCTTCCAGGAGCCCTGCAAAGGAGACTCTTAGCTTAATGTGTTTTGATGGAAAAGTCTTCGCTGAGGCCTGCGTGATTCAGGCTGACAAGCCGCGATCTCTTTGCTCTCATTGCTGTGCGTCTGCCGCTTTCTGTGGGAATGTCTGCTGTGCTTTACTTTCTTCCAGGGTTCTTATGGCTCGGCCAGGGCCCACTTGATTTGCCATTTGGAAAATTCCACAAATATGAAATATTAAATTCAATTCACACGGGACCAGAGTGGACAACAGTGCCCTAAACTTGGCTTTCCTGTTGGCTTCTCAGTGCTTTACGAAGGAGTTTGAATCCACTTTGCTGCCCTTTTCCCACCGCCTGTTCATTGCAGCTGCCCCAATGGCATACATCAGGCAGCTTCTCTACAACTTGAAAAGCCCTCTGTCACCTGAGCAGGAATTCCCTTCCCCGTGTGGGGTCAGAACAGAAGCAGATGGTCGGAGCTTTTTAATAAATAGAGTAGTAGTAGAAATAATATTAGTGATGATGATGAAAAATGATCCTGCACCCAGCCTCTGTGGTAAATGCCCTATGTGCGTTATCATTTACTCTTCAAGTGAAGAGAGTGCCAGCATCCCCAGTTTATCAGTGAGCAGATTGAAGCCTGCAGTGGTTATGCAACAGTGGGAGGACCATGTCACACAGTTAGAAAGTGGAACGTAGCAACTGGAACCTAGGTCTATTTACCCTCCAACTCTTAACCACTTTGCTTTCTTGGCTACTGACCGCACAGCTGCTGCACCTGCTCTTTACAGTGCTGCAACCCTTTCTTGAGTTGCCCAGTTTGTCCCTTGCCACCCATATAAATCCTGCTTGACCTTCAGAGCCCCACTCAAACCCCATTTGCTCTGTCCAGCCTTTTCAACTGCCTCTTCCCTGGACAACCTCAGTAGGCATCTTCTTAATTATAAATGGTGGTAATTACCTACTTCCGTGTGGCTCATTTTCTTTGCCTTCTCTGAGAATGGGTTCATATTGTTCCCTGGTTCTTTGCCCACCATTTGACCCCTTATATCCCACTTTTATGTATATTATCTCCTCCTTCGAAAATATTATGTAGTATGCAAGCTGATGCTCAGCAAGTATTTGCTAATCAGTAGACAGAAGGCTGAGTTAAGCTGGGCAGTGCGTTCTGTGAAGCCCGTGAGTGCTAACTCTCATGACCCCACGATCACATGTCTAGGAGTTAAGAACTTGGCTTTTATTTTCAGGATAGACCAGTCAAGTTGCTGCCGGTGATACCGGGGGGCTGGGCACATCATGGTATATCAGCATCTGAATCTAGAATTTCTGATTTTGGGGGCCGAAGGAACGTAGAGAGACTAATTGACTTTCATTTGATACATGAAGATATCAAGACTCAGATTTAAATAACTTGCCCAGGTTCACATAGTGAGTGACTACAGACCTTAACCAGATCTTACGCTCCCTGAGGCCGAATTTATTTGCAAACTTGGCCATTCTAGCCTGATGGCTCTGGATTTAAGCATGCCTCAGCCGGTAGAAAAAACGGCCTTCCGCTCATTTGACCTCATGTAGATGTATTGTTATTGGAGATACGTGTTTGGTCCCATAGTTCGGGGGTTATTTTAATTTCTGCCGTACTCAACCTGCTTTCCTAGTTCTGTCTTTCCTACTCTGCTCCCCTTTCCCACACCCTCTACCTTAGCCAAAGTGGGTTTCTTGTTTGCTCAGCTTAGCACCTTCATTCATATTGCTTTTGTACCTAGAGAACCTTCCATCATCATTTCCAAAAGTTCAGATTCCCACTGGCCTCTTAAGACTCAGCTTAGAACTGCCTTGACCATGGAGATCCTCCTTGGTTGGTCATTTTAAAAACTCTTCAGAGCATAGATTTCTTTTGTCAAGAAATATTTAGTGAAGTCCCAATATGTGGTCAATAATCAACTGTTCTGTTGAAGCAGGGTTAAGGGGTTCAGCATCCTGTACATCCCCCTCTGAGGACTTCCCTGGAACACACTGGGAATATCTATGGCCTTGATGGTAGAATTCCCTCCAGCCTCTAGACACTTGGAGCTTTGTGGCCTTTTATCACCTCATACTTGTCTTAAACGTATGTGGCACCTTTTCTACTAGAAAGTAAGGCTCTTTGCATGTTGGGTTTTTGTCTGGATTCCCTATGGTTTTTGGAACAATGTCTAACGTAGCAAAGATGCTCGGGAAATACTGTTAACGAATGAATTCATGTGGCTCCTGTCTCTGTAGGTTGGAACATGAAATCCAGCAGCTGAAGCAAAAGATCTGTGATGTTGATGTCATTCAGAAAGAGCATCGTGGGACCCTGGAGGGGCAGGCTTCTTCCTCTGGCTTGCCACTCAGTACTGAGAAGTCTCAGGCTCATCTGGTCCCTGTGATGGATGACAGGTACTCGACATTCCATGGATGCATGCCTGCGTTCATAATGTGATTTAGCGACTCCCTGGTCCCTGTACTGATCAGATTGCATGTGGAGAGATCTACCAAAGCAACAAGTAACGCTTGTGCCCGAAACATGCTTTGTCTTCGTCGGTTGCTGCCCCACTGGTGGTGGGGTGTGCTATCGTTAGAAAGGGAATCAGAGAACTGGGACCTGGATGGCCAGATCCAAGGAGTATTAGTACAAGCTGTTTGTGTGAGAAGATAGAATTAAAAAGTCCAGAGAAATCAGCCCAGCCAGGAAGGAGTGATGCAGCACCATATGGGGAGGAACAAAGAAGTAGAATTAATTGAACTGTACCAAGATAGAGGACCTTGTGCTGACATTTAATTTTATATATAAGTCATTGATTACAGGTAAATGAAATGTGTTATTAAAAACTGTACCAGTATATTCAAAATGATCATAAATAGCATAAAATATATCTGATGTTACTTTGGGGGTATTGTGAATTGTTCCAGAGCTTAGAGCTCCCAGATAAATCAGCTTAATCACTCTTTGGCTAAAAGAAAATGACGATTATTTTCCTCAGCCTGTTCAATGTCACAGGACGTTTTAAATTGGGTAGCCCTGAGCTCTGGGTATTAGGAGATTTAGAGTATTTGGATATCGGAATATAATAAGAATGGCATGAGCCACTGTATCCCTTTAAATCTAGGACTACATCTTCCATATTGCTAGTTTAACACTTAAATAAAGGCCATGTAAATGGCCTTGGCTCAGGTTCGGTTGCACATGGTTTTATTTTTAGTGCTAAAAGGTAAATACTGCAGTTTATTACCTTAAAGCATTCTTCTGCAATATTTTACTTAAAATAGTAATAATCTCTTTACCTAGCATTTTAGAAAATCACCTTTACCTTGGTCACTAGTACAAAAAGTATTTACAGGGTTATGCATATGCTTAGAAAGATGAAGATTTTTTTTTTACTATGCTAAGATTTCAACCTGGAAAAGTTAATTTAAAATAGTTTATCTAATGAGTGTCTGTAGGACTGAGGGCAAGAGGGCCTATAACTCAGTAAGACTTCTCTTTGGGCATACTGAGCTCCTAGAAGGATTTCCAGTGGAACGAAAATTGTCTGGTCTCTGTGGTTCCTCTGGATGGAGTGGCTTAAAGCCAAATCAGCCAGACCAGAGATTGGGCTGAAATCTCCCGTTACGGTGAAGGTTGATGGTTGTGTGTCATCCCACTTCACATATATTCTGTGGGGTATTTTTTTTTTTTTTTCTATCATATATACAGTTGACAGCATCCTCTAAAGGCAGCTGTTTGGGCTTCTACTCTGCCTTGGCCCACTTTGTCAGGCATTTTGGAAAGTAAACCAAATCCGTTGCTGTTGAGTCGACTCTGACTCGTAGCAACCCTTCAAAATGTGATTTCTACCAGCTAGTGCAGATAGTCTAACTGGAGAGACAAGACAGCTGCGGAACGATGCGCAAGACACTGTGTGATCTTAATAACAAAAATCCATCGAGAGTGTGTCCACCTGTCCTTTTTTATCTTCATAAATGACGTTGTTGTTGTTAGGTGCCATTGAGTCAGACTGGTGGTGACCCTGTGTACAACAGAAGGAAACACTGCCTGGTCCTGAGCCATCCTCATAGTCATGGTTATGCCCAAGCCCATTGTTGGAGCCACTGTGTCAGTCCCTCTTGTGGTGGGTCTTCCTCTTTTTCGATGACCCTCTACTTTATCCAGCATGATGACCTTCTCCAGGGACTGATCCCTCCTGATAACATGTTCAGAGTATGTGAGACGTATGCAGTGAAAAATAATTATTGCCGTTTTCTGTTTGAGAAGACTGAGGCTCACCAAGTGAAGTGTTTGCTATCAGAGTAAGGCTTGAGACCACAGAGCCTTGTGAAGCCAGCATCTGTGAGTCCCCCTACCCTGCCATGGGGGCTCCACTAAGAATGTCTCGAAAAGATTTGCACGAGATAACTTAGTCTCCTTTCCATTCCCAAGATTCTGTCATCCGTCAGGTTCTTTCTGGTTTGGGAAAACCCAGATAGATAGCAAACATACGTTGTTAGGTTTCTTAGGAGAAAAATGTTCAAGGTCCCGACGTGGTATTAGTGTTTGGCATTTTGAATGAAAAAGGCTTCTGTTATGAAGGCATGATAGAGAAAGGAGCTCAGAATGTTCCAGGTGGTTAAAAGTGTTCAAAGGGCCCTGTCTCCGTTGTTTCAAGGATCAATGCATACATCGAAGAAGAAGTCCAAAGACGTCTTCAGGGTTTGCATCGTGTGATTGGCAGTGACAGCAGTGTGTCAGCAGAAGTGATGAAGGTGAGCTGAAGGAGTGAAGTCATATGGTCATTCCTTCTCAAGATGACCTTTAAAATAAGTTAGTGGTGGTGGTGGTAAGGTGGTTCTAAGTGAGAAAGTTCAGGTGCTACACTGAAATACAGATTGAATATGGAACATTCTAGATATAAGTAATTAAATACTGCTCAGGTGGAGTTTAACAGTTTGTAAATAAGTATTAATTCGAGAGTAACTATTTTTGTTAAAATTTTAGACTATTATGAGAGTTGCTAAGGAAATACAAGCCTCCTACAGTGCCGTAGTTACTTTCCTTGATTTATAAAAATTCTACATGTAATATTTTTCCATTCTATCCTAAAACACAACTCCCCATTTTCATAAAGCATTTAATTTACTTTGTAAATTACCTGAAGTGGAAATACACATTTTACCTTTGAGAAAATGTATATTTGTGACAAGTTGATTTTTTAATCAACAAAGACATTTCATTTCTGTCCTGCATATTAAAGATTATCCTAAGGAAATCTTGCTTTAAAATATATATATTTTTTAAGAATTTTAAAATTAGAAATAAATGGTTCAGTTCTTTTACAAGTAGGTGATTAATAGAGTCATGTTTACCTAGGGAGTATAAATTCTATAGAAGGGTGTCATTGTTGAATGGCAAGCGTGTTTCCTTAGAATTTTGTCCTCATAAATATTTGTGAACAAATCACTTCTTTTTCCTCATAAATATTTGTGAACAAATCACTTCTTTTTGAAAATATTATAATTTAATATAGAGAGCTTTTTATTTTCTTTTCAGGATAAAGAGAAACATCACAATGGCACCATTCAACGTAAGCTAAAATATGAGGTAGGTAATGATTTTTCAGATTGATAGTGTCGTCTTAAATTAATGGCATGCTCGTGTGATTAAATTTTCTTAATGTTTAGTTGCATGATTAGAATTTTGAAGTCCCAGTGAGATTAATGGCTAATAGTGAAAGCCAGCTATTATATAGACTTAAAATTAAATGGAATCTTGCAGGTCGAAAAGTGCTTTGACTTTATTTGAGTGGCGTCTGGCTGTGGTGGAAGCCCTTTGCCCAGTATTTCATTTGTAACAGTATCCTTTCCCTTGGTCTCTATTTAAAAGGCAGAATTCTATAATCAGAACCAGATACGGCATTTGGAACTGAAACGGAGTGCTTCTCTATATTTGAAAAACCCTGTTCCTTTTATAGACTGTGAGCAGGGGCTAGTACAAAGGAAATAACCTTGACTGATTAACTTATTTTTCTGGTAAATTGTCAAACCAAAGTTTATCTGGGCATATGATTCGTAAGATTTTGCTTGTATTTTCCTTTGCTAAGAGGCATGTCCTTCCATACATTCCTAAATTTAAAAGAAAAAAACAAATCTCATACTAGATGGTAGAAGTCTTATAGATGGTGCCCATACAATATTGAAGAGAGAACAGAAGAGTAGGTGTTCCACAGGCCATCCTCCCCTCTGCTAATCACTTAGTAATGATACTGTGTTCCTTCTGGATTCCATCTCCTTAGAAGACAACCTTGTAACAAGCAGGGCATTGCCTTTCATTTATGTGTGTCCATAATGCCTGGCACATAGCAGGCGTACATCAAACCTTTCATGGTGATGGTTTGTGGATAAGAATGATGGCAATCCAAGCAGGACAGACAGAATTAAGGATTCCCATGAAACAAGCCAAAAGGACAGAAACACATGGTCTGCGTTGGAATACTTATGAATTTCTTGCCATCTGATTTTCATAAGTGTACCTTTCAGGAGTATTCTGACTCATGGCATGTACTTATTTTCATGACTAAATTTGACCTTTTAAAAATTGAATCAAAGATCTTAGGATTCATGGAAGTGAAATATTAGGCTAAGAGATGGATACTTGGATCGATACCATACAATGTATACCTATCAAAATATTCACCAGTTTACAGGGTATATAATATGGAAATTGATCTTCTAAATGTGAATTGGATCATCTGTTCTAATTTTTATTATTCTTTTATCATATATCAATCAATACAAATGGCTCAGGCTTTCTATTTAACATCTGAATCAATCTACAAAATGAAACCAGTGACCACAGGAATCATCATATACAAAAGAGTCAGAAAAAGTGATCCCACATCCCCATTTCAACTTTTTTTGACATCTTGAACAGAAAAGGAAGCCTTGGCTGGCATGGTATCTTGCACCGCTTCTGTCCAAAGATGCCACTGTCATTCCCAGCATCATTAGAGGGGAGAGGAGGGAAGTGGATCAGAGCACCCACTGGAGTATTCCCATAACATGGAACACCTCAAGCCCTAAGCCTTTCTCCTCAGCATCTTGAGAGAGAGCCCATCAGCAGAGATCTGTCTTTGGTCCAAAAGGTGTTACAGGGCAGTAATTGCAAATATAGTTATCACAAGCATGCCTGCAATTTCAAGCCAAAATTTTGTAATCCATCTCAAATCTCTTTAGCTTGTTTAAAGAAAGCAACACCAGCAATGCAGAATATTTTCAGGATAAATCAGAAAGTTCAGTAAGCTGATGACTCATAGAGCAGCTGGAGGAGTGAGTACAGCTGGACTTTGCTGCAACACACTTCCCAAGAAGTGTCTGTAAATAGCAGAAATACACAGACCAGGCAGAGCAGGGTACTTTGCTTTGTTCTCTCTGACAGTATTTCTAGGGAGGAGGGTGCATCTGACAGTGTTCCTCTGAGAGCCCCAACTTTGGTGTTTCATAGTGAGCAGCAAGCTGAGAAAGAGGTAGCTGCCAAAGAAAAAAATTAGCTCCCCAGAAAACCCCTTGCCATTGAGTTGATTCCAACTCATAGTGACCCTATAGCACTTGTAAACATCAGGTCAGAAGTAAGCAATGGATTGGAGTGTTTTTACTCCAAGTTCTCAGACCTTTGTAAAGATACCAGTCATCACCTGCTACAGGCTGGCACAAAGGTGATCCAGATCCACCAAGCCAGGCATGTGGGCAGCCTGTGTGACCCAAGTGGGCTGACCTCCCGTGTAACAGCCATCATCAGAAATCTGCCATTTCTGAAACACTCATCATTGGACGTGCCCTTGAAGTGACACCTGGCATCATCAGACTCTCATTCTTTTCCTGAAGCTCAAGTTGGCAGCAGCCACAGTGAAGAGGCAGGGGACTGAGGCCAACAGAGAGTAGCATGCCCTACACAGTTCCTGCCTTCACAGCTGCAGGTTTACCAGGTTCCTTGCCACCCTCAGTGTCCTGGCTTGAATATGAAGATGCTAGAAATAGCTCTGCATTTAAGCAGACTGAATGCTGGAACTTCAAGAGCACTCTTTAAAAGACCTTCTTGAACATGTTGCTTGTTCTCTACTAGAACTTTTGAGTGGCATGAATGAAGTCAAAGGTGTTTACTGGTTTGCTTTTGCTAACTGCACAGAACCTGACTCCCAGCCGGTATGTTTGCTCCTGCTTCATTCAACTTTATTTGCTATGGGTCTGTCAGATAATCACCCTGGCTCAATGGGCATTTTTCATGCTCCCCCTCTCTGGACTAAAGGAGATTGAAACCAGCTTTGGCGGACAGAGTGTTCGATTCCTGGGCCCTTTAGAGGGTCTCTTGTTCACTGTATTCTGTTACCACAAAACATTTCTCAACAGATATACTGAGACCTCCTGTGTGTCTTGAGGCTGCTTCCTGCACTTAATCCTTTGCTCAAGCAAGATCTGGTTCAGCTTTCTCTTGATTGGAAAACAGAAATCTCTGATTTAGTTTTGGGAAACAGAGTTGGACTGTCATCCAAATTCCAGAATACCTTGGTCAACATGATTTACTTTCTTCATGAAAATATGAAAATCAACATCCCCTCACTGGCAGAGGTTCAGTTATTGCTCTACACAGCAATAACTCCAGCCAAGGTCATTCCCAGTCAGCCAAGGCCATTCCCAGTTGGCCAAGGCCATTCCCAGTTACTAGTCCTTCTGAACACCCACATAGCACTTGTGCAGAACGATAGCCTTTTTCATCCTCATACTAAACCTTTAAACCTGTCTTCTCCACCTGCACAATTTGATGTGATCAAATGCCATGCTTTAAGTGAATTCAGGTGTGTTGCAGACAAGAAAAGTTTATTAACAATAGAACTTGTCTTCTTACAAAAACTCAGACTTGAATCTGACTCAAGAAATAGTCCTCTGAATACTCTCAAGAGGCTAAAAATGCACAATTGTTCACCACCTGATTGTGCCTTTCAGGGATGTCTGGAGATTAACCTCAAATTCAGAAGATGAGGCTCTTTGCCTCATCTCACATTTGGCAAGAATCTAGGAAGGAGACTTAAAAATGCACAACATGTTTTAGTAATATTTTATTGTGTTTTCAGTAAAGGTTTACACAGAAGCTTGGATTCCCATCCAACAAGTTCTATACAAACTGTTCAGTGACATCAGTTAATTCTTCCCAATGTATGAACATTCTCAATATTTTTGTTCTGGTTTTTCTGTTCCCATTAATCTCATTTCCTTGCCACCTTATATTTTCTTTTTTTTTTAAGGTAATTGTTGACCATTAGGTCTCATGTAGATGATTTTTTAAAGGAACACAGTACTCAGGACTGATATTCTTTATTTTGTGAGCCAATTTGTTCTTAGCTGAAAGGTGATTTTGGGCTACTTTAGGTTCAAGGTTTAAAGAAGCTCTCAGGGTTATAGTCTTGTGAGTCCTCCAGTCCCAACCAGTCCAGTAAGTCTTTTTTTGTTTCTGTCTTTTTAAGGAATTTGAGGTTCTCTTACATATTTTTCTCCCATTCTATCAGGGTCCATCTATTGTGTTCCAGATCAGAATAGTCAGTATTATTAGCCAGGCACCATCTAGTTCTTCTGATTTCTGGGTAGATGAGGCAGTGGTTCATGAGACTATTAGTCCTATAGACTAGTTTCTTATTTGAATCTTTGGTTTCCTTCTTTCTCTTTGCTTCAGGTGAGTAGAGACCAAGAGTTGTATCTTAGAGGGCTGCTCACAATCTTTTAAGACCCCGGACACTACTCACCAAACTAGAACGTAGGACATAAACTTTAGGAACTATATTACACCAGTTTGACCAAGATGTCCCGTAAGACTATGGTCATAATCTCTGAAAACCAGGAAACCAATCCTGCAAGGTGTTTGGTTATGCCTAAGAGGTATCCATAACTGTGCCCCATGTGCTTTATTATGTATATGAATATATGTGCATGTAGTTACATACGTGCATATACATTTGCAAACACCTGTGTATCAGTGGTTAAGCATTCGGCTGCTAACCAAAAGGTCGGCAGTTTGAATCTAGCAACAGATCCTTGGAAACCCTATGGGGCAGCTCTACACTGTCCTATAGGGTCGCTATGAATCGGAATCTACTCAATGGCAATGGGTATGTATGTGTGTGTGTCTCTCTCTCTCTCTATATAGAGAGAGACACACACATATACACACCTATGCACAAATATGGCTACATGCATACATATATACCTGCACATATATTTTTTGGTGGCATAGTGGTTAAGTGCTACGCCTGCTAACCGAAAGGTCTGCAGTTCGAATCCGCCAGGCGCTCCCTGGAAACTCTATGGGGCAGTTCTGCTGTGTCCTGTAGGGTCCTGTGAGTCGGAATTAACTCGAAGGCACTGGGTTTGGTTTGGTTTTTGGATATTTTTTGGTGGTTGTTGCTTTTATTGCAAAATTGTATATGCCATAGCAATTACCAGAAGGTCCTTTTTTCTTGTGTTCATATTAGTGACATCTTTTACCTTCGTCAAGTGGTGCACACTTCACCCTCATTGGTTGTTGCCTTTCCCATCAGCAAAAATAACGAGTGCCTATTACCTAGAGAGTTGATTGCCCTTCCCCTCCCTGTAACCACTGATGTACATTAGCTTCTGTATATTTCCCTGTTCATGTCATTTCATAAAAGTGAGAACATGTAATATTTGTTCTTTGAGATTGACTTATTTCGCTCAACATAATGTCCTCCAGGTTCATTCATGTTCCAAGATGTTTGGGACTCATTTTTCTTTATTGCTGAGCAGTATTTCATTGTATAGTATAGCACACTTACCCATTCATCTGTTGATGGGCACTTGGTGTTTCCATCTTTTTGCTATTGTGAATAGTGCTGCTGTGACCATAGGTGTGCATATGTCTGTTTGTGTCACTTCTGTTAGATCCCTAGAGTATTATACCTAGGAGTGGAATCCCTGGGTCATATGGCAGCTCTACCTCTAGTATGTTGAGGAACTAAAATGTCAGTACCATTTTGTATTCCCACCAGCAATGGATGAGGATTCTAAATTACATATTTTTTGAGATCTTTAATAAAATGAACATTTTGAAAACAGCCAAAGAGACATGATTATATTAGACCTACAGACCTTTAAAATTGAAAATATAAATATTTTAAATATCTACAATAAAGTAAAACAGCTGTTAGCAAAGCACAGATCAAATGTCTTCATCACCATGTTGCTTCATTTTCTTGAAACTCATGCTCATAAGTTTGAGTCCACCCATTATTTGTGAGGCAGTTAAAGCCTTTCTGATTGTGTTTGGCTTCAGTGTCGATTTATGGTACAGTGACTTGGAATCTATCTGTGCCTGCTGGATTCCTGTGGGCTAATTTGTGCTGCCTGAAAAAGTGCCCAGGTTGGCAGTGACCTTCATTGACATCTTCTGTTCTAGCCGTGATTAGGACAGCTATGTAGTAGAGCCCGTTAGTGATGCAGCAAGCTTCCTGTGAGGACCCAGGGATTTAGAATGTCCTTCTATCACAATGATAGGAGGCATCAAGATGGTGACAAAAAGACGGTTCCTTTTTCCTCAGCTAATTGCCTTTTTCTTCCTCCCTTCATGGTTTTTGACTGTTTCTCTCCCCCACCCCACCATTCCACGTCTTTCTCTGAGCTTTTATATTTCTATTCCAGAGGGGCTCTTCTTCATTGTCAAGTCTAACTTTTCTAATGGCTTCTTTTTGCTGCCTTGTCAAATATATGGTCCCCTTATAAGGCCCTCAGCACTTTTCACTGGCTATCCTCCCCCTTGTCTCTCAGCCCACCCATTACTCATACCGCTGGCCAAGATATTCCTCTAGCCTAACCCATCCAATCTGGTGGCCTCCCAGCTGAGGCGAGTGAGTTCCTGCCCACATTTGCCTTGCCTGTGTCTTCTGTCTACAGGAAGTACCATCCAGTAGTCAGCTTCATTCCTCTGCTAGCAGCTTAAGACATGGATGTGCATGCCCTATTAAACTCCGTGTCTCTGAATGAAGGAAACATACCTCCTTATTGCTCCACCTTCTCCTATTTCCAGCCGTGATCATGCTTATGTCAAGGAGCTACTCATTGAATGTCACACAGGATTGAGTCAACTATCCCATTAAGCCATTCATTTTAGCTCTGGCACAGAGAGGTCATTTGCTAGTCTGGTGAAATCTCTGGATAGTGTACAATGTAAGCATTCTAGCCAGCTGTTCATTTCTCTTTCTAAGCAATGACAGGGACAGTGTCAAGGCTTAACATATCCAGAAACTTACCATCTCCATTTGCCCAGGAATTGTGTATCTTCCCCCCGTTTCCACTTTAAAGCTAACAGCAAGCTACTTGTTCTGTGTTTTCTTCATTAAGTTCTGGGATAGTGAACAGAAGATGGAGAAAGGCAGGAAACTGGAAAATAGATTATGATCCACAGTATGGTGGCACCAGCCTTGTTTGGTTTAACCCAGTGGAGGCTTTTTGTTTTTTTTTTTGAGGCAATTAAATTCAAATGTGTTCAGATGCAGCATGTGCTGGTCACTTCCAAAGTCACCCACACCTCCCCCCCACCCCCCGTTGACGTACACGTGAAGGCATTTGAGTCTGTGATCCTCAGCATTAACGTTGTCACGTTCTTGACTAGTAGGTGTTCGGTCATGAAAAAATATTCTAAAATATACCATGGTAGTCTTCTGGTATCTGATCAATAATCTTCTAATTTATTTTCATTTTATTCAGCTAGTATATTTTACATTATTACCTTTTTTTTTTTTCAGTTGTGCCATTCACTAATTTTTTTTTTTTTATGTTATCCTTGGTAAGAAAAATAGAATTAAGGATCATGAAGAACAGAGAGCAAAATGAAAGATGACAGCAGATGAATGCCGTAGTTGGGAAAAGGCAGCAATTCACAACTAGTACATAATTTCAACAAAGAGTGATAAAAATATTAAATAGACAAACTTGCTAGTTCTCAGGGGTAAAAAAAAGCATAATTCTACTATGTTATAAATCCTGGCCTTTAGTCTTTTATATCGTATGGAGCATGCAGCAAATATTAGTGTCACATAAAAATGGTATTTCTCATGACACTTCTCCAGTCTGCTTTACGATCCAAGTAGCATATAATGAAACTCATGTTCTGATTTCACTACACAATAGAAGCAGCCTATGGCATTCAAATTTTACCTGTCACTTCTCTCACCTGAGCACACTGTTTACCTTTAAATAAAATCCGGATCTCAAATATGAGAGTTTGACTTGCTGTCTGTGAAGTATTAAGGTTCTCATAATACCTGTGGAAGCCAGCAGAATAGGTTTATGCCACTGTCCACTGAGGCATTAGCCTTAGCCAGCCTCCCTCCACACCCACTGGCTCGTTCTCCGGTTCTAAACCCATGACACTACTGTAGTGGAACAATTATAAAAGTCTAGGTGTCCAACCTGTGTAACATTGTCTCAGTTGTAATCAGGTTTTGAATCAAAAGAACGTAAGTACGTACATAGTTTGTTATATGGCATTTAGCAGTGTTGTAATAGAGGCATGAACATTTGCCTTGTGGGACTTATTGATTCATTCTAGATAATACCTCTTTGAGCACTTTTGAAATAGTGATTTCGTCTGGATTTGATTAAAATCCGTTTTGCTCACAGCTGCATGTTTTTGCAGACTCGTGTTTCGCAGGGTGAATTTATTTAGTCTTTGTTGAAAAACATTTCAAAACAGTTTGTCTCCTCATTTCTTATTGCTGAAAAAAATGTGTGTGCATCCCCTCGGAGGAGAACACTTAAGGCTTACAGAACAAGTAATTACGGTAATTCTAGTTCCATGCTTTACTCCAGGTGATGTAGAGCTTTGTTTGATAAATAGACAAGAGCCTCTTTTATTAATGCTTCTTTGATGGTCAAACAGCTCACTGTCTTATAAGGTCTTTTGTTAATTTAGTTACACATTTTCAGTAAGCATCTTGTATGAATTTTATTCCTTAAAATATCTGTTGTCATGGATGTTATAGCAGTCAGCTGTTGCCGAATAACAAACAGCGTCCAACATCTCAGTGACATTCAAAAAAAAAAAGGAAAAGCTTTTATTGCTCTCTAATGGTTTGCAAGTAGGTTGAAACGGCTCTGCTCTGTAGAAGCATACCTGCCCCCCCTTCTCCTCCTGGACTTCAGAATCAGAACTCAGCAGCGTTTGAATCATAGCAAGGACTTGGCATACATCACTGAGTGAAAATGTGTGGCAATTTTTTTGTCATGGTTAACCAAAGAGATTGTAGAACTAGAAGGGAGAACACCTGATTTTCCTTCCTAAGGGCCTTAAAGCATCTGTATCCATGTTTGGTGAAGAGAACCACATAGCAGTTGTTGCCATGGAATCAGTTAGTCCACAAAAGAAAGAAAAAAAAACAAGCCCACTGCCTTTGAGTCAATTCTGACTCATAACAGCCCTGTATGACAGAGTAGAACTGCTCCATAAGATTTCCAAGGAGCCGCTGGTGGATTTGAATGGCCGCCCTTTTGGTTAGCAGCCAAACTCTTAACCACTGTGCCACCAGGTCTCCCAATTAGTCACAGTAGACCAAAAATTTAGTCTCCTTTAAATCAGCTGTTTAATTATGGGTTGTCCAGAGATGAGGACCTCTAAAGGCACTAACTAGTCTTTCATGATCTAGGGAAAGGTGGTGATATTTTTAGTAATTCCAAGTTTGAACGTTCATCACATATCCACTATCTCCCATCCTTGGAACAGTGTTGGTCAGCTCGGATCCATGTGGGAGAAGTCATTTCTTTCAGTAAGAATCATGGATTGGCAATGTCCTGCTAACCTTTTACCCTAAGACCACTAAGCTCAAGGGATTCTCCAAGCACCTGGGTCCAAATAGTTTGTCAGTTATTTTTTTTCAGGTAGCTTATCCCTGAAAAAACCAAAACCAAACCCGTTGCCATTGAGTTGATTCCAACTCATAGCGACCCTATAGGACAGAGTAGAACTGCCCCCTAGTCCTTCCAGGGAGCACCTGGTGGATTTGAACTGCTGACCTTTTGGTTAGCAGCTGTAGCTCTTAACCACTATGCCACCAGTTTATCCCCAAGGATATATAAAAATAAATGTTCTTTTCTTTGAAAGCCTGTATTTCTTTTTCCTGATGTGAATTTTCTCATTTCTTCCTGTCAGGCTGTTATTAAGCCCTGACCTTGACAGGGACTGTCAGGGTGTGTTGAAGCATGTGTGGCCACATGTCTTAGCAAAATGTAGTTCAGTTGTATTTCCTAAGCCTTCAGAGGTAGCATGGAATAAAGACAAGGTCCCTACACTACATAAGTAGACTTCACCTTCTGGAGATGAATATAGACATGTCTTGGCTGTTCACCATACTAATAATTTACACCTGCTCACACAAGTTACCTGTGTTCCGTGTTTCTTATAACATGGTTTGTATTTGAGAATGCAACATTCTCAACATCTCGCCTGCCCCAGTTCCCCATTTTCAAACCTTTGGGACGTAGTAAGTGCTTGATAAATAGTAGCTGTAATTAAAATTGTAATGACATGCGTGGTCGAAAAAGGGCAGTATTAGAACTATGTGCGCTGCTGGAAACGAGAGAGTAATTTTGTTAAATCTGAGAAAACCCAGGTTTACCTGTACTTTCAGAAACAAAGCTTGAATATGAGCTCCAGGGAATTAGATGGCAGTCCTCAGGTCTGACCTTGTCATAGTCAAGCATGTACTGAACTCATCCATCCATTACATAATTAGAGTGCTTAGGGAGAAACGTTCATGACTCCGTTTAGAGTGGGGCCATCCCGAGCTCTCTGTGGTGCCCGATAGTAATCTGAGTGGATGTCAGTGCCACTCCCTGTTAATTTCCATTATTTGTCCCTTTTGAAAGAGATACCACGAGGAGACAGAGAAGTTTCTAATCTGAATATTTAAAATGTAGCCCGTGTTCTGCCTGTTTCTTTTGGCTAAGAACCCAGCTGCAGTGTTTTACCTACAATGGAAAACGGCAGATTTGTTGACACAAGAATATTATTTCATTAAAAGTTATGAGAAAGTATTTCTTTGTATTTTTATTTTAAAAGATGATGCTGATGCTTATTATACACAGAAACAATTCAAGTTACCAATTATGTATTTTTTCTTGACTTTTTATTTGTAAGTAAAACCATTCTGCTGTGCATTTAAAAGTGCCCTGAAATGTCCTCTGCGTTTATCCACACTGGAGCTGCTTCAGAGAGGTGCTTCAAACATGCCACTTTTCATGTTTCTTTACCTCCTATTATGATGTGTAGCCAATGTCGCCTTCCAAATCTAAGATTCTTCTCTGCTGCGTGTAGAGAAACCGACTGAATCCAAAATAAAGAATGCCGTTTAACTTGAAAAGCACCCTAAGTGATGGAATATAGTGTGATACTGTGTACATTTACTTGTCTAGTATAAAATCAAGATACAGCTACTTTCAAAGCAAAAATAAATTTAGGAGGAGCTGGACTGCAGGACTAATGGTCTCCATCAACCACTGCCTCCACCACCTTGAAACCAGAAGAATTAGATGGTGCCCGGCTACCATCATTGAATGCTCTGATCAGGGACCCAATAGACGATTCCTGATTAAAAGGGGAAAAAAAAGTGGAACAGAACTTCAAATTCTTAAAGAATCTAGATTTAATGAACTTGCTGAGGCAGAATGAGCCCCTGAAACTATGACCCTGGCTTGCTCTTCAAACCTTGAATTGAAACTATCCCCTGAAGTCACCTTTAAATGCAGTAACAGTTGAGCCCAAAGAGTAAAGATTGTCACCCTTGAGTATTGTGATTAAAAAAAAAAAAATTATAAAAGACCAAAGAGTCGACAGCTATTTTAAAGCATAAATAAGGAGGTTGGGGGCAGAGAGTGTAAATAAATGAAACAATTGAGCAGAAATGAGAATGCTGACCCAACGTGAAGAATGTCACTGATGTCATGGGTCCTTGTGTCTAGAAACTAGAATAGGAGCAGGTTTTGGTGTGTATATTTTTACCAGAAATAAAACTAAATATTAAAGATAAGTAAATTTAGGAGACATTTATGTTAGTTTTCATTCCTGCCCAACATAAACTTAGTTGAAGAAAATGGCGAGAATCATTCACATTGTACCCTGGGAATTCTACATCTTTCATGACAGACTTTATAAAGTTATTTTTTTTAATTATATTGCAGCAATCATTTGGTGGAAACGCATACTTTCTACCTGTGCATCTGTTTATCTATTGATCTATCCATTTATCTATGCATTTGTATTTTTGGTCAGATGTCATGAGATCTATAGTTGTATTTTATTCAGTTTTACAGTTGTTTATTTCTGTACACTTTTACTAAATATTTTATTAAATCTGTGAGATTATAGTAAACTGTGGCCAAGATGATAGTGGGAACTCTGATAATATTACTAGGCCCAAACAAGCTGAATAAGACAAATATCCTTCCCAGCAAAGGATTCAGTTACAGCACACTGTCTGGACCTGATGCGGGCAGTGGTTCCTGTACCCAGTCTAGGATCACTTACTGAGATACACATGCAGGTACCAGTATGTAAAGGGCTGTCCTAGATTTAGGCAAGCTACATAAACATTATAAGATCTTTTCCCTCCCAGAGAACTATTACCTACTTAATCTATATGACGAATGAAGTTAACAAAAAAAGGCAGAGTTTTTTTCTGTAAAGGATATACGAACCTGAGATTCAAGCAACTTTCTTTTCATTACGGATTAATTTCACAATTATACATTACTGGGAATAGACAACTTTCCAGTCTTAACATGCTCATGTAATAACGAGGCCATCAGTTATAGTCTTAATCACGCTTTGAAATATGACTTATAAAAAAGAGAAAGTTAAGGTAAAATGGAAAAACCAAATCTTTGTTTAAAACTAAAGGTCTTAGAAATTACAAATACTTTGTGAAAGTTGTATTTTATTTTCAGGATTTGGCTGTATGTGTGGCACAGTGTTGGTGCTCATTAAAGGATATCATTGTTTGATTGTATATGGTGGGGGTGCCTTTAGAAAAAGGAATTTGGAAAGTTGAACTTAAGTTTCTGTTGCTTAGCTAGCAGAATATACCTGGGCAGTTTTGACCTCAACCTTCCCTCAGCAAAATTCATGACCTTTAGATAGCAGTGTGCATGCTCACAGTCTTGCTCAGTCCCCCATCACAACTTTCTAATCCCGCTATGCTATATAACCATCAGTTTTTTGGAGTTGGCCTCTAATTGTAACTCCCTCAAATGCGGGATTCTGTCTTGTTCACAGTTGGGTTCCTACCATAGAGTTGGAATTTGATAAATGTCATGCCCGTTTCCATTGAGGAGGAGACTGAGGTGCAGGGAGAGTAAGTCACTCAGAGACCAAGTCCTAGAGCTGAGCCTTAGTTCTGAGTCTTCTCTCTCTTTTGGCATCTCTGAGGTGAACACCAGCTGGAATCCCAAGTCCATTCCATGCGGTTGCTTCAGGAGAGCAGATAATGGTAGAGTTACAGTACCAATGTATTATATTTCTTGATATTCTCATCTATGCATTTTCAAGAACCAATAATACACCTGACCTTGAAACATAAGTAGAGGGATCCTGAAGCAAAATTGTGAAAAGGTAAAATTTGTCTTCCAGGACTTCTCCTTCAGCAAATACTCGTGTGACAACTACGTGACAAAAGTCTAGTAGATAAACTTGAAAGAAACTAATGGTTTGTCAACAAGGTTTTGTGATGTTTAAGAATTTTTTTCTATTACTGTTCATACCTAGTTGAAGGGAGATGATAAGTTACTTTCTTCCTTCCTCCCTTTCCTCCTTCTCATTTCTTAGGACAGCACTTATAACTCTACAGAGACAGCTCCTCACCAAGTCAGCCGCAGTGTTAGCCTTTTGGTCTAATCTGTAGGGAGTGTTCCGGTTCCTCCTAAGGTGGAATGAGTGGATCTTCCCTTCTCAGTTAGTGTTATCGGTTGCTAATTGTTGCTGGAAGTCTCCATAGTAGCATTCCCCTTTTGCTGAGAGGCCGTCCCTAGCTATAACATGATCCTTACTCCACAGCTCCCAACCTGAATCCCACATGCATACACACACACTGCAACAAATCGATTCTCCAAGAGCTATATCAGATATAGATATTATGTTCATTCCTGAAGAGTATAGTTATTAAGTAAGACGTATAAAGACTTAGGGTTTAATCAGCAGAACAAGAACCACATGACTAAGCCAGGGCGCTTGTTGGCAAAAACATTTCTTAACATTAAATGTGCTCTTTGAAAATAAGATCACAAAATTATTTCTCTCCCTTTTCACTTTTAAATAGATGAATATATTCCATGTGTCAGGAAATATCTACATTTAAAGAAGTTTGGCAGTGGACTTTCAGTCCATTGAAGGTCTTTGGTAATCGACATATTAAGAAACCTTCATTTTAAGAAGAATTTCCACTATGGTTTTTGATACCGAGGACAGCTAAATAGAATCGCGCCTTTGTAATAAGCAATTAACGGTTCTTGTCTTGGGTGACCAGCCATGGGGGGGAGGGGAGCAGATTAAGATATTTTAAAACACTTCGGTGATTTCATATCATGCCAAAGCTAGAGTGAAAGCCATAATCTCAAAGAAAGCATGAGCCTTTATGTCTTCCAGAAATCTGAGCCTTCACACACACATGGGTTGTCCATGTTACACCTGGTTGAGGATTCAAGGGTCTACGACCCTTTGTGCCTGGGAGAAAGAGAACTCTTTGTCCACTGTTTTCTTTTTAGTCAAATGAGTGGGTTTCACTGCATAATCATGGACTTTCCCTCGTTTTCAATTCTGTGTATGTTTGACGTGTTTGTTAGCTGGATTTACCTCAGGTGAATGAAATTTTATGATAACGGTGGGTTCTGGATTAGCCTGAGCCAAACCCTGGCTCTAGTGCTTGCCTCAGTCAAGTTACCTAAACTCTCAGTCTTGGCCTCTCATCTGATAAGTAGGGCTGATAATGGTTAATACCTGAGAGGGGAATTGGGAGGTTGAAGTGGAGCACTGCATATAAATGGTTTAACACGGTTCTTGGTATACAGTAACTATTCAACACGTGCCAACTCTAATTATTATTTTTTTATTACTCCTCCCGAAACATGTTTTCTAAAGCTCCAAGTTAGTGCAAACTATACGAATTGTTTAGAGATTTTTCTCTTGTTCTCACTCAAGAAAACTCATTTTGAAGATTCGTTTTTTTTTCATAATGTGTCTTCCTGAAACCCTTCTGGCTTTCCACCATCCAGATCATAAATATTTGTCAGACCATATTGATGATTTTTGATCAAATGGCACCTAAAGAAAATACTTGGGATTTGTTTTAATTGTGATGTAAAGAGCTTTGAACACCAGACTGGCTTATAAAAATGCCTAGAAGTTAAGATGAAGTAAATTTGAATAAAATCTCCAGCTTTTGCAGTTTTATGTTCAGCAGTCTGATAGTCTGTGAAGAAAAAAGTTTGTCAGATGGTCAAGATTTTTCAGACAGGAATCTGGTTTATAGTGATTTTTTTTTAAAGCCAGAATATGTAATCTGCCCCTTTTTTTACTTGTTCTTATAAATGGGAAGGAACTTCAAAGCCAGACAACATTTTGAAGTGCTTTTGCCCTAACTTCTTGGAATGGTATACCTAAAGAATGGTCTTTTGTTGTAAGAGAGACTTAGCATTTTTCTTTCAAAGGAAGCCTTCATTTTTCTAAATAAACTCCACAGATTTGATGTTCTTTTCTCTAGATGAAACACATTTTTTCTCTTCTACCTGAGCAGAGTATTGTCAGTGGAGTGATCTTGGTTTCTCTTTGTTCTCCCTATCTGATGTTCCTTTGATAGCGGATGGTTTCTCGCTCTTTGGGAGCAAAGCCATACGACCTGAAGGACCCAATTAAAATTAGTATTCCACGCTATGTTCTCTGCGGACAAGGAAAGGATGAGCACTTCGAGTTTGAGGTCAAGGTAAGTGTGCCTTCTTTACCTTTCTGGAGAAATGGGTGTTTGATGCTATGGAGTGCCTTCTGTTTAATTTTTTATAAGAAATGATGAAATTACAAGTGAATATCTTGTTTCATAAGACACCAGTCACACCCTTCTTTAATCCCAGTATGTGAAGACCCATAAAAAGTAGTGGTGGTTGGGTAGTTGGGCAGTTCCTACACTTAACCAGCCCATAGGTTGTGTGACCAACCATCTTGGTTTGCTCAGGGCTGAGGGGTTTCCCAGGACATAGAACTTCCAGTGCACACCAGGACAGTTGGTCACCTGCCCATGGGCTCAGACTCAATTCTCTTATCTGTAAAATGGAAATAATATTTATGTCACAGAGATATCAGTACATGTGAAGTGCTGAGTCCAATGGCTAGTATATAATAAACAATGAGTGATAGCTGTTAATATTGTTATTACTGCTGCTGCTGTTGTTTCTATTACTATTAATTCAGAAACTCTCCTAATCTGTTTTAAGCATCGTTTGATTTATACAACTTTGCAGGAAGGGATGTGCACCTGTTTCCTTACGTCATACTTTCCGAAATAATGACTTCACCTTTATTTCTAGTTTATTTCCGTTGACTCATAACACTTCATTAAATGCTACCGGCCACCATCCCCTCCCCAAGGACCTCTTCATGTTCAAGGATAGGTGAGGGCACTGATGTAATGAAGTTCACCAGTGTCACCAGTGTATTAATGCCCGAGAGTATTCTGGGAGGTGGTTTTGTTCAGATAACACCAGATTGGAAATCTAGATGCTGAGTTCTGTAGACTCTGGTTCTCTTGCACTTTGATGAGTGACCCTAAGTAAGTCTTTTAATTTTTCTGAGCCTCAGCTTCCCCATTGGCAAAGTGAGATTATAGACACCAGTTGTTTCCACAGTTCTTCTTACCTGAGAAGCCCTTTGTTCAAAGACTACCTTGTGCTGAAGAGCACTGTAGAAAGCAGATACAGGGAGAGAGCTGCTCAGGGGAAGGGGCCTGACCAGTGCTACCTCCCCACTGCTGATGTACCTCAGGGTATCCCCTGGGACCTGGGGGATTTCTCCCTGCAGGGATTCACCTTTTTCAGTCTTCCTGAAGAAACAGTCCAAAATAACTTCTAATTAACCAGATGTCTAGGTTTTTATCTCCATATGCTAAATTTCTTTTTTTTAACTTGGTCATTAATTTATATATTTGAGGTTTGTGTTGAGAACGTTTGGTGCCTGGGTGCTTGTGTGTTGTTGTTGTTAACATGCCAGGCAGATTCTGTGGTTTCTTATTAAAACATGGTACCATGTCCTTGTCTAGTACTTCCCACTGCCCTAACCTAATGCCCAATTCCTGTTAAATTCCTTTCCAGGTGTTCTCAGCCATTCTGAAAGGTGTGTGTGTGTAGTTCTGTTTGTACATGTATGAGTATATGTATAAGAAAAAAAAAAAAAACCTGTTGCCCTTGAGTCAATTCTAACTCATAGCAACCCTATAAGACAGAGTAGAACTGCCCCATAGGGTTTCCTAGGCCATAATCTTTATGGAAGCAGATCACCACATCTTTCCCCCTGGAGCAGCTGGTGGATTTGAACCTTGGACCTTTTGGTTAGCAACCAAACACTTAACCAGTGCACCACCGGGGCTCCTTGTAATGGTGTGTGTATATATATATATATATATATATATGTAAACATTTTCTGCGGGTGTGTTTGCATTATTTACGCACTGCTGAATTAGCGTGTAAAGGATGGGCTTTCAGCAGCTCAGAATTCTCTAATAGAACTCATAGCATTGGAAGGCATGCGATGACTTCAATCGGTATGGGGATTTATTCTATTTTAATAGATAAATGTGTTAGTACAAGACAACTATCATCTACAATTGAAGATTTCACAGATAGAACTTAAGACATGGATAAAGAAGACAATTTATTTTTTAACTGAGTTGATTTAAGTAAAAATTGCAAGCGAATCACAGTACAGATGATACGCAGATCTGGCGACAAATGTAAAGGTGCTACTGTAGAGGCGAGTTGGAGACAGCAGATACAGGAAACCATATGGGGCCTTTCAGAATCTAGGCTTTCACTTCAAAATACCCCAAATCCAAAGACTTGTACATTCTTTGAACTTATTATCAAAGCAAAGTTCTGAAAGTGCGGTGTTGTTCTGCTGCCTTTTGTGCTCATCATAGGTGTGTGATCACGAGCACTGGAAATGGACTGTTAGCTCCTGCCTGGAGAGTTCCTCATTCTCCATTTAGGAGGGGCCTCCTGATGCGTTCACAGATAGGTGCGCCCCGTACTCCAGGGGACACCCCATCACAGAGAAATCAGGGCTTGGAACTAGAAACACAGTCTAACAAAACAAATAAAAGTGGTCTCGCTCCGGCAAAGGCATAGCTATTGGAATGTACTGGTTACAACAGTGTCCTGGCCGTCTCCTCTAGGTAACCTCACCCACACACGCAGCCTCACTGTGCCCCACGGGTAAAACGGAGATAATAAAACCCACCCCACTGGGTTGGTTGTGTGAGAGCCGTGTACGTTTATATACGTGAAGCACTTAGAGCAGTGCCTGTCACATACTAAGTGCTGGATACATGTTTGATATTAAAAATAAATAAATAAAAATAAAAGGGTTTAGGGAATGAAGGAGACTTTACCCTTGGAATCCCCTTAATGACTTTTGATGTGCAACTGTGTCTTCATGTGGGTCTTGTGGGATTTTTTTGGTTATTTGTTCTTTCTCAGAGTTTTTAATTTAAAAATTAAGTATTCCAATTTCCTCCATCCATCATTTGTAAATTTCAAATATAATCAATGTTTCCTAGAAGAAATAGTCACACATAGGATAGTATTTTGGCTACTGCTAAATTTTTCTCTTAGTGAGCTAGAGGGTTTAAGAAGGCTAAGGTAAAAATTATTATTTTTAAAAGAAACCATTTTCTATTTAGTTGTAGGCCTTTATGAAAGAATATTTAATGTTAGTGTGTATAGATATTTTATATTATTGAACTTTATACTTTAGAAAAATTCTAATTGCTTCTCTTAAAAAAAAAATCAATTTTCACTTTCCATCCTTCCCCATGATGGTCTTAAAGGTCTTTAAGACATCGTGTTACTGGGGGCCTAAATACACAGAGCAAGGTGCTGTGCCCTCTGGAATCAGCTTGGCAGGGTCTTGACACACCCCCCAAAACCACCCCCCATGTGAGACCCTATTAACTGTGTACCTTGCTGCTGGTTACTGCTTGTTCTTTTAAGGGGCCAGGCTAACTTGTGTGAATGCACAAAGGTCTCTTTGGTGAGAATCTCCACTTGCTGAGTTCACAAGGCAGGCCCAAGGGAGTCTGCAAGAAGACAGTTTGCAGAGAGATGTGACCTACCCCGGCTGTCTCTCTCTCTCTTTTTTTTTTCCCAACTTCTTCCTTACCCATTCCCACCTGCTACCTCCCTGTCCTTTTCTGCTCGCCTCTTCCTTATATAGAACTTAGCAATCATTTAAATCACTCCTTCTTCCTGGCCACATGTCATTTGAAGCTCCAGTCTGGTAGCTCCAAACTCTGTCTTCACTGCTGAATGAAGTAATGATGAGCATGTTAAAGGCATTGGAGGTAGGGTATAGGGAGTGGAGTTTGGGGCTCAAGGAGGGAGAGAGCATGGCTTCCAAAAGCTCGTTTTCTGATGCTTTAAAATTATAAAATCAGAGCTTTTCATTAAACTATGTTTAATTCACAAGGACTGTCTTTTATACCTTCTTTATTTTGGGGAAGACTAAAAAGAACTTTCTTTTATGAAATACCTGTGTGATAATGTATAGGTAGATGGAGTGTTGTTTGTTTTTTGGTCATATTTGATTTTTTTTAAATCAACTTTGTTAAGGCATAATTTACATACATACTACATTTTAAGTATTGTTGGTGGGTTTTAACATACGTACACACCCATGTAACCACCATCCCAATCAAGATCTAGCACATTGCAGTCACTCCAGAAAGTTTCCTATGTCCTTTTGCAGCCAGTGTCTATCTCCAGCCTCCAGGCAAGCAAGAACCTGCTTTCTGTAACTATAGATCACCCGTGTCTGTTCTAGAATGCCATAAAAATGGAATCATACCACGTTTCCTCTGTCGTGTCTGACTGCTTTCCCTTAGTGTGACATTGTGGAGATCCACCTGTGAAGCTGAGAGTAACAGTAATTTGTTTCTCTTTATGGCTGAATAGCAGTCAATTGTATGGACGTACCAGTTTGTATTTTCATCTCTCTCTTCTTGGTGTTGGTTTGTTCTAACGTTTCTACCTGACGGTACAGACAGCTGTTAGCCCTGTGTCGGCCCCCTGCCCTTATTTTACTGGTCCCCGAAGGTCACGTTCCTGGAAACTTCTGAGCAAGGGTATCATTTCCCATCATCCTGAAGTTGCACCTTCTAGCGGGTCCTCTGGAACTGTGTCCACATGGCCAGAAAGAGGTCCATCCTGCTGATTGGTGTCAGAGACAAGGCAGGAAAGCTAAAGGTGAGCCTGTCTCACTGGTCTCCAAGTAGAACATGTTCTGTGTTAAATGCTGCTGAATGTCACCTGCTGGCCAGCAGGATGTACCTGCAAAATGTGCACTTGATCAAACTGCGATTGTCAGGAGCAATTCTGCTAATTGGAGTACACAGTCAATAAAAACTCTGGCTTCAAATCCTCTTCAGTGTTTAATACGTAAGATCAGTTACACCACATTATGTTTGCCGTTTTCAGTTAGCCCGGACCAGACTGGGCAGGATTTAGTTTTAAGTTACATTTCAGCATGATACAAAGCAGCAGCCTGGGAAGTCCATGGTTAAGGCCAACAGAGGTTGTTATACTCTTATATCATGGAGAAAAAAGCAGATGTTTCTAGCTTTGTTCAGAATTCTGTCTTTTAACTTACATATCAGCATGGTGATATTAAGAAATAAGCCAACACTGGTGTATTTTTTTTTTTTTTTAATTTTGTTTCCTGAGAGTTTTTATTCCTGTAAAACATAAAAGCAGCCATTATAGAAGATTGCTTTCAGGTCTGCCTCTTGCTGTATATGGTAGTGCCCCTGCCACTGGCCATCCCCTCACAGCGGATGCCACAGCCTATGGTCGTGTTGTTTTTTCTGTCATTGCTGGGTTGCCTTCCCCAGAAGAATGGAAGCTCCATGGGACCTGATCAGTCTTGTGCAACACTGACTCCTCTGCCCTCACACAGTGCCTGACCGATAGTGGTCACCCAGTAAAGATTCCTCAGCAACATATCCCTTGCCAGCAAATCTAGACCACCAGCGTATCCCTGGTCCACAAGGTGTTCTCTCTGACCTGGTGACTGTATGTCCTATGTAAATCAACTCCTAGGGACTGGGACCCCTTTGTGCTGTGTCTGCGCTGATGGATTCAGTCATCTTGCCCGTTGCTTGTCCTTGTGGTGTAGCTGGCTGTCCAGCCATCCAGCATGCATGTGGCTAACTTGTGCTTCTTCCTTCTGCCTGAGTCCAAGAATGCCAGTCTCTCCCATCTGTTTTCTCCCTGTCTTCTCTCCATTTTCTCAACCTTACCCTCCAACACACAAGCATACACACATGCGTCTTCACTCTGGGCAGTCACCAACACCCACAGATTATTTTAATTAGCTGAGTTTAGTTTTGGCTCTTCTTCAAGAAGAGGTAGATGTTTATGCCCACTGTCCGCCCTCTGGACGTTGTCCTGAGCCCCTGGTCACTTGTCAGTTCCCTGCTCATGAAAGTTATGCTCTAGTTTCATCTCCTTTCAGGAGCCCTCTGACATCCTAGTCACCACCCCCCCACCCCCACCAACCTCATGGTGTTTGGGAAAGCACCAGTCCCTGCCTTTTTGTACACAGCTCCAGGAGGCCAACCCTTTTGACCAATATCCCTGGTGGTAGCTTTGGTCCAGGGAGCCCTGGTGGCACAGTGGTTAAGTGCTCCGCCTCTAACCTAAAGGTCGGTGGTTCCAACCCACCAGCAGCTCCAAAGGAGAAGACGACCTGGTGATCTGCTCCCGTGAAGATTAGTTTAGGAAACCCTTTGGGGCAGTTCTGTTCTGTCCTGTAGGGTCACTGTGAGTCGGAATTGACTCAGCAGCACACAGCAACAACAGTTTTGATTCATTTGCAGGTCAGGAACCACATGTGTTACCTTGAACATATGATGTCCAAAACAAGATTCCCAGATTTTAACCGTCTGATTCTTGCTTTACATACCATAGTAACAGCCTCCTTCTGTTGCGCCAACATGCTGCCTCATTTTGCCTTAACTCGTGGTCAGTGGCCTTAGAAAGAGGGGAGAAGGAGAGAAAACAAAAATAACGAATGATAGCCAGAAAGTGTAACCTCAAGAAAGTTTTCCAGAACAACACTCCCAGAGCACCTGTAAATAATTATTGAGCACCCCAAGTAGCGGCAGTCATCCTGTTTTCAGTTATGTAAATGTATATAGAGGTATATAGAGCATATGAGCCCTCCCTTACCCTGGTAGCGTAGTGGTTAAGTGCTACGGCTGCTAACCAAGAGGTCGGCAGTTCGAATCCACCAGGCGCTCCTTGGAAACCGTATGGGGCAGCTCTCCTCTGTCCTATAATGTCTCTGTGAGTCGGAATTGACTCGACGGCAGCGGGTTTTACCAATTTTAGTCAGTCTAGGCCTACAGCTGGAGAGATGCTTAGCACTGAGAGGTCTCAGGTCTGCTGCGCACCAACCCCAACAGGAGAGACCCTGAAGGTGAGACGCAGTAAAGTGCAAACGGTGGGGTAGCAGTTCAAGTGAGACTCTACTCTTACAACTGAAGGACCATGGGACAAGAACCACTGGACCAGCGACTGAAAAGTAGTTAAGGAAAAGCATCAGCTTGTAGCAGCGGAACAAACTGACAGGCAAAAGATGTGTTTCGTTCGGCCTGAACAGATTTTTTCGAATTTTGAATGGGTTGTTAACATGTAAAGATAAGAGATCTGACAGGGAAGTCTAGATTTCCCAGAATCTCGTAGAAAATCGGGAGATGTGGGAACCCAGGCGATGTTCCTGCATGGTGGCACGTGGCCGGAGCTGAACAGTGACTGCTCACTCGGTGAACGTCTATACTCCACTTTGCCACAGACCTCGGTACTCCCTGTGAGGTGGAAAATCACCTCGATGAAAGGCAACATCTGGGTGCACTGTCAGGCTAATGTCCCAAAGGGCACAGGCACAGAGAGGCTCTTAGACCAAATCTAGTCTCTTATCACAGTTTATTAAATGAATAACACAAACGCAGAGAAGCAAAGAGAATGGGCGTGGAAGTTGTACACTGAGGGTGGGGCAGCAGGCAGACGGACCTGGGCTACCCCATGTTTACGTGCTCTGGGCCTCCCTGTTGCCTCAGCCCTCTGCCCTGATGGTGTGCTTCTAGGATTAGAGCTGAGGTCTGGTCAGGGTGCCACACATGCTTGCACCATGGGAGAGAGCAGGTCCAGGTATGCCTGGCCAGCAGCTGTGGCTCACCCTTGCCAGCCAACCATCCGTGCTTTTTTCTGCTTTTCTCAGGTACAGCTTGTGTGGTGCCAGAATGGGATGAGGCTAGGTCGTTGTCACCAATGGGTGGTCAGTTTAGGGGTGATGGAGCTGTCAGCCCAGAGGGGGCCTGATCAGGACTTAACACTTCCCTCTCTTTTTATCTCTGAGTAACAATCTGATCTGTTTCATCACATTTTTTTATTCTATCTTTGACATGTTTTATAGGGTAATAACTTACTGCCTATATTTAACATGTCTTATGAATTCTGCTGAGTCTCACAAGCTGCTTGCTTGCCCGTTAGCTATTCTGACACGTCCTGTGGGATTTGCCTGTATCTCATATGCTTCTAGAGATATTTACTGTCCTACTTAACCCTTCTTATGAGCTTCATCCATCCTCTGTAGCAGAATTGAATATTCTCAGGTAATATGGTAAACTCCTTATGCTCCCTATTATTTTACACTTACTGGGCCTCTCTGAATGAGCCGTGGTGGCACAATCCTTAAGTGCTCGGCTGCTAACCAAATGGTTGGCAGTACTAACCCACCAGCTGCTTCACCAGAAAAAAATGTGACATTCTGCGTCTGTGAAGATTACAGCCCTGGAAAACCTGTGAGGCAGTCCTGCTCTGTCCTATACAGTTAACCATGAGTCGGAGTCAACTCGACCTATAGCAGTGGGTTTGGGGCCTTTCTGAGTTTTGTTACGTCTCTGTAGGGAATTGAATTTGCAAGCTCTCTTTTCTGCAAGGAAGTGAACTAACATCTACCAAACACCTTTTTTTACCCTAGGCACCGTGTCACACATTTCTACAAATATGGAAAATGCACCAAAATAGGGGTATTGCTTTTATCAATTAGGAAATTATGAATGACTTGCTCGAGGCTGCACAGCTAGTACATGGGACAGGGTATCAGACGTCCAGGTCAGATCCAGGTCAACCGAGTCATACTGGTTCCCTTGCTCATTCATTTTAGTATACCTTTTCAGAGTTTACCATTATTTTGTTGTGTGTTTTAACTTTTCATCTCACATTCTGGTCAAAGCACGGGTCATGTGTAAATTGGGGCTATTGCTAAGGCTTTGAAAAACCTGCAGAATTTGGTGGTGGCTAGTTTTTTTTCTAGTCCTGCCAGGAAGCATGGAGAAGAAATGCTCCGAAAATGTGCAGATGGGGAGCTGAAGCAATCACATTTATAGTCAGAGACATTTCCCTTTATTTGGCAGAACAGAAATAAGGGCCACTGCAGTCTATTAGATAAACTGTGCACATACACATCTTTTAGAAATACTCCCCACACGATGGAATATAAATGTTCAGAGGAGTTGTGTTAGCGTTTGAGTCTCTGCTTATTAGTAACTTGATAGATTATCTCCCCGCATGTGTATTAGCACAGCCGAGACAAATGGAGGGCTGCGTATGCCATGGTACACCTGGATTCACTTTCTCCGTTTGCGTGCTATTTTTAACACAACTAGCAAGTAAAAGAAACATTAGGACTTGAAGAACCACATTTTGTCCTTTTTTTTTTTTTTCCAAACACCTCCCATCTCCTTAAGAACTTTGTCTTCCACTGAAAAATCAAGAGGAAAAAAAAAAAACAGTTTTCACACAAACCAGCTAATCTTTTATATTGCTTTTACTTGGAAAATTGTATCCATGTTCACAAAGTCAATACCACCTGTATGATGAATGACTAAGAAGAAGTGAGATTAAGTCACAAGCCCAAAAGGAAAGTAGTCATACCTTAAATTTCCATTTGCTCTCAAATTTCTATTTTTCACCTTTAAACATATATCAGTAGCCCCTTCTTGGTCTCAGAATTTGGGGGGTTTTACAGGTCCTTTCCTGGGATAAAGTCTGTTTTCAAATAAATGCAAAATGGTTTGACCCCCCCCCCCGTTTTTTTCAGTTGCTACCTTTCAACAGCGCATCCATGTGTCTTCCATTGAGAAAGCATCCACAGTGCTAGCAGTTACCACTGAGTTCCCAGTCTGCTAATTGTTTTATGTTTTTTTTTTTTAGTCCATCTGTAAGATAGATGTTACGGGCCCATTTTTCAATGAAAAAACTGAGCCCTGGGGGAGTTTGGTAACTTAGCCAGAGTCTAACAGCTAGTAAGTGACTGAGCTAAAGTCAGGCTTCAGGTTTGTCTTAATCCAGAGCCTTTCACTATGAAATTCTCTAGTGATGACCTGCAGATAGTTTGCATTCTGTGCTTTGCCTCTGAATATCTAGGTAATTTAAAGGGAAATTGCCCAAGCTGTCATTCTTACAATTTTAAAGTAGAATAATTCCACCAATCCTTCACCTGCTTCAGAGAGATGACAGGGGAAGGGAAAAGTACTTTATCAGCAATGATCTTGGATTTGAAAGGTATCCATCTCCTCAGACTCCCAGAGCCATCATACCACCAAAAGAGAGCCATGATACCCTCTCTCAAATTTACCTTTAAACTACCCAATGAGTATACTAAAATAAATGGCATTGCCCCTATTTTGAAGATGCTGAAATTGAAGCATAAAGAAGTCGTTATTGCTGGTTATTGCAGAAGGCTGGATTGTGGTCTTTTTTTTTTTTTTTGAAAGCCCTAATGTATTTAAAATCACTTCATGGTTCTCTATAGTCTGGGTGTGCTTCAGTATTGACCGTGAGGTTCATTTCTCCTTAGCAGGCCATATTCAGACCAGGTTCAGGAGACAAAGGCTGTGAGGCAGCTTCTGAGCTTGACAGTGACGCACATGCACAGAAGGGTGTGGGAATTCTCCTGGATAATCTCGTATTTGCGTGAGTCTCCTACTTTGGGGAATCTTCGTTCTCCAAGCTCCATACACCTCCAGTCCATGTTTCTGATAGACGGGATAGGTCTCCAAGCTCTATGCACGTTCTATCCACATTACCAACAGACAGGGCAGATCTAACTTAGATGCCTCTTTCCTTGCACAATGCACTGTCTTTAAGTCCAGGTACCTTCTGGGGACCAGCTTTTTCCCTCAGCCTTAGAGACAGAATTCTTGCAGTTGGTGGAGCTCCTCTTTCATTGGGCTCACTGCAGTAGAGAGGGAATGCCTGTTCAGTCCAGGAACTTCTTATACACTTTGTGGGCATGAGTTATTGCCTTGCTCTACTGTGCTGATGGCCCCTGATGCAAACTCTTTTATGTCCACCTGGCTGCAGAGCTCAGCACTCCTTCGAGTTCCCAGAAAGAGAGCTATGTAAACTTTACTGACGTTCTCTCAGGAGAGCCAGAGAAGGGTGTGCTTCACAAATTTCAGACCAAATAACTTAAAATACCCCCATCCAAAAAAAACAAACCCATTGCTATCAAGTTGTTCGTGACTCATAATGACCTTATAAGACAGAGTAGAACTGCCGCATAGGGTTTCCAGGGAGCAGCTAATGGACTCAAACTGTAGACCTTTTGGTTAGCAGTAGATCCTTAGACAGTGTTAAAAACTTGTAGGCAGAGGAGGCGGGGCCAAGATGGCGGACTAGGTGGACGCTACCGCGGATCCCTCTTGCAACAAAGACTCGGAAAAACAAGTGAATCGATCACATACATAACAATCTATGAACTCTGAACAACAAACACAGACTTAGAGACGGAAAACGAACAAATACGGGCAGACAGCGACCGTTTTCAGAACTAGGAGCCAGCGTACCAGGCAGGTGACCTTCGGAGCCCGATCTGGGGCAGAGCCCAGGGGGGCAGACGGCACAGACAAAGCACCCAGCCCTACCCCCCCGAACACATCCCGGGAGGGAGTCTAGCTGGTTGGCGCGGGTGGCGTAGCAGCGCAGCCAGAGGGAGAAGCACTCGGGAGGCAGTGACTGATCTTGGAGCGGGGAGAGCAGCGTCCCAGCTGGGGAGCCGTCCCGCCGGGAGTTTGGCGGGAAGCGGGTGTGGCGCGAGTGGGGGGATCAAATATATTTCCCTAAAGCGACCCCAGGGCAGGGCCCAGACGTTCGTGCGGGGGACGCCCACCCAGTGCCCGCGTGCGGATCGGCGCACCGGAGGGAGAAGTCCCCGGGAGGAAGTGACTGGTCTCGGAGTGGGGAGAGTAGCATCCCAGCCGGGGAGCTATCCCGCCGGGATTTTGGCGGTTGGGGGCAGAGTGTGAATGCAGGGATCAGCTCTATATTCTGTGGTGCTACACTCCTAGCTCTCTGATCCCTCCCCCACCCTCCCCAGGCGGCTCCATTAACATCCGAATACCGTGAGCCAGAGGGAGAATTCAGATAGGGATCTGACTGCATTTTTTTATAGCTGATTACCTGGAAAATCTAGTTTCCCAGTGATGGCTCGGACACAGCAGTCCATATCAAACCACATAAAGAAACAGACCATGACAGCTTCTCCAACCCCCCAAACAAAAGAATCAAAATCTTTCCCAAATGAAGATACAATCCTGGAATTATCAGATACAGAATATAAAAAACTAATTTACAGAATGCTTAAAGATATCACAAATGAAATTAGGATAACTGCAGAAAAAGCCAAGGAAAACACTGATAAAACCGTTGAAGAACTCAAAAAGATTATTCAAGAACATAGTGGAAAAATTGATAAGTTGCAAGAATCCATAGAGAGACAGCATGGAGAAATCCAAAAGATTAACAATAAAATTACAGAATTAGACAACGCAATAGAAAGTCAGAGGAGCAGACTCGAGCAATTAGAATGTACACTGGGACTTCTGGAGGACCAGGGAATCAACACAAACATAGCTGAAAAAAATCAGATAAAAGAATTAAAAAAAAATGAAGAAACCCTAAGAATCATGTGGGACTCTATCAAGAAGGATAACTTGCGTGTGATTGGAGTCCCAGAACAGGGAGGGGGGACAGAAAACACAGAGAAAATAGTTGAAGAACTCCTGACAGAAAACTTCCCTGACATCATGAAAGATGAAAGGATATCTATCCAAGATGCTCATCGAACCCCATTTAAAATTGATCCAAAAAGAAAAACACCAAGACATATTATCATCAAACTTGCCAAAACCAAAGACAAACAGAAAATTTTAAAAGCAGCCAGGGAGAAAAGAAAGATTTCCTTCAAGGGAGAATCAATAAGAGTAAGTTCAGACTACTCAGCAGAAACCATGCAGGCAAGAAGGGAATGGGACGACATATACAGAGCACTGAAGGAGAAAAACTGCCAACCAAGGATCATATATCCAGCAAAACTCTCTCTGAAATATGAAGGCGAAATTAAGATATTTACAGATAAACACAAGTTTAGAGAATTTGCAAAAACTAAATCAAGACTGCAAGAAATGCTAAAGGAGATTGTTTGGCCTGATGACCAGCACAATACAAGGTCACAAAACAGAACGTCCTGATATCAACGCAACTCAAATAGGGAAAGCACAAAAACAAACAAATTAAGATTAATTCTAAAAAATAAATAAACAAAATAATACACATAACAGGACATCATGGAAATCACTAGATAAACGATCACAATAATCAAAAAGAGGGACTAAATATAGGAGGCATTGAACTGCCAGATGGAGAGTGATAGAAGGCGATATAGAAGGATACACGTTAGGTTTTTACTTAGAAAAATAGGGGTAAATAAAAAGGTAACCACAAAAAGGAATATCAATTCCATAACTCAAGAAAAAAGCCAAGAAAAACATAACGACTCAACAAACACAATGTTAAACATTATGAAAATCAGGATCTCACAAGCTACTAAGAAAAACGTCTCAGCACAAAAAAGCATGTGGAAAAATGAAATGGCCAACAACACACATGAAAAGGCATCAAAATGACAGCACTAAAAACTTATTTATCTATAATTATGCTGAATGTAAATGGACTAAATGCACCAATAAAGAGACAGAGAGTCACGGACTGGATAAAGAAACACGATCCATCTATATGCTGCCTACAAGAGACACACCTTAGACTTAGAGACACAAACAAACTAAAACTCAAAGGATGGAAAAAATATATCAAGCAAACAATAAGCAAAAAAGAAGAGGAGTAGCAATATTAATTTCTGACAAAATAGACTTTAGACTTAAATCTGCCACAAAGGATAAAGAAGGACACTATATAATGATAAAAGGGACAATTGATCAGGAAGACATAACCATATTAAATATTTACGCACCCAATGACAGGGCTGCAAGATACATAAACTTCAACAGAATTGAAAAGTGAGATAGACACCTCCACGTTTATAGTAGGAGACTTCAACACACCACTTTCGGAAAAGGACAGGACATCCAGTAAGAAGCTCAATAGAGACACGGAAGACCTACTTACAACAATCAACCAACTTGACCTCATTGACTTATACAGAACTCTCCACCCAACTGCTGAAAAATATACTTTTTTTTCTAGTGCACATGGAACATTCTCTAGAATAGACCACATATTAGGTCATAAAACAAATCTTTGCAGAATCCAAAACATCGAAATATTACAAAGCATCTTCTCAGACCACAAGGCAATGAAGCTAGAAATCAATAACAGAAAAACTAGGGAAAAGAAATCAAATACTTGGAAACTGAACAATACCGTCCTGAAAAAAGACTGGGTTATAGAAGACATCAAGGAGGGAATAAGGAAATTCTTAGAAAGCAACGAGAATGAAAATACTTCCTATCAAAACCTCTGGGACACAGCAAAAGCAGTGCTCAGAGGCCAATTTATATCGAAAAATCCACACATACAAAAAGAAGAAAGAGTCAAAATCAGAGAACTGTCCCGACAACTTGAACAAACAGAAAGTGAGCAACAAAAGAACCCATCAGGCACCAGAAGAAAACAAATAATAAAAATTAGAGCTGAACTAAATGAATTAGAGAACAGAAAAACAATTGAAAGAATTAACAAAGCCAAAAGCTGGTTCTTTGAAAAAATTAACAAAATTGACAAACCATTGGCTAGACTGACTAAAGAAAAACAGGAAAGGAAACAAATAACCCGAATAAGAAACGAGAAGGACCACATCACAACAGAACCAAATGAAATTAAAAGAATCATTTCAGATTACTACGTAAAATTGTACTCTAACAAATTTGAAAACCTAGAAGAAATGGGTAAATTCTTGGAACAATACTACCTACCTAAACTAACACATTTAGAAGTAGAACAACTAAATAGACCCATAACAAAAAAAGAGATTGAAACGGTAATCAAAAAACTTCCAACAAAAAAAAGTCCTGGCCCAGACGGCTTCACTGCAGAGTTCTACCAAACCTTCAGAGAAGACTTAACACCATTACTATTGAAGGTATTTCAAAGCATAGAAAAAGACGGAATACTACCCAACTCATTCTATGAAGCTACCATCTCCCTGATACCAAAACCAGGTAAAGACATTACAAAAAAAGAAAATTTTAGACCTATATCCCTCATGAACATAGATGCAAAAATCCTCAACAAAATTCTAGCCAATAGAATCCAACAACAGATCAAAAAAGTAATTCACCCTGATCAAGTGGGATTTATACCAGGTATGCAAGGCTGGTTTAATATCAGAAAAACCATTAATGTAATCCATCACATAAATAAAACAAAAGATAAAAACCACATGATCTTATCAATAGATGCAGAAAAGGCATTTGACAAAGTTCAACACCCATTTATGATAAAAACTCTTACCAAAATAGGAATTGAAGGAAAATTCCTCAACATAGTAAAGGGCATCTATGCAAAGCCAACAGCCAATATCACTCTAAATGGAGAGAACCTGAAAGCATTTCCCTTGAGAACAGGAACCAGACAAGGATGCCCTTTATCACCGCTCTTATTCAACATCGTACTTGAAGTCCTAGCCAGGGCAATTAGGCTAGACAAAGAAATAAAGGGTATCCAGATTGGTAAGGAGGAAGTAAAGCTATCACTATTTGCAGATGACATGATCGTATACATGGAAAACCCTAAGGAATCCTCCAGAAAACTACTGAAACTAATAGAAGAGTTTGGCAGAGTCTCAGGTTATAAAATAAACATACAAAAATCACTTGGATTCCTCTACATCAACAAAAAGAACACCGAAGAGGAAATAACCAAATCAATACCATTCACAGTAGCCCCCAAGAAGATAAAATACTTAGGAATAAATCTTACCAAGGATGTAAAAGACCTATGCAAAGAAAACTATAAAACTCTGCTACAAGAAATTCAAAAGGACCTACTTAAGTGGAAAAACATACCCTGCTCATGGATAGGAAGACTTAACATAGTAAAAATGTCTATTCTACCAAAAGCCATCTATACATATAACGCACTTCCAATCCAAATACCAATGTCATATTTTAAGGGGATAGAGAAACAAATCACTAATTTCATATGGAAAGGAAAGAACCCCCGGATAAGCAAAGCATTACTGAAAAAGAAGAAGAAAGTGGGAGGCCTCACTCTACCTGATTTCAGAACCTATTATACAGCTACAGTAGTCAAAACAGCCTGGTACTGGTACAACAACAGGCACATAGACCAATGGAACAGAATTGAGAACCCAGATATAAATCCATCCATGTATGAGCAGCTGATATTTGACAAAGGACCAGTGTCAGTCAGTTGGGGAAATGATAGTCTTTTTAACAAATGGTGCTGGCATAACTGGATATCCATTTGCAAAAGAATGAAACAGGACCCATACCTCACACCAAGCACAAAAACTAACTCCAAGTGGATCAAAGACCTAAACATAAAGACTAAAACGATAAAGATCATGGAAGAAAAAATAGGGACAACCCTAGGAGCCCTAATACAGGGCATAAACAGAATACAAAACATTACCAAAAATGATGAAGAGGAACCAGATAACTGGGAGCTCCTAAAAATCAAACACCTATGCTCATCTAAAGACTTCACCAAAAGAGTAAAAAGACCACCTACAGACTGGGAAAGAATATTCAGCTATGACATCTCAGACCAGCACCTGATCTCTAAAATCTACATGATTCTGTCAAAACTCAACCACAAAAAGACAACCCAATCAGGAAGTGGGCAAAGGATATGAACACACATTTCACTAAAGAAGATATTCAGGGAGCCAACAGATACATGAGAAAATGCTCCCGATCATTAGCCATTAGAGAAATGCAAATTAAAACTACGATGAGATTCCATCTCACACCAACTAGACTGGCAGTAATCCAAAAAACACAAAATAATAAATGTTGGAGAGGCTGCGGAGAGATTGGAACTCTCATACACTGCCGGTGGGATTGTAAAATGGTACAACCACTTTGGAAATCCATCTGGCGTTATCTTAAACAGTTAGAAATAGAACTACCATACAACCCAGAAATCCCACTCTTCGGAATATACCCTAGAGATACAGGAGCCTTCACACAAACAGATATATGCACACCCATGTTTATTGCAGCTCTGTTTACAATAGCAAAAAGCTGGAAGCAACCAAGGTGTCCATCAATGGATGAATGGGTAAATAAATTGTGGTATATTCACACAATGGAATACTACGCATCGATAAAGAACAGTGATGAATCTCTGAAACATTTCATAACATGGAGGAATCTGGAAGGCATTATGCTGAGCGAAATGAGTCAGAGGCAAAAGGACAAATATTGTATAAGACCACTATTATAAGATCTTGAGAACTAGAAAAAACGGAGAAGAACACATACTTTTGTGGTTACAAAGCGGGGAGGGAGGAAGGGAGGGAGAGGGTTTTTTATTGATCAATCAGTAGATAAGAACTGCTTTGGGTGAAGGGAAAGACAACACTCAATACAAGGAAGGTCAGCCTAATTGGACTGGACTAAAAGCAAATAGGTTTCTGGGATAAAATGAAAGCTTCAAAAGTCAGCGGAGCAGGGGCTGGGGTCGGGGGAACTTGGTTTGAGAGGACTTCTAAGTCAATGGGCAAAATCATTCTATTATGAAAACATTCTGCATCCCACTTTGAATTGTGGCGCCTGGGGTCCTAAATGCCAACAAGCGGCCATCTAAGATACATCAATTGGTCTCAATCCACCTGGAGCAAAGGCAAAGGAAGAACACCAAGGTCACACGACAACTAAGAACCCAAGAGACAGAAAGGGCCACATGAACCAGAGACCTACATTATCCTGAGACCAGAAGAACTAGTTGGTGCCTGGCCACAATCGATGTCTTCCCTGTCAGGGAGCACTACAGACAACTCCTGAGGGAGCAGGAGACCAATGGGATACAGACCCCAAATTCTCATAAAAAGACCATACCTAATGGTATGACTGCGACTAGAGGAATCCCAGAGACAATGCTCCCCAGAACTTCTGATGCCACAGGACAGGAACCATCCCTGAAGACAAATCATCAGGCATGAAAAGGACTGGTCAGTGGGGGGGAGAGAGATGGCGATGAAGAGTGAGCTAATTAAATTATGTGGACACTGGAGAGTGTGTTGACAGCTCTTGACTGGAGGGGGCATGGGAAGATAGAGAGAGGGAAGATGGCAAAATTGGGGCTGACTCAATAGGGGGAGAGCAAGTGGGAGAAGGGAGTAAGATGTATGTAAACCTACATGTGACAGACTGATTGGAATGGTAAATGTTCACTTGAAGCTTAATAAAAATTAATTAAAAAAAAAACACTTACAGGCAGTCTTCCAAGGCACAACGGTTGGTCTCTATTTGCCTGGAACAACAAAAGAAGAAGGAAAGACAGGAATAGGAGGAGGGTATGAAATGTGTGGTTAATTGCCTCCATGAACAACTGCCTCCTTTGCCATGAGACCAGAAGAGTTAGATGGTGGCTGGCTACCATTACTGAACATTCGTTCAAAGATTGCATAGAGGAAACCTAATCAAAGGGAGGGAAATGCAGAGGAGAATTTCAGGCTCTCATGGACTCCATACTTCCTGGACCCATGAAGGCTGGACGAACACCTGAAACTATTGCCCTGAGATTACCTTTAAACCTTAAGCCAAAATATCCCCTGAGGTCTTTTTAAAACCAAACAATAGTTTAGCTTAACTAGTAAAAAATGTCTGCCTTGAGTATAATACCGTTTAAGAACTATCTATGTGGGATCAAATTAACAGCAGCAACTTGAGAGATTAGATGAAACCTAAGGGAAAGTGAGTTTATGTTAATGAGGAAGGAAAAACTCAGAAAAAGAGGGTGAGAATGGTTGCACAACTCGAAGAATGTAATCAGTATCACTAAATAGTATGTGTAGAAACTTGAATTGGTGTATGTTTTGCTGTGTATATTCTCAACAACAACAGTAAAATAAATATGATTTAAAAAAAAAAAAAAAGTCCCTTAGACAAGTGTGTTCTCCCCAAAGCACTAGTCTTTTCACTTCTTCCTGGATATCCCTCCAACTGCTGCCAGTACTAAGCAGAGGAGTCCAGCTCTAGCCCACTTCCTTGGCTTTTATCCCCAAGCTTGCTTACCTAAGGGACGAGGATACTCAGAAAACAAAAGGCTCTTCAATTAATAGAGCACATCCTTGTAAGGGCACTTTGGAGGCCACCTTTTGTTCCTTGATGTGTCTCTTAGGAATGGCATACCTACCTACCCCATTCTTTCCCAAATCCTTTATAACAGTATTTCTTCTCACTCAAGAGAGTGTTCTCTTTAAAAGGAATTTGGTAAAGGGCGTTTTTTTTTTGTTGTTGTTTGGCACATCTAAGCCCTCTTCCTTATGTCCCCTAATGCCTGTTTTCTAAAAACTTGCCACAGTCACACATAAATCAGGAACAGACTAGAGAACAGGTCATTCTGCTGCCACAGTTTGTGTAGAAAAGGAATTGGAAAATGTAGTAGAAGAGTATTTATTGAAAAGATACTTCGGGCTCCACTATCTCCATTATATTCATTGATTTGTTATTTAACAAGTATTATATATAATTGATTGGCAGGTTGCCGTCTCTGCAGGATATTGCTATGACTAATGGGAAGTTGGCCTCTATTCCTACCTGAAGCTTAATTCCATTTGGAACAGTTGCCTGGAAGAGATTCTAATTAAAGCTAATGCATTAGTGCTTGTCACACACACGCACACACACACACATACTACACACACACACACACATATCCATACTAGAAGCACTGAGGTAAGGAACAAAAAATGAATAAGGAGTTCATGCACTCAGGGACATTAAAATGGAGGGGGGGGAGATGCGTGCAGAAAAAGAACAATACAGAGAAAATGTGGTCATAAAGGGGTAATCAGGAAGATGTCAAGATTGACTGAAGATTTTTTGTTGCTTAAGAAAGATGGGTGGATTTCAGTGAGTGCAGATGAGAGAGAGAGTATTCTAGGCACTGTTAGAGAGTATTCTAACAGTGCGGACAGAGGCCTGAGGGCAGAAAAGTATACGTTATGAATTGGTAATAGATAAAGTACAGCTCTGAGTTAACCTCGAAGAGGTGCTCTCTTTTGAAGCAGAAGCAAACAAGGAAAATTAAGTGAAGATAAAAACGTTTTGAAGGGAAGAGGAGAATGAAGGTAGCTATAGCATCATTATAGCTACATTATTTTGAGATAAGCTGAAAGGATGCTCAGGGAGGTGGTATTGGGTGACCATAGTCATCTCAGTAAAGAAAAAAATCATTGTGAGGATTGTAAGTGTAAACATTTTGAAGTATCCACCACAGAGAATGTGATTTGGAAGCATTCCTACATAGGGAAGATGCTGCTGAGGTAAATAACGTACGTTTCCTGTAAGTTCATTCTGCCCTCCTTGGGGTCCCATCTTTAGCAATCCTGGGACATATGAAGTAGAGAACGCTGGCAACATGAGCTGACCGATGATTGGATTATTCCGATGGGCTCCACTGGCAGGTCTAGGGAGCTAAGGATTTTGTGGTGCTGGCTCCCAAGGCAGAATGACTGACCCCAGAGTCCAGCCTGAGCCTATAGATAAGTGATCCAGAAAAGAGGTGAACTAGATCAGCAAGAGGTTACAAGCAGTCACGGTATATATGACCCACAGATTTGGCACATGTGGGGTGAACACACCCACCAGAAATCAGAATGTACTGGCACTGTCTGTCCTCAGAAGGAGCTGGCAATTCTGGAGGTGGACCAGAGCGAGGAGTAGTTGATTGGCAGGTTGCAGTCTCTACAGGATATTGCTGTGATTAATGGGGGGTTGGCTTTTTTTCCTACCTAAAGCTTAATTCCATTTGGAGCAGTTGTCTGGAAGAGATTTTAATTAAGCCTAATACATTAATGCTTGTTACTATACAGATTCATTTGGAATATATTTCGTGTCTTCTCAAACATGTTCATAGTTTGGTTGCATAAGACACTGAGTAAAATTAATTAATGAATTAGATTCTGCCGTCCCAGAAGGAGCAGGACCTTTGCTGTGAACTCATTTTCTACCAGTCACAGCTTAGAGTCAGAGCCCTGAATTTTTTCACTCAGCATACCTATCAGTGGAAAACTTACTGAGCAAGCCCACCCAGTATGTCTACGTTATTTATAAAGCTTAAAACTTCCTAACTGTAGTAGTTATTGATTACAAAACACTTCCAGAAGGAGAAATGCAAAAAGAATAAAATAAAAATAAATAAACATAACTTTAAATTCCAGTCATTTCTTTCCACACCCCATAGGTTATCTTGCCTCCTCCACTTTGAAGTCCACCACCTCGGAGAGTATGTTCGTTTTCCTTTTTTGCAGTTGTCTGAGGTGGCGTAGTGGTTAAGTGGCTGCTAACCAAAGGGTCGGCAGTTCAAATCCACCAGGCGCTCCTTGGAAACCCTGGGGGGCAGTTCTTCTCTGTCCTATAGGATTGCTATGAGTCGGAATCGACTCGACGGCACTGGGTTTGGGAGGATATTTTGACTAAGTCTAGTACATCAGTGCTCGTTACTATACAGATACATACATGTGGAATGTATTTCATGTTTCTTCAAATGTGTTCATAGTTATGTTGATGCTTAAGATCGTATTTTGCAAAAATCTGACAAAACTTTTTAAGTATGTATCAGGTTGGTGTTAGACAATTTTCTCTAAACAATTGCTAAATACAAGGAATTTAATTTTTATCAACTTGTGGTAGCTCCCCTAAATGTAGTTTAAAAATACATGTTGTTGAGGGGGGCCAAGATGGCTGACTAGGTAGAAGCTACCTCGGATCCCTCATGCAACAAAGACTCGGAAAAACAAGTGAATCGATCACATACATGACAATCTACGAACCCTGACCATGAAACACAGATCTAAAGAGTTGACCTGAGTGACAGAGACTGAGAACGAACAACCACGGGGAATCAACGACTGCTTTTGAACTCTGGAGCCAGCGTCCCAGTCAGAAAATCTTGGTGCCGGGCTTTGGGCTGGGCGCAGGGAAGCTGAGCACGGCATCCTGAGACGGCGCAAACATGGGATGCAGCCTTAGCCCCCAGAAGTGACCTTGGCGGAAGCCCAGCCAGTGCACGCAGGCAGCGCAGTGACGCGGCTGACAGGAGGAGAAGTCACCAGGAGGCAGCGACTGGTCTTGGAGCCTGGAGTGCAGCGTCCCAGCCAGGGGAACCTTGGCACTGGGCTTTGGACTGGGAGCGGAGGAACTGACCACGGCTTCTGAGACAGCACAAGCACGGGATGGGGGCCTGACCCTCGGGGGCAATCTCAACCCAGCCAACGCACACAGGCTACACACCCCTTAGGAATCTGAGATAAAACAGTCATCACCAAACAAGATGAATAACTTTGTCTATATTCCGGGGTGCTACTCTCTCCTATTTACCTGATCCCTCCCCTCCCCTTCCTAGACGACTTCATTAACATTGGAATTTCCTGAGCCAGAGAGTGAAGTGTGCTGCAGCTTTTCTTTTTTTTTTTTTTGGTCTTTTCCTAACCCATTCTCCGGGCCTGAGAGAAGCAGCTACAAAAAACCCAGGGACCAAAAATCCTTCCCTAATGGGACTAAAAATACAGAACCAGCTCCAGCCAAGCATATGTGATCCACAGTCTTGGGCTTTCATCCCTACAGGGAACAAGGTGGCTATTATAATGCAAAGGCAATTCTGATAGGTATCTGACTGTAATTGTTTTAGTGGATTACTGGAAAGACTAGTTTCCCAGGTCTGATATCTCTGCGTATTCAACAGAGCCCTCAGTGACCCACAAAAGGGAACTGAGGGCTGAAGCTCCCCCCAGACCACGTAGCCTCCTGCCTTAGGGGTCTAAGGAGGGTGACACCTACCAATCTGTAGAGGTACTTGCATTGGGGGCCTAAGGTACAGCTGCAGAGCCCACCCACCAAAGTGCTTTAGGAATAGAGGCACACCTACCTCACTGGCACTTGGGGGAAGCCTGTCAGCATCCTGCCCCCCCTGGAGTGTGAACCCCTTCTGCTATTAGAATCTGGTGCACACAACTATCACCACTACTTCTCCAGGTGGATAGGTGACAGTCTGCATCACACACTTGATGATACAAAATCAGATTCTACTCAAGGATAGTGAATGGACTCTTAGGGTTATATATCTGGTAACAGCCCAGACCAGCTGGTAATAGGACATAAGTGATTCAAGGGCTACAACAATCAAGACAGTGCAATCTAGTAGGCCATTTATGTATATTGAAAGAAAACAAAACAAGATAAGTCTCAGTGAGCAAATATAAAATAAATCACTACAATATCTTAGAGATGGCTCAGAGACAGCAGTCGATATCAAACCACATAAAGAAGCAGACCATGATTGCTTCTACAATCCCCCAAACTAAAGAATCAAAATCTTTCCCAAATGAAGGTACAATCCTGGAATTTCCGGATGCAGAATATAAAGAACTAATTTACAGAATGCTTCAAGACATCAGGGATGACATAAATGAAATAAGGCAATCTACAGAAAAAGCCAAGGAACACACTGATAAAGCAGTTAAAGAAATCAAAAAGATTACTCATGAACATAGTGGAAAAATTAATAAGCTGCAAGAATCCATAGAGAGACAGCATTCAGAAATCCAAAAGATTAACAGTAAAATTACAGAATTAGACAACTCAATAGGAAGTCAGACGAGCAGACTCGAGCAATTGGAATGCAGAGTGGGGGGGTCTGGAGGACAAGGGAATTGACACCAATATAGCTGGAAAAAATCAGATAAAAGAATTTAAAAAAATGAAGAAACCCTAAGAATCATGTGGGACTCTATCAAGAAGAATAACTTGCGTGTGAGTGGAGTTCCAGAACAAGGAGGGATAACAGAAAATGCAGAGAGAATAGTTGAAGATCTGTTGGCAGAAAACTTCCCTGACATCATGAAAGACGAAAGCATATCTATCCAAGATGCTCATCGAACCCCATATAAGATTGATCCAAAAAGAAAATCATTAAGACATATTATCATCAAACTTGCCAAAACCAAAGATAAAGAGAAAACTTTAAAAGCAGCCAGGGATAAAAGAAAGGTCTCCTACAAAGGAGAATCAATAAGTTCAGACTACTCAGCAGAAACCATGCAGGCAAGAAGGCAATGGGATGACATATATAGAGCACTGAAAAACTGCCAGCCAAGGATCACATATTCAGCAAAACTCTCAAATATGAAGGCGGAATTAAAACATTTACAGACAAACACAAGTTTAGAGAATTTGCAAAAACCAAACCAAAGCTACAAGAAATACTAAAGGAAATTGTTTGGTTAGAAAACCAATAATATCAGATACCAGCACAACACAAGATCACAGAACAGAACGTCCTGATATCAACTCAAATAGGGAAATCACAAAAACAAATTAAGATTAATTTTAAAAAGAAAAAAACGCTCAAAACAGGAATCATTGAAGTCAATGTGTAAAAGATCACAATAATCAAAAAGAGGGACTAAATACAGGAGGCATAGAACTGCCATATGGAGAGGGAAACAAGGTGATATAGGACAATACAAGTTAGGCTTTTACTTAGAAAAATAGGGGTAAATATTAAGGTAACCACAAAGAGGTATAACAACTCCATAACTCAAAATAAAAACCAAGAAAAACATAACGACTCAGCAAACATAAATTCAACTACTATGAAAATGAGGAACACACAATTTACAAAGAAAAATGTCTTCAGCACAAAAAAGTAAGTGGAAAAATGAAATTGTCAACAACACACACAAAAAGGCATCAAAATGACAACACTAAACACGTACCGATCTACAATTACGCTGAATGTAAATGGACTAAATGCACCAATAAAGAGACAGAGAGTCTCAGGCTGGATAAAGAAACACGATCTGTCTATGTGCTGCCTACAAGAGACACACCTTAGAGACACAAACAAACTAAAACTCAAGGGATGGTAAAAAAAAACATATCAAGCAAACAATAAGCAAAAAAGAGCAGGAGTAGCAATATTAATTTCTGACAAAATAGACTTTAAAGTTAAATCCACCACGAAGGATAAAGAAGGACGCTACCTAATGATTAAAGGGCCAATTGACCAGGAAGATATAACCATATTAAATATTTATGCACCCAATGACAGGGCTGCAAGATACATAAAACAAACTTTAACAGAACTGAAAAGTGAGATAGACACCTCCACAATTATAGTAGGAGACTTCAACACACCACTTTCGGAGAAGGACAGGACATCCAGTAAGAAGCTCAACAGAGACACAGAAGACCTAATTGCTACAATCAACCAACTTGACCTCATTGACTTACACAGAACACTCCACCCAACAGCTGCAAAGTATACTTTTTTTTTCTAGCACACATGGAACATTCTCTAGAATAGACCACATATTAGGTCATAAAACAAACCTTTGCCGAATCCAAAACATCAGAATATTACAAAGCATCTTCTCAGACCACAGGGCCATAAAAGTGGAAATCAATAACAGAAAAATTAGGGAAAAGAAATCAAATACTTTGAATCTGAACAATACCCTGCTGAAAAAAGACTGGGTTATAGAAGACATTAAGGAGGGAATAAAGAAACTCATAGAATGCAACGAGAATGAAAACACTTCCTGTCAAAACCTCTGGGACACAGCAAAAGCAGTGCTCAGAGGTCAATTTATATTGATAAATGCACATATACAAAAAGAAGAAAGAGCCAAAATCAGAGAACTGTCCCTGCAACTTGAACAAATAGAAAGCGAGCAACAAAAGAATCCATCAGGAACCCAAAGAAAACAAATAATAAAAATTAGAGCTGAACTAAATGAATTAGAGAACAGAAAAACAATTGAAAGAATTAACAAAGTCAAAAGCTGGTTCTTTGAAAAAAATAACAAAATTGATAAACCGTTGGCTAGAGTGACTAAACAAATACAGGAAAGGAAACAAATAACCCAAATAAGAAATGAGATGGGCCATATCACAACAGACCCAACTGAAATTAAAAGAATCATATCAGATTATTATGAAAAATTGTACTCTAAAAAAAAATTTGAAAACCTAGAAGAAATGGATGAATTCCTAGAAAAACACTACCTACCTAAACTAACACAATCAAAAGTAGAGCAACTAAATAGACCCATAACAAAAAAAAGAGATTGAACCGGTAATCAAAAAACTCCCCCCCCAAAAAAAAAGCCCTGGCCCGGACAGCTTTACTGCAGAGTTCTACCAAACTTTCAGAGAAGAGTTAACACCACTACTACTAACGGTATTTCAAAGCATAGAAAATGACAGAATACTACCTAACTCATTCTATGAAGCCACCATATCCCTGATACCAAAACCAGGTAAAGACACCACAAAAAAAGAAAATTACACACCTATATCCCTCATGAACATAGATGCAAAAATCCTCAACAAAATTCTAGCCAATAGAATCCAACAACATATCAAAAAAATAAGCCACCACGACCAAGTGGGCTAGTTCAATATTATAAAAACCATTAATGTAATCCACCATATAAATAAAACAAAAGACAGAAACCGCATGATCTTATCAATTGATGCACAAAAGGCATTTGACAAAGTCCAACACCCACTTATGATAAAAACTCTCAGCAAAATAGGAATTGAAGGAAAACTCCTCAACATAATAAAGGGCACCTATACAAAAAAAAAAAAATTTTTTTTCTATACAAAGCCAACAGCCAACATCACCCTAAATGGAGAGAGCCTGAAAGCATTTCCCTTGAGATCGGGAACCAGACAAGGATGCCCTTTATCACCGCTCTTATTCAACATTGTGCTAGATAGAGGTCCTAGCCAGAGCAATTAGGCTAGACAAAGAAATAAAGGGCATCTGGATTGGCAAGGAGGAAGTAAAATTATCTCTATTTGCAGATGGCATAATCTTATACACAGAAAATCCTAAAGAATTCTCCAGAAAACTACTGAAACTAATAGAAGAGTTTGACAGGGTCTCAGGTTATAAGATAAACACACAAAAATCACTTGGATTCCTCTACATCAACAAAAACAACATTGAAGAGGAAATCACCAAATCAATACCATTCACAGTAGCCCCCAAGAAGATAAAATACTTAGAAATAAGTCTTACCAAAGATGTAAAAGACCTATGCAAAGAAAACTACAAAGTACTAGTGCAGGAAACTAAAAAGGACCTGCATAAGTGGAAAAATATACCTTGCTCATGGATAGGAAGACTTAACATAGTAAAAATGTCTATTCTACCAAAAGCCATCTCTACGTACAATGCACTTCCGATCCAAATTCCAAAGACATTTTTTAATGTGATGGAGAAACAAATCACCAACTTCATATGGAAGGGAAAGAAGCCCCGGATAAGTAAAGCATTACTGAAAAAGAAGAAGAAAGTGGGAGGCCTCACTCTACCTGATTTTAGAACCTATTATACAGCCACAGTAGTCAAAACAGCCTGGTACTGGTACAACAACAGGCACATAGACCAATGGAACAGAATTGAGAACCCAGATATAAATCCATCCACGTATGAGCAGCTGATATTTGACAAAGGACCAGTGTCAGTTAATTGGGGAAAAGACAGTCTTTTTAACAAATGGTGCTGGCATAACTGGATATCCATTTGCAAAAAAATGAAACAGGACCCTTACGTCACACCATGCACAAACTAACTCCAAGTGGATCAAAGACCTAAACATAAAGATTAAAACGATAAAGATCATGGAAGAAAAAATAGGGACAACCCTAGGAGCCCTAATACAGGGCATAAACAGAATACAAAACATTACCAAAAATGACAAAGAGAAACCCGATAACTGGGAGCTCCTAAAAATCAAACACCTATGCTCATCTAAAGACTTCACCAAAAGAGTAAAAAGACCACCTATAGAGGCGGAGCCAAGATGGCGGACTAGGCAGACGCTACCTCGGATCCCTCTCACAACAAAGACACGGAAAAACAAGTGAATCGATCACATACATAACAATCTACGAACCCTGAACAACAAACACAGATTTAGAGACGGAGAACGAACTAATACGGGGAAGCAGCGATTGTTTCCAGAGCCTGGAGCCAGCATACCAGTCAGGTACGGCACAAGCACAGAGACCTGCTCCACCCCCCTGAACTAACCCCGGGAGGGGGACTAGCCGGTTCCACAGGCGGCGTGGGACGCAGCCGTTAGGAGAAGTCCCCGGGAGGCAGTGACTGATCTTGGAGCAGAAAGAGCAGCATCCGAGCCGGGGAACCGTCCCACAGGGATTTGGACTGCACGCAGGTACGCCATAAACACGGAGAGTTGCTCCACCCCCTGAACTAACCCCGGGAAGGTGACCATCCGGGTCGCGCGGGCGGCGTGGGACGCAGCCAGTAGGAGAAGTCCCCGGGAGGCAGCGACTGGTATTGGAGCGGGGAGAACAGCGTTCCAGCCGGGACACTCGGTCGCGGCACAAGCACGGGGAGCTACTCCACCCATCTGAACTAACCCCGGGAGGGGGCCCACCTGGTTCACGGGGGCGGCACGGCCACGCGGCTGGAGGGACGAGAAGTCCCCGGGAGGCAGCGACTGATTTTGGAGTCGAGAGTGCACCGTCCCAGTAGGGGAGCCTTGACGCTGGGCGTGGGGCTGGAAGCGGAGGATCTGACCGTGACTCCAGCGGGCCAGACCCCCCGGGGGCAATCTCCACACAGACAGCACACATAGGCGATGCGCCCGCGGGAATCTCAGATATAATAGTCATTCCAAACAAGACAAGCAACTCTGGCTATATTCTGAGGTGCTACTCTCCTATCTCTCTGTTCCCTCCCCCACCCTCCCCAGGCGGCTTCATTAACATCTGAATAGCCTGAGCCAGAGGGAGAACTCTGATAGGGATCTGACTGCAGTTTTTTTTTAGCGGATTTTCTGGAAAAACTAGTTCCCCAGTGATGGCTCGGAGACAACAATCCATATCAAACCACTTAAAGAAGCAGACCGTGACAGCTTCTCCAACTCCCCAAACAAAAGAATCAAAATCTTTCCCAAATGAAGATACAATTTTGGAATTATCAGATACAGAATATAAAAAACTAATTTACAGAATGCTTAATGATATCACAAATGAAATTAGGATAACTGCAGAAAAAGCCAAGGAACACACTGATAAAACTGTTGAAGAACTCAAAAAGATTATTCAAGAACATACTGGAAAAATTAATAAGTTGCAAGAATCCATAGAGAGACAACATGTAGAAATCCAAAAGATTAACAATAAAATAACAGAATTAGACAACACACTAGGAAGTCAGAGGAGCAGACTCGAGCAATTAGAATGCAGACTGGGACATCTGGAGGACCAGGGAATCAACACCAACATAGCTGAAAAAAAATCAGATAAAAGAATTAAAAAAAATGAAGAAACCCTAAGAATTATGTGGGACTCTATCAAGAAGGATAACCTGCGGGTGATTGGAGTCCCAGAACAGGGAGGGGGGACAGAAAACACAGAGAAAATAGTTGAAGAACTTCTGACAGAAAACTTCCCTGACATCATGAAAGACGAAAGGATATCTATCCAAGATGCTCATCGAACCCCATTTAAGATGGATCCAAAAAGAAAAACACCAAGACATATTATCATCAAACTCACCAAAACCAAAGATAAACAGAAAATTTTAAAAGCAGCCAGGGAGAAAAGAAAGGTTTCCTTCAAGGGAGAATCAATAAGAATATGTTCTGACTACTCAGCAGAAACCATGCAGGCAAGAAGGGAATGGGACGACATATACAGAACACTGAAGGAGAAAAACTGCCAACCAAGGATCATATATCCAGCAAAACTCTCTCTGAAATATGAAGGCGAAATTAAGATATTTACAGACAAACACAAGTTTAGAGAATTTGCAAAAACCAAACCAAAGCTACAAGAAATACTAAAGGATATTGTTTGGTCAGAGAACCAATAATATCAGATATCAGCACAACACAAGGTCACAAAACAGAACGTCCTGATATCAACTCAAATAGGGAAATCACAAAAACAAACAAATTAAGATTAATTAAAAAAAAAAAAAAATACACATAACAGGGAATCATGGAAGTCAATAGGTAAAAGATCACAATAATCAAAAAGAGGGACTAAATACAGGAGGCATTGAACTGCCATATGGAGAGTGATACAAGGCGATATAGAACAATACAAGTTAGGTTTTTACTTAGAAAAATAGGGGTATATAATGAGGTAACCACAAAAAGGTATAACAACTCTATAACTCAAGACAAAAACCAAGAAAAACGTAACGACTCAACTAACATAAAGTCAAACACTATGAAAGTGAGGATCTCACAATTTACTAAGAAAAACGCCTCAGCACAAAAAAGTATGTGGAAAAATGAAATTGTCAACAACACACATAAAAAGGCATCAAAATGACAGCACTAAAAACTTATTTATCTATAATTACCCTGAATGTAAATGGACTAAATGCACCAATAAAGAGACAGAGAGTCACAGACTGGATAAAGAAACACGATCCATCTATATGCTGCCTACAAGAGACACACCTTAGACTTAGAGACACAAACAAACTAAAACTCAAAGGATGGAAAAAAGTATATCAAGCAAACAATAAGCAAAAAAGAAGAGGAGTAGCAATATTAATTTCTGACAAAATAGACTTTAGACTTAAATCCACCACAAAGGATAAAGAAGGACACTATATAATGATAAAAGGGACAATTGATCAGGAAGACATAACCATATTAAATATTTACGCACCCAATGACAGGGCTGCAAGATATATAAATCAAATTTTAACAGAACTGAAAAGCGAGATAGATACCTCCACAATTATAGTAGGAGACTTCAACACACCCCTTTCGGAGAAGGACAGGACATCCAGTAAGAAGCTCAACAGAGACACGGAAGATCTAATTACAACAATCAACCAACTTGACCTCATTGACTTATACAGAACTCTCCACCCAACTGCTGCAAAATATACTTTTTTTTCTAGCGCACATGGAACATTCTCTAGAATAGACCACATATTAGGTCATAAAACAAACCTTTGCAGAGTCCAAAACATCGAAATATTACAAAGCATCTTCTCAGACCACAAGGCAATAAAACTAGAGATCAATAACAGAAGAACGAGGGAAAAGAAATCAAATACTTGGAAAATGAATAATACCCTCCTGAAAAAAGACTGGGTTATAGAAGACATCAAGGAGGGAATAAGGAAATTCATAGAAAGCAACGAGAATGAAAATACTTCCTATCAAAACCTCTGGGACACAGCAAAAGCAGTGCTCAGAGGTCAATTTATATCAATAAATGCACACATACAAAAAGAAGAAAGAGCCAAAATCAGAGAACTGTCCCTACAACTTGAACAAATAGAAAGTGAGCAACAAAAGAATCCATCAGGCACCAGAAGAAAACAAATAATAAAAATTAGAGCTGAACTAAATGAATTAGAGAACAGAAAAACAATTGAAAGAATTAACAAAGCCAAAAGCTGGTTCTTTGAAAAAATTAACAAAATTGATAAACCATTGGCTAGACTGACTAAAGAAATACAGGAAAGGAAACAAATAACCCGAATAAGAAATGAGAAGGACCACATCACAACAGAACCAAATGAAATTAAAAGAATCATTTCAGATTATTATGAAAAATTGTACTCTAACAAATTTGAAAACCTAGAAGAAATGGATGAATTCCTTGAAAAACACTACCTACCTAAACTAACACATTCAGAAGTAGAACAACTAAATAGACCCATAACAAAAAAAGAGATTGAAACGGTAATCAAAAAACTCCCAACAAAAAAAAGTCCTGGCCCGGACGGCTTCACTGCAGAGTTCTACCAAATTTTCAGAGAAGAGTTAACACCACTACTACTAAAGGTATTCCAAAGCATAGAAAATGACGGAATACTACCCAACTCATTCTATGAAGCCACCATCTCCCTGATACCAAAACCAGGTAAAGACATTACAAAAAAAGAAAATTATAGACCTATATCCCTCATGAACATTGATGCAAAAATCCTCAACAAAATTCTAGCCAATAGAATCCAACAACACATCAAAAAAATAATTCACCCTGATCAAGTGGGATTTATACCAGGTATGCAAGGCTGGTTTAATATCAGAAAAACCATTAATGTAATCCATCACATAAATAAAACAAAAGACAAAAACCACATGATCTTATCAATTGATGCAGAAAAGGCATTTGACAAAGTCCAACACCCATTTATGATAAAAACTCTTACCAAAATAGGAATTGAAGGAAAATTCCTCAACATAATAAAGGGCATCTATGCAAAGCCAACAGCCAATATCACTCTAAATGGAGAGAACCTGAAAGCATTTCCCTTGAGAACGGGAACCAGACAAGGATGCCCTTTATCACCGCTCTTATTCAACATCGTGTTGGAAGTCTTAGCCAGGGCAATCAGGCTAGACAAAGAAATAAAAGGTATCCGGATTGGCAAGGAAGAAGTAAAGTTATCACTATTTGCAGATGACATGATTATATACACAGAAAACCCTAAGGAATCCTCCAGAAAACTACTGAAACTAATAGAAGAGTTTGGCAGAGTCTCAGGTTATAAAATAAACATACAAAAATCACTTGGATTCCTCTACATCAACAAAAAGAACACCGAAGAGGAAATAACCAAATCAATACCATTCACGGTAGCCCCCAAGAAGATAAGATACTTAGGAATAAATCTTACCAAGGATGTAAAAGACCTATACAAAGAAAACTACAAAGCTCTACTACAAGAAATTCAAAAGGACATACTTAAGTGGAAAAACATACCTTGCTCATGGATAGGAAGACTTAACATAGTAAAAATGTCTATTCTACCAAAAGCCATCTATACATTTAACGCACTTCCGATCCAAATTCCAATGTCATATTTTAAGGGGATAGAGAAACAAATCACCAATTTCATATGGAAGGGAAAGAAGCCCCGGATAAGCAAAGCACTACTGAAAAAGAAGAAGAAAGTGGGAGGCCTCACCTTACCTGACTTCAGAACCTATTATACAGCCACAGTAGTCAAAACAGCCTGGTATTGGTACAACAACAGACACATAGACCAATGGAACAGAATTGAGAACCCAGACATAGATCCATCCACGTATGAGCAGCTGATATTTGACAAAGGACCAGTGTCAATTAACTGGGGAAAAGACAGCCTTTTTAACAAATGGTGCTGGCATAACTGGATATCCATTTGCAAAAAAATGAAACAGGACCCATACCTCACACCATGCACAAAAACTAACTCCAAGTGGATCAAAGACCTAAACATAAAGACTAAAACGATAAAGATCATGGAAGAAAAAATTGGGACAACCCTAGGAGCCCTAATACAAGGTATAAACAGAATACAAAACATTACCAAAAATGATGAAGAGAAACCCGATAACTGGGAGCTCCTAAAAATCAAACACCTATGCTCATCTAAAGACTTCACCAAAAGAGTAAAAAGACCACCTACAGATTGGGAAAGAATTTTCAGCTATGACATCTCCGACCAGCGCCTGATCTCTAAAATCTACATGATTCTGTCAAAACTCAACCACAAAAAGACAAACAACCCAATCAAGAAGTGGGCAAAGGATATGAACACACATTTCTCTAAAGAAGATATTCAGGCAGCCAACAGATACATGAGAAAATGCTCTCGATCATTAGCCATTAGAGAAATGCAAATTAAAACTACGATGAGATTCCATCTCACACCAACAAGGCTGGCATTAATCCAAAAAACACAAAATAATAAATGTTGGAGAGGCTGCGGAGAGAATGGAACTCTCATACACTGCTGGTGGGAATGTAAAATGGTACAACCACTTTGGAAATCTATCTGGCGTTATCTTAAACAGTTAGAAATAGAACTACCATACAACCCAGAAATCCCACTCCTCGGAATATACCCTAGAGATACAAGAGCCTTCATACAAACAGATATATGCACACCCATGTTTATTGCAGCTCTGTTTACAATAGCAAAAAGCTGGAAGCAACCAAGGTGTCCATCAACGGATGAATGGGTAAATAAATTGTGGTATATTCACACAATGGAATACTACGCATCGATAAAGAACAGTGACGAATCTCTGAAACATTTCATAACATGGAGGAACCTGGAAGGCATTATGCTGAGCGAAATGAGTCAGAGGCAAAAGGACAAATATTGTATAAGACCACTATTATAAGATCTTGAGAAATAGTAAACCTGAGAAGAACACATACTTTTGTGGTTACGAGGGGGGGAGGGAGGGAGGGTGGGAGAGGGTTTTTTTATTGATTAATCAGTAGATAAGAACTGCTTTAGGTGAAGGGAAAGACAACACTCAATACATGGAAGGTCAGCTCAATTGGACTGGACCAAAAGCAAAGAAGTTTCCGGGATAAAATGAATGCTTCAAAGCGCAGCGGAGCAAGCGCGGGGGTCTGGGGAACATGGTTTGCGGGGACTTCTAAGTCAATTGGCAAAATAATTCTATTATGAAATCATTCTGCATCCCACTTTGAAATGTGGCGTCTGGGGTCTTAAATGCTAACAAGCAGCCATCTAAGATGCAGCAATTGGTCTCAACCCACCTGGAGCAAAGGAAAATGAAGAACACCAAGCCCACATGACAACTAAGAGCCCAAGAGACAGAAAGGGCCACATGAACCAGAGACCTACATCATCCTGAGACCAGAAGAACTAGTTGGTGCCCGGCCACAATCGATGACTGCCCTGACAGGGAGCTCAGCAGAGGACCCCTGAGGGAGCAGGAGAGCAGTGGGATGCAGACCCCAAATTCTCATAAGAAGACCAAACTTAATGGTCTGACTGAGACTGGAGGAATCCCGGCGGTCATGCTCTCCAGACCTTCTGTTGACACAGGACAGGAACCATCCCTGAAGACAACTCATCAGACATGAAAGGGACTGGTCAGCGGGTGGGAGAGAGACGCTGATGAAGAGTGAGCTAATTATATCAGGTGTACACTTGAGATTGTGTTGGCAACTCTTGTCTGGAGGGGGGATGGGAGGATAGAGAGAGAGGGAAGCCGGCAAAATTGTCAAGAAAGGAGAGACTGAAAGGGCTGACTCAAGACGGGGAGAGTAAGTGGGAGTAGGGAGTGAGATGTATGTAAACTTATATGTGACAGACTGATTGGATTTGTAAACGTTCACTTGAAGCTTAATAAAAGTTATTATAAAAAAAAAAAAAAAAAAAAAAAAAAAAAAAGACCACCTATAGATTGGGAAAGAATTTTCAGCTATGACATCTCCGACCAGCGCCTGATCTCTAAAATCTATATGATTCTGTTAAAACTCAACCACAAAAAGACACACAAGCCAATCAAAAAGTGGGCAAAGGATATGAACATGCACTTCACTAAAGAAGATATTCAGGCAGCTAACAGATACATGAGAAAATGCTCTCGATCATTAGCCATTAGAGAAATGCAAATTAAAACTACGATGACATTCCATCTCACTCCAACAAGGCTGGCATTAATCCAAAAAACACAAAATAATAAATGTTGGAGAGGGTGCAGAGAGATTGGAACTCTTATACATTGCTGGTGGGAATGTCAAATGGTACAACCACTTTGGAAATCTATCTGGTGTTTTCTTAAACAGTTAGAAATAGAACTACCATACAACCCAGAAATCCCACTCTTCGGAATATACCCTAGAGAAATAAGACCCTGTACACGAACAAATATATGCACACCCATGTTTATTGCAGCTCTGTTTACAATAGCAAAAAGCTGGAAGCAACCAAGGTGTCCATCGATGGATGAATGGTTAAATAAATTATGGTATATTCCCACGATGGAATACTACGCATCGATAAAGAACAGTGACAAATCTGTGAAACATTTCATAACATGGAGGAACCTGGAAGGCATTATGCTGAGTGAAATTAGTCAGAGGCAAAAGGACAAATATTGTATATGACCACTATTATAAGATCTTGAGAAATAGTATAAACTGAGAAGAACACATACTTTTGTGGTTACAAGGAGGGAGGAAGGGAGGGTGGGAGAGGGTTATTTACTGATGAGTTAGCAGATCAGAACTACTTTAGGTGAAGGGAAGGGCAATACTGAATACAGGGAAGTTCGGCTCAACTGGACTGGACCAAAAGCAAAGAAGTTTCCGGGATAAACTGAATGCTTCAAAGGTCAGCGGAGCAAGGGCGGGGGTTTGGGGACTATGGCTGAAGGGGACTTCTAAGTCAATTGGCAAAATAATTCTATTATGAAAACATTCTGCATCCCACTTTGAAATGTGGCATCTGGGTTCTTAAATGCTAACAAGCAGCCATCTAAGATGCATCAATTGGTCTCAACCCACCTGGATCAAAGGAGAATGAAGAACACCAAGGTCACACGATAACTATGAGCCCAAGAGACAGAAAGGGCCACATGAACCAGAGACTTACATCATCCTGAGACCACAAGAACTAGATGGTGCCTGGCCACAACCGATGACTGCCCTGACAGGGAGCACAACAGAGACCCCCTGAGGGAGCAGGAGATCAGTGGGATGCCGACCCCAAATTCTCATAAAAAGACCATACTTAATGGTCTGACTGAGACTAGAGGAATCCGTGCGGTCATGGTCCCCAAACTTTCTGTTGGCCCAGGACAGGAACCATTCCTGAAGACAACTCATCAGACATGGAGGGGACTGGACAATGAGTTGGAGAGAGATACTGATGAAGAGTGAGCTACTTGTATCAGGTAGACACTTGAGACTGTGATGGTATCTCCTGTCTGGAGGGGAGATAGGAGGTTAGAGAGGGTTAGAAACTGGCAAAATCGTCACAAAAGGAGAGACCGGAAGGAGGGAGCGGGCTGACTCATTAGGGGCAGAGTAAGTGGGAGTATGGAGTAAGGTGTATATAAGCTTATATGTGACAGACTGACTTGATTTATAAACTTTCACTTAAAGCACAATAAAAATTATTTTTAAAAAAATGAGAAAAAAAATACATGTTGAAAAGAACTGTAGAAATAACTCTTTAAAATGGGGCCAGTTAAAGTATATTTCTTTGGATGAATAATTGTTGATTCTCCCCCTTACACGGATAGATATACACAAGTGAATATGTACTGATGACAGATCTAAAAACCAACAATCCTTAAACCAGTAAAATATGTAGCATATAACATAAATTGTAGAAAGCACTGAATTGAGAATTGTTATGAGTAAATGTAATCCGTCTTATGGACATGTTTATAGTGTTTAAGTTGCACTTGATCATTTATGACCCAGGAAAGGCAGATTTATGTGTATCAGCAAAATCTTTCAGTGAGAGAGAAGTAATGAATTTGTTCCTCAAAGATATACGGTAATGAAGCCCTGCATTCTTACCACAGAAGAAAATAATTGAGTATTTTGGTCAGATTTATTTGTTGTACTGATCTTCTGTCACTCCTCTCTGCGTTAACACCCCTTTCTATACCCAATTTTAATTTGGGTCAAAATAAGATTTTAATATTTACTATTTTAACATTTTCTATGTGTTTTTTCCAAACTTCTGGACCGTTCCCCTAGCTCAGCTCTGCAGGCCCTTATCCGTTTTCCTATGGCAGGATCACACATGTCGTTGTCTCGCCACTTTTCTAAGACCCTCCCTGATGATCTCCATTCTTCAGTATCGTTGTCCGCATCCTGTTTACATTTGAGAGAGAGACGAGGGAAGATTTAAATGTTTTATGTATAAAATAGAAACCTTGAACCTTTGGAATCCCTGTATTTAACCTAAACTCATGTCAAAATCTCAAGGGTGAAGAATTTGGAAATCTCTCTCTGTCTGACTATAAACTTATATTACAGATATATTACGAATACAACATATTCTCAATGCTTTGTTGAAAAAAAAAATCATATTGTTGTGACTAAGTCAAATAATTTTTGATTCAGTGAACGTCAGAGAAACTACCAGAACAAAATTATTGGAGCCAAGACTCTAGCGGGCCTTGTTCTCTATTTTGACTACAATGGGCCAAGTCCATATCAGCAGATAATTTTAAGTGCATCTCTCAGAAAAGCAACAGCACCTAATACAGTACCTGGCACATAGTGGGAGCTCAGTAAATGTTTGTCTCTACAATGGGAGCCCCTCTGACTCCCCCTCAGTTACTACCAAAGTCAGATGGCTTATTGCCTTAGAAAGCTCAAAATGTAGTGTGGAGAGACACTTATAAAATTATTATATAAATGAATTAATATAAATGACTTAGTATAATGAATATCCTGTGATGTGTGCTCTGATTGAAGTGTGGACTAAATACTAAGGAATCATGGAGGAGGGAATGGGTGATCCTTCTAGAGAGGCATGAGGATGCTGTCGAGGGAGGAGTCAGGCTTGAACAGTGCCTTCGAGGCTGATGCAGAAGCTCACCAACTGCACTAAGTGGTATGTAGGAAGGAGGCTGGTCAGCAGACCTGTGACTGCCCATGAATATGCCATATTTATGTGTTGACAAGTTGTGTGGAATGTAAGATTTTTAATTCGTTGGGAGCTGGGATAAGAAATACAGAATGGGGTCAGTCAGTTTGGAAAAGTCAGGCTAAGGACTTCGACCTTTGCCGGGGGGTGGGAGGCAGTGGGAACGCATGACTATATCTGATTTCAGAGCAGCCACACTAGCAGTAGTTTATAGCAGGGATGTTCAAACTTTAACCTGCATCGGAATCCCCTGGAAAGTTAGTTAAAGCACAGCTTGCTGGGCTTCCCCCCCAAAGTTTCTGATTCCGTAGATCTGGTGTGGGGCCTGAGAATTGACATTTGTAACAAGTTCCAGGGTGAATCCGACGCTGCCAGTTGGGGATCACACTTTGAGAACCTCTGGTTTAGACTGAAGTACTAAGGGCCAAAGTCACTAAGATCTATGTGGAAGTTTATTAAAGTATCCAGTGAGATTTCAGGCAGCAAAATAAGTCATTACCCAGGATGTGTCTATAATGATCTGCATTGTTCAGCATTTTTGAGAATTTACTGTATGTCCAGTGTTATTGGTTCTTAAGAGTGCCCTCACTCTTCATTAATGGCAGGCCTCTCAAGTCACCAGGGTAGTACAGTGTATTGGTTTCCTAGGACTGCCATGTCAGATACCACAAACTGGGTGATTTAAAACAACAGAAATGCATTCTCTCACAACTTAAGAGGCCAGAAGTCTGAAATCAAGATGTCGGCAGGGTGAATTCCTTCTGGAGGCTCTGAGGGAGAACCTGTTGCATGCCTCTCTCTTAGCTTCTGGTGGTTGCCAATAATCCTTGGCATTCCTTGGCTTGTGGAGATATCACTCCAGTCTCTGCCTCCATCTTTACATCACCTTCTTCCCTGTGTCTTGGTGCATTCTTTTCTGTCTCTTATAAGAGTGCTTTCATTGGATTTAGGGCCTACTCTAATCTGGTATGATCTTGTCTCGATCCTTACCCTAATTGCATCTGCAGAGACCCTGTTTCCAAATAAGGTCACATTCTGAGGTTCTGGGTGGACATGAGTTTTGGGGGAACACTATTTAACCCACTACACACAGTAAAAATAAAGATCATTCTGATATCTTTACTGACCTCAACTAAACCCAGTTCAAAGGAAGTCATATACAAAACTTTTGATAGGTTTATCCCTCTCCATAAGTGTGCCGTCTTTCTCTGTCTTCTCCCAGCTCCACACACATATGGTAATATCGAGCATCGCTTTATAAGTACTGTAGACTGATATCAAGAAAACAGAAGGGTGTTCTTTCAGATGTTTCCTGGGGTTCTCTCCGGTAGCAGTTCTATCTCTGTGCTGTCTTGCCATCTTGTGTCCAGATGCCCTTGATATCCTCTGCCAGTACGTCTAAGGTTCATCATGCCTTTTCCAATATTTGATATATTCAGATTTTTTGAGAAAGTAGTATCCCTTTATAAAGGCACTAATCTCGGGACAACATGAGAAAGAGGAATGAAACCCAAAATTGTGAGATGGGTTTGAAATAGCCACCTCACTAATCAAAGATTTCAAAAATGGAAGAGGAAGCAATGCAGGACGAAGTCCCACTGTGAAAAACGGCATGGGGGCAGTGTCTGACCTCCAACCCCACAAGGTGGAAGGAGAGCCAAGATCAACAGTGTAAGTCTGACTCCCATGAGGTAGAGGCCAGACAAGCCTCCTCTCTCCACCATCTTTACCAATTCTGACACCATCCGTCCCTCCCACAGCACTCTCTACTTCTCTGCTGGGTTCTATAATTCATTGCAATGGCCACGCAGAACTCACAGACTATTAGGGAAGTAACAGTTACAGTTCAGGCTCAGTAACACTCAGGATACAGTTCTTCCATCGGGACAGCCTCTTCCCAACCATCCTTGAAGGCACACCTCTCCCTGGCCCTTGGCCTCGGTCCAGAGGCATTCAGCTTCCTCTTTCCACGGGCCAGGAAGTCCACCATGCCGTCTCCTGCTGTTGGATCTCTCCTGGCATCGCTTCTCACCATCTTCAGGGTTACAGCTTGCTCTCTCTCAGTCTCCTGCTTCCAGGATCTTATCAGCACAGAGATCTCAGGCCCAAAGTCTGTGTTCTCTGCTCCTGGCTGTTCTTCTTTGGTGGTGGTAGGATCCTCCTCTCTGCTCAGGAATTGGCTCTCTTTTAAGGCAAAACTGACCAGTCCTTTTGGTGGGCTACAGTTACCCTATTGCACAGTTCTTTCTGGTCACCCGAGTAGAAGTTAAAAGACCATGGCTAGAAAGGCCACACAAAAGTAATCAATCGCACCGCACGCACAAACTAGGTGTCCACGTTACTTTATATGGAATTTGCTGGAGGCCATCTTGAGGCCCTTCTGAACCCAGACAAATGAAAAAGGTGTGGCTGGCATATTGTCACTGTGAAAGTATGTTTAAGACAGGTCTATCTTGGGGGTTCATCTTCAGTCTGTTCATTTAGAATGCCTGTTTTATGTCTAGTACTCTTCTAAGGTATAGTGACCAGTACCTTGGAGTGGGGGGAACAACCCTGCCCTCTTGGAGCTTACATTCTAGTGGAGAAAAGAGACCAAACAAACAAACAAAAAAAGAAATATAAGTAAATGTCTACCAATTTAGATAATAAGAAATGCTAAGTAGAAAAATAAAGGAAGAGAAATCATAGAATTGAAATGAGAAAATGGGGAGATGCAATTTTAGATAGGATAATCTTTTAATCAGGGGAGGCCTCACTGAGAAAATGACTTTTGAATTAAGATCTGTAGGAAGTAAAGGAGCTGGTCACATGAAAATATGGGAAAAGAGTGTTATAGAAAGAGGCAATAAAAAAGAGTGGAATAGCACATGCAAGGTCCTTGAAGCCATACTTGCTTGCTTTGTAGCATGTTTGATGTAATCTGGTTAATCAAGGAAGCCAAATTGACTACAGCGGGGTGATGAAGGGGGAGATTTGGAAATGAGGACAGAGAGGGGGTAGATCAGAGATATCCTTGTAGGCCAGTGAAAGAACTTGAGATTTTATTCTGAGTGAAATGGGACACCTTTGGAAGATGTCCTATTTGAACAAAGAAATAGCCTGATCTGACTTAATTTTTAACAAGATCACCTGTTAAAAAGTGGCTGTCTTGAGAAAAGAATGAAGGATGGCGGGGGCAGAGGGTGGGAGGGAGATAGAAGCAAGGAGACCAACTAGGAGGCTGTTAAAAATAATCCAGACACGAGATGGTGGTAGTTCGGACCGAGATATTAACAGTGGTGATGATGAGTAGTCAGTCAGATTCTCATTATATTTTGGAGATTGGGCAGAAGGGATTTGCTGACTTACTCGATGTGAGGTGTGAGAGAAAGAGAAATATGAAGGATGATGCCAAGGTTTTAGAGTTGAACAAGTAGAAGAAGGGCATTGTTATTTACCGAGATGGGGCTGAATTCGGGGAAACAGGTTTGGGTGAGATTACTGTTGGTAAGTTTAACCATGCTAAGTTTGGGATGCATATTGGACATCCAAGTAGGCAGACATATCCGGTAGGCAGTAGGATATAAGAATCTGGGTTCAGGGGAGAGAGTTGAGCACCCAAGGAGTCATCAGCATATAAATTTAAAAAAAAAAAATTTTTTTTTTTATGAGACTGGATGAGATCATCAAAGGAGTGAGTGTGGGTAGAAAATAAAGCATGTTCAAATGCCGAGCCCTGGGGTAATTTGATGTTTAGAGTTGAGGAAGATGAGGTGAAATACCATCAAAGAAAATTAAGGGGAGAGTGTAGCAACCTGGAAGTGACAAAGGTGTTACAAGCAAGAGCAAGTGATCAACTTTGTCAGATCCTGCCAATAAATCAAGTAAGACCAAGACCAAGAATTAAACAGTGGGTTTGCCAGTATAGAGGTCTTTGATGACCTCAGTAAGAGTAGCTAAGAGTAGTTTTGGTGGACTGGTGTAGATTCAAGAAATACGGGGAAGAAAAAAATTGATGGCATCAGGAATAAATTCAAAGGATGGAAATGAGGTGTTAGCTGGAAGGGAAAGAGAGGTCAAGATGGGGTTTAAGATGAGAAAAATACCTTGTTTGGATGCTGATGGGAATGATCTAGTAAGGGAGGGGTATTAGTGCAAGAGAGAGAAGAGAATTGCAGTTTATTAGTTAATTGTAGTGTCCTTCAGAAGGCAAGAAGGAATGGGACCCAGTGGGTAAAAGGAGGGGGCAGTTGGTCTTAATTTGGAGCACAGATAGCTCATGCCTGGTCACAGAAGAAAAGCTGAAGTATAGCATAAATGGTGGAGGATGAGTAGACCTGGTCAAGGGTACTTGGAAATGTGTTTTTGATTGCTTTTATGTTCTTAGTGAAATAGGAAGTAAGATTATCAGCCAGAGGGAAAGAGATAAGGAAGGTTTGAGGAAAAAGAATAAATAATTAAGAGAAGAGTGAAAGTAATTGGGAAATGTGGTATGACTAGTGGATAATCTCAAAGACTGACTTACTGACTTGAAGATGGTGATTTGACTTTAAAATAAGACTAGTCAACCTGTTTGGTAGTGTGTTTTTCTTCAGCCACATTCTGCTGGCAGGTGCAGTCGTGGAGTAAGCAGACAGTGCTACTTAATCAGGGTTGGGGTTTAGCTTAATCCAAGGAATTTCAACAGTAGGACAAAGAGATTTGGGGTTGTATGCATAGGAGGGTTGTAATGATTGACGATGGTTTTCAAGTTGAGTGAGGAAGGAACGGGAATGGAGATCAAGGAACTAAGAAATCAGGATGTTGTAGGGAAGGATCATCTGTGCGGATAATGAAATTACCAAATCCCATGACGAGATCTGTAGTGATGGAGCAGCAGAACCCAGAAGCTCCCAGGAATTAGGGAAGTGATGACAGGGAATAGATGTTTGCAAGAAGGTAGATAGAGCGGTGCAGTCTGAAGGTATGAGCTTTCCAGAGGAGGGATTTTAAAAGAATGGAGAAGCAATGGTTTGGAGGTTGGATTGAAGAACAAGAATTATTTACCCCACTTCCCAGTGCAGCGGTGGGAGGGGTGTGGGGAAGAAAACAGTCACTACTTGAAAAGGCTGCAGGGGAAGAGCCAGGTTTCATTTAGAATCAACAAGAAGGGAGTGTTCCCAGAAGAGGTTAAGAATGTAGGATATTTTGCTAGTGACTGACCGTGATTTCCAGAGGTATAGGATTTCAGGAGAAGGAAGGAGAGCCAGAGGGCATTGGAGGGATGAAGGAGACCTGGGCTGCTTGTGGTGATTGACCTCTCTGAGGAATAACTTCCCGTGGAATCCAAAGTGCCTTACCTGTGAGACCACGCATCTTAATATTCCCAGGTCACTGTTATAGCAAACACAGATGTGGTTCCATTAACCTTCTGGGCTTTCCTGGCAAGCAGAAAACAAACTTTTTTCTTTAAAATGTGGTGTAAACCCCATTGCCATCGAGCCGATTCCGAGATCCTGACTCATGGGGGAAGGCAGGAGGACCACTCCTGTTGCAGTTCTCTCTTTGATCCCTGGTTTGTGTCTAGCCAAGGCTGCGCATTGCTGTGCTGCAGCCCTAAGGAAGCCCTCACATCCCTGTGGAGTGTGCTGACTGGCTTGCAGTGCTTCAGCTGGGGTCTTCAGAGGAGAGAACCAGAGAGAATGGACCCCTCCTTAACTGTTAGGAGCTGTGTTTCTCAAGCTTGTGTGACTTGTGGACCAGCTTTAAAAATGCGCCACAGGCATAGAGCATCAGGCTAACTTACTGTTCTTGAGAAGGGCATTTCACATAGTAGAGGATTTCCCACACAGGGACATGGCCCGTGCAAAGGCCCTGGGGTAGGAAGGAGTATGGGCATTCTGGGAGTACAGCAGGAGTGAGGACACCTAATGGGAGAGAGACTTAAGGATGAGGCTGCTGCAGGCAGTGCGTGCTGGGGTGTGCAGGCTGTGGGGACCACATTAAAGATTTGGTAGGAGCAGCAGGAAGCACCTGGGAGGGTGTTAAGGGAGATGGCATGATCAGATTTGAGTTTTAAAGAGACCCCTTGTCAACTGTGTAGAGAATGGATTGGAGGGGGACAAATGTAGACGTGGACAATGATGGTTAAAATGGAGTAGTAATATATATATATAGTACGATTTAAAAATTTTTTCACTTTATAATTTTCCTTTCTGAGCTGAAATAATACATTTAGTAATTTGGGGGAGGAGAGGAGCATTATGTTTAATTAGAGCTGTTGTCAGGTGTTGTATCCCAGAGATATTTTAAATTTTTCTGTTAAAAGAGATCTGATTTTTAACTCTTAAAAACCATTGTCACTTAAATTTCCAATAATTGTTAAAATTATTTTATTTTTAATTAGCATTGTCAATGCCTTGGCCTTTGAGAAGGGTTTCTTAGATATAGATCCGACTTTTAAACTTTTTTCTTTAAAATGTGGTGTAAGCCCCGTTGCCATCGAGTCAATTCCGACTTACAGGAACCCTAAAGGACAGAGCAGAACTGGCCTATAGGGTTTTCAAGGAGCGCCTGGTGGATTTGAACTGCCAGCTTTGTGGTTAGTAGCCAAGCTCTTAACCACTATACCACCAAGATTTCTGGCAAAATGTGGTATATTGGATGTTAATTTTTACACAGTTCTGGGCACTGTTAACAGTATCTGGAAAGTATTTTGAGACATCAGTGGAAAGCTAAACATTGTAAATTTAACATGAACACACTTCTTTTTCATTCCGAAGATAAAATCAGATTTTTCAAATTAAAAAAAAGGAGGCTCAAGAGAGGCCCCAGCAGAAGTATAAATACAGCCTGGTGGTGGCTTAGAGTAAGATGGCAGTAATGGAGAAAAACAAAGAAAAAAGAGTCAAGAATTGTTTAGGAGATAAAACGAGTAAGACTCAGCTCTTGTCTGAAAGGGGGGAGTATCACAGGGAGTGATCAGGAATGACTTCAGAGTCCCTGGCTGGTACAGCATCGTGGATAGTAGTAAAATGCATTGTGATGGAGACCACTAAAGAGGAACTAGAGTTGAGCCTGGAACAAGTATGTCGGGTTCAGTTTTAGAAAGTTGAATTTGAGATTCCTGTGCAACACGTAAAGAGAGATGTCTCCAAGTTCGGTACGTGGGTCTGGAGCTCAAAAGAAGGTGGGATGTAGAGCTAAGAATTTGAGACTTATTTGCCTACAGATGGCAGCTGGGACTGCGTTTGACAGGGAAGGAATAGCCTCTGATTTTGGTGTGGTTGTAAAGGCCGGTATGGCCTACTAACCTCTCCTTGTCACTATGATCTTAATATGTGAGCTGATTTCTGCCAATGTTTCCACCCCATTCAACCCATTCAATAGAAATGGGAAGCTCCCCTGCCAGGTAAAGGCTGGATTAGTAATTCTCCCTCTGAAAAGCAGAATATATGGTTGTCTGTTTGTACTAAGAATCATTGAGATGTAGTAAATTTTTTGTCTCCTCCTCTTTGTCCTCCTTCCCCTTATTCTACCTTTTTTTTTTTCTTTCTTCCCCCTCTTTTCTCCTCCCCATCCTCCTTTTCCTCTGCTGCTTCTTTCTCTCTCTTTTTTTTCCCCACTGTTGCCCACTGTGGTGGCATCTGGTACCCTACATTTTGTATGGACACATTGTTGTAATAGAAGGTCATTCTGGGAATTACCTTTCTATCATGGATTTGGAGGATTAAAGGGCACTTTTATAGCTGATTAAGATGTAACTATCTTTCCCTCACTTTTTGTAGACACATGCTGGTTATAACTAGATTTACAAGTCAAATATACATCTTTATTTAAAGAGCAACTATTATTTACAAGTCTCACTTGTACAGCTACATTAATGTTTTCAACTCTGGCAAAATATTACATGCTAATCACCTGTTTAAATTTAATTTTTTTAATTAATTTAAAAAAATGTAATCACTTTTTCCGAATAACTAATGCTGATTTATTTTTATTTTTTCTGGTTAATAGATTACTGTCCTAGATGAGACATGGACCGTATTTAGGCGTTACAGTCGTTTTCGAGAAATGCATAAAACGTTGAAGCTAAAGTATGCAGAGGTAAGTTATGGAATAATTATTTCCCCTTAAGAATGTTTGTTTTATAAAGTAAAAGATCTGATTGCATTATCAATGCCATCTCTCAACCTCTTTTCTTCTCTTTAAATATTGTATCACTAAGTTTTATTTCAATTACTCATCTATCAAAGATAGCTTTTAAAGTTTTTGTCCTTTGTTCCAGTTCTATTCTACACAATTTAAACATTTTCCGAACACAAGATTTTGAAAGTGATGTAGCGATAAATGAACTCCATATCATTTTCATAAATTTTATGATGAATTTTAAATATTTTAATCAAAATGCAACTTCTCAGCTATGGAGCGAGAACTGTCAAAGTGAAATCATAATAAATATTGCAGTATAGATACACCCTTTTCTCTCTTAAAAAATGCCGCGTTAATGTCAGACGTCGATTTAATGAGAAGCTGGCTCAGAAGAGATATTTTGCCGTCAGACGAGGGCGGGGAGCGGATAGTAAATATGGAATTACATAACGGCAAGGAGGCATTCATGCATCAATTCAGGTATCCAGAGTGTATTGATGCAGTAGTAGGTTTTTCTCATTTTGGACAAAGACTAGTTTTTAAAATATTTTTAAACAAACAAAACAAAGCAGAAAGTAGACCTAGAATGAATTTGTGTCTTCCAAGTGAATCTTTTGATTATTATTGTTAAGATTTCACTTCAGCTAAAGGAAGTCTTCCATAGGCACAGCTCCTGAGAATTTGGGGTTGAACTGACAGCTAATCAATCCACATTTACTGTCTAATTAGCTTGTTTCCACTGAGCTGCTTATCAGTACTATTTTTATTATTCCCTATGACAGCCTAAAAAATAATTTAGTGAGAAAGAAACCCGTCCCTAATTTAGTTCACATTAAATAAACTGATGTTTCCTTACCATTCCCATGATTTCCACCCTTTCTTATTGATACATGCTATAAGAAGAAATACCTTTTGGAAACAAAATGGTTCCTTGATGTGTAGAAGAGTCTTGAGTTGTTTTGAAATTCTGAAATTACGTTATCATAATAATATTCTATTAAAAATTGAAGAAGCTTCAGGTATGAATTATAGTACAGTGTTCCCAAGAGGCCTCAGCTCCAGAAGTAACTGCATCAAAGTCAAGTTGTTAAGCTTGTTTCTGTAGTTTATCCTTCATGTCCAAAATTAATATTGATAATAAAAAGTGGAAGTATTGTGTACATACTAAATGTACAGAGTGGCTTATTTTTGAAGTGAACTTCGCAGCTTGTTAACATTTCAGCTACTACATCAGTACTTTAATAATTTACAAATTTTGTGTATTGTATTAACATAAGTGAATTTTCACAATAATGATGGAAAAAGCAATTTACTTGAAGCAGTAGACAAACTTTTATAAAGGTTAGAGATAAATGTAAATTTTACATAATATACGTATTTGTATAGTATATACATAACCAAAAACCAAACCCGTTGCCGTCAAGTCTATTCCAACTCATAGTGACCCTACAGGATGGAATAGAACTGCCCCATAGGGTTTCCAAGGAGAATGTGGTGGATTCGAGCTGCTGACATTTGGTTAGCAGCCATACCTCTTAACCACTATATAACCAGGGTTTCAATATAAAATAGATACAATCATGGCACAAATAATATATGTATAACATATGTATATACACATACGTGCATACATATATTGTCCGTGCCATGATTGGGTCCATTTTATATTGATTCTTTCATCAGTTAATGCCATTTTGTGTAGACATAGTTTTCTAACTTCCAGTAACAATAGTGGACAAGAACAAATATCTTCTCTTATATACTTTAAAATCTTATGGGGAAAAACTGACCATAAACAAGGAAAAAATAATGAAGAGTAAGCATGCCATGTGGCAGGTATCATTTTAAGTGGATTGGTTACATATAATCAAGAGTGATGGGGCGGAGGGCAGCTGGCACTTAAATATAAGGGAACTTCAGGGTAAAGCTCTCTGACGAAATGGCATTTTAGTTGAAATTTGAAATGAGAGATATTTAAGAGAGTTTTCAAAGAATCAGTGCATACCTCTAAGTAGTATTTTTAAAGAAAATGCCAGAACGAATGTAAAAACAGCATGGGAGAAGTAGCTAACTTCACAAGGGAAAAGGAGAATCAAGACAACAACCCAAGGCTGATTCCTGTGAGGCAGGGATCAGACATGCCTCCTCTCTCCACCATCTTTACCAACTCTGACACCAACCATGCCTCCCACTGGCACTCTCTATTGGGTTCGATAATTCATTGTAATGGCCACACAGAACTCACAGACCATACTCAACGATTATGGGGTTTATTAGGGAAGTAACAGGTGACAATTCAGGCTCAGGAATACTCAAGGATAGAGTTCTTCCATCAGGACAGCCTTTTCCCAGCCATGCTCCCAGGCACACATCTCCCTGGCCCTCAGTCTTTGCCCAAAGGCATTCAGCTTTCTCACTCCATGGGCTGGGAAGCCCACTGCACCAGCTCCTGCAGGTCTCTCCTTCCTTGGTGGTGGTAGGCTCTTTTCTCCTCCACCTCTGGAGTGGCTGATTTCAAGTCCAGTGGGATGGCAGAACTGACCAATCCCTTTGGTGGGCTACAATTACCCTGTCACACAGTCCTGGCCACCCGCTTGCGTGGGAGTTACAAGACCATGGTTAGAAGGACCATATTAATTCATTATACCGCAACAAGTATAACAGAGATGATCTTTGAAGATGTAATAGAAGAAAAGTTACTTGAGGTTAAGAACGATGTAAAAATGTAAATCAAAATAGTCACCCAGCACCAGGCAAAATTAGTGAACCGATATGATAACATATGTAAAAATCTTGAACTTCAAGGGGAAAAAAAGTATTTTACAAACACGTTGAAATAAATTAAGTGACCTTCAAGTGAAGAAACCGAAGCTGGCTTCATTTATTCATTCACTCTCTCATTCATAAATCTTTATTGAGCAGCTCTGTACTGTGAATACAGGTGTGAGCAAGATAACCATGTTCCCTCCTCTTGTGAAGCATAGAGAATAAACAGTGAGAAACAAACAGATAAAGTAATTTCAGGTAATGTTAAGTACAATGGAGAAAGCAAAACATGGCAATGATAATGAGGCATGAGAGCTGGATGGTGGGCTACTTTAGTTGAGGAAGCAGAGAAAGCCTTTCTTAAAGAGTAGTATTTGAACTGAGATCTGAATGTGGAAGAGCCAGGCATGAAAATGTGGAGGTGGGCATATTTTAAATGAAGGGAACAGCAAATGCAAAGACCCCGGGGTGGGATCAAGCTTGACATATGAAAAGACCTGTGAAAAATTTCAAGAGTAGTAGGTTATGAGGGCAAGAGAGGTCATGTAGGGCCTTAAATTCTGGTCCTAGTGCAGTGGGAAGTCACTGGATGGTATTAAACAAGGTTAACAAGGTAACCTAATTTACATTTTTAAAAGGCCATTTTAGCGGCCAATGGATTATTGAGGTAATGGAGAGCTCAAATTCAGAATTCTGTTTTGGACATATTAAATTTGAAGAGGGTGTTAAACATCCAGTTGGAAATGTCAAGAAAGAAGGTGGGGAGAGATATCAAGAAGCTTCTCTTAGAAATAAAAGTCATCATTTGATCAATGATGATTAAGAAAAATCCTTTTATTCCTGTTTCACTTTCTGGCGAAGCTTCCGTGAAACTTCAGTGTTCAGACCATTATATTCATAGATGACTTCTGCTCATAGAAGTCCTTTTCCTGAAGACAGGCTCATTATCTAAATGATAGCCAAGAATGAAAATTGCTTTTCTCTAAGTTCAACTTTGTGACTTATACTCCTTCTCATAAGAATAACAAATACTAGTTATGAAAGAGAACCAGCAAACACATGGGTGCATGTATTTGAAGGAGCAGAGAGAATGTGGGAAGCTCTTGAACGAAGACTGCATGTTGAAAGGAAAACTGTATTAATCACAGACCCTGAGGATGGTGCACTAATGCCATTGTGTTCTGCAGTAACCACAACTCTGACCCCTTTTCTAAGCATTTACTAAGCACTCATCATGTGTCAGCCTCTGCATTTGATGTTCATAATCTCATGTAGTTCTCATGACAACTCAATGAAGTGTGAAGGCCATTATCTTCCTCATTCTACAGATGCAGAAGCCAAGAGGGAGAGAAGTGAATAACTTGCCTCATGTCACATAACTGGCAACCAGAGAAGCCGGTGTAGAAGCCCAGGCAGTTTGACTCTGATTCCTATTTCTAAATCAGTGGTAATATAAAGATGAAAATTAAAAACAAATTATCTCCAAAAACAAAGTAGTATATGTCCTTCTAGATCAGATAAATCTTAGTTCAGTGAAAGTAGAATAGTATTGCTCTTTTAATGTTTTTAAGTTGAATATTAGCTGTGCTTTCCTCTGTAAAGTTGGATTTTCTTTTATGCAGTTCAACCTCATGTACCCTGACTTGCTATGTGTTTGTCGGGACTTGAGATCAATAATATGTTAATTAGATATCTGTCAATTACCATTGCTCTTACTGCTCATATCATTTCCCTCTCTATATATAATGTTAATCTTCTTAATCAACTGCTTCCAAATGGTTTATTTGGTCCGACAGATTAGAAATCACTCACTATGTTAAAACCCATGACTTCTTCAAGAATGCCAAAGGGTTCATATGGAAGGATCTGTTTCATAGCCAAGTGGGAACATGTTTTATTTATCTCGCTCTGTGACCTGATTGGAGCCCTGATGGCGCAGTGGCTAAGAGCTTGGCTGCTAACCAGAAGGTCAGCAGTTCAGATCCACCAGCCACTCCTTGGAAATCCTATGGGGCAGTTCTGCTCCATCCTGTAGGATTGCTGTGAGTGGGAATTGACTCTGCGACAACAGGTTTGGTTTTTGGTTCTGACCAGATTATTTCTGGTCATTATTTCTGTGGAAGTAGGAAACTATTCTTGTTCTGTTAATTACAAGAGTAACAAAAAGATTGATGATACATGTTTTAATTTTAATCAAACATTAAATTTACCTAGTCATACAAGGTTCCAAATTTTTAATCAAGCTGAAAAAACACACTTGAATTCAGAATATATGGAATTTATAACATACTTGCCAAGATACTCTTCTGTTCACTTAAAACTTTAGTTTTAGTAGTGGTATATAATATTTTGGAACTTGATGTAAAATTACATTCTCTTCCTTCACACTTCTACTGGAGTTTAGCCATGTTCTCCTGGGGAATATACTTCTAAAACAGTTTTATATGACAGTTCCCTTTATGAAGATTCTTTTCTTTCGTTAATCTTTGGTTTTTTCAAGCAAGGCACATGTTCATGGTAAGAGGTTGAAACAGGTTATGAAAGTTTCCCTTAGTCTCAACCTCAGAGGTAGCATTTACAATGCCACCGGGAGATCTTTTTGGGTCCAGCTAAACATTCAGACTTACAGGACTTCAATAGGCAATACTTAGCACCAGGCTCCCTTGGAAGAATATAGGACAGGAACCACAGCTTGCCAGCAGGTACTCCTCTTCCATGGGAGAGAACCTCGCAGTGATTTCTGTCACAGACCACACAGTTGTCCAGGAGCTAGTTTCTTTGCACCACCTGTCACAGATGATAGCTTAGGTACAAGGAGATGAGACCTATGTGGGACAGGTGTGAGAACCGCTCTGGCGTGGAATCTCCAGGCCACAGGGGAGCCAGTATCTCTTGGAACAACTCCATAGGCAGAGCTTCCCAGGTCCCCACAACAGACATGCTAAGTCACGAGAGTAACCTCACCCAGAGAAGCCCAGTACTGCGGTTTCCCACCACGTGGCAACCGTTTCCCCCGGTGCCGAAGCAATTTATCATTCCAGTCACTTTTACCAGGAGCAGTGTTGGAAAACCACCTTTTCTGGTTTCCGTGTCCTGTTGATGGACGTTTGGGTCGTTTTCAGATTTTTGCTAGTGTGATTACTTCCCTATGGGCATTCTTGAACATATCTACAAGTTTTCTGGTCCACATGTGTAAGACTTTCTCTGTAAAGGAATTTGGTAATTTGTCAAATGTTCTAAAAGACTTACTTTACAGAAAACAAACAGTAGCAACTCAAAACAAGATCGGGGAAGAACACACTGAAGTTGGGTAGGCTGAGAGCCCTGAGGGCCATGGCCCACATTAGGGAGAAGGTTTTAAGAATTCCTGAACCATCTTTCAGCTATTTCTTCTAATCTCCTCACTTGTTCACAGTCACTGCTTAGTTATTTCCTATAATGGCTCCTTAAGGAGAACGATGCGCTGGTCAACTAAAGACCCTCAGGGATACTTTATATACACTTGGTGGTGAACCAATTAAAACAGTAAGTAGTTGCTAATTATTAGATATAAGTCTCTGAAAAAAATAGAAGGAACTTAAGGTTATTACAAGCAAAATGCACTCAAACTGTAAGAGGATAGGAAGCCACTGGATTCTATAAAACTGGGGATGTAGGGGGAGAGCAGAAATCAAAAAATAATCCATTATTTCTTGTATGATAACAGTTTTCATGAATTAAGAAAAACAAAACTAAATTATTTTCCCTCTGTGATACTAAAGAACAGATTATTGCAGATGACCTTGGATCATATGCAAGTGTTCAGTGATTTTCAGATTCACTGTACAGTGGGCTGTGTTCTCACCGGAGACACTACATTATTCAGGATTTTAAAAATTACTGTTTTATTTTTGTTTATTTTCTTAATCTGAACAGTTTCTTCTGGACTCCAAATAGATTTTCCCTTTTGTTTTGAATTAATTTGTTCTCTTAATATACGGATATCTATCATGTAAGGTAATCTCTCCTTCTGGCTTTCATTCTCTGCTCGGCTTCATTAACCTTGTATGGAATCTTAATCAAATTAAAGCCAGTGTTTTCACATTCCGCATCTGTATAATGATAATGCCACAGCTAATTTGTAAAAGATTGTGGGTGCTTCAGATAAAATGTGTTATGGAAAGCATCGATGAAGTATCGTGCAGCATCTACTAGGTAACATCTCTGAAATTTTATCATGCAAATCATTTCTGCAGTGCTCTTTGTATGAAAGCTATGCACTTTTACTCTTATTAAAAATCAGCGTAATCCTTTTAAATATCAATCAAGTTATGTGCTCAGAAACAAAACTTTGTTAAGTGTTCTGTTTTTCTCTGAGCAAGAGTTACTGTGCATGTCTAGGGCCCGTGAAGTTTACCTGTGGGTCCAGATCAGAGTCCATCAGAACAGAAACAGCTCATCAAGAACCTGAAAAAGAAAAAGGAAAATTATTTTAAAATCCGATCCCCTTTTCAAACATTAGAATGGACAATGGAGACAGTGGGCCTCCTCCACTCCTTGTTGTGGTTGGTGTAGTGGGCCCCGACAGTATGTAATAGAGCAGTATGACATGGGCCTGCTAGGAGGTCCAGAGGGTCAGTGAGAGCTGCTTCTCCTGGGAGGTTCTCAGAGGCCAATTCCTGTCTGCTTTTGAGAGGACATTTTACTCTATTTAATATTTAGGTAGAAGTCTTCCCTTCTGAGTGCTACAGTCTAGTGGAGACATTACCTCCCAGGAGAATTATCTCACAGTGAAAATGATTAAGTATCAGAATTGATCACTGAGAGCCATTTTACAATCTTCTTGGCTAGGAGTGATTCTGAAAGAGGTTTGTGTTGGTCTGCCTACAGGGAAGAGAATGAACCATGAACATGGGACATTTTGTATATAAAATGTACAGTCAAAACAAGTGCTAAGGAACATTTGAAGTCTGTGCACAGTGAGAGTGCAAGTCACGTGGAACAGGCCGTGTTGCCTCTCGGCCTCATAACTCAGTCATCACAGTTCGTGAAAAAACCGGGTGTGTCTTTAGATCCCGGTGTGTCAGACCTGATCACCTCAGTCAGGTTCTCTTCTCCATACAGAGCTGAGGAAGAAAAAGATTATCAAACCTTGGAGTAAACATTGAAGAATGTTGTGTTAGAGCCGTTGTTTTGTCTCACAGTTGGCATTCTCTGGCTGCCCAGTGAAAACCAATGGGAGGGAAGAAAACAGACAGGAGATTATTTAATTTATAGATAGACTTGCAGCTTGTGCTGATAAAATGGTTTCTTACCTTTATTTTCCAAGTAGTTTTCCCCAAGCTAGCACCAAGAAAAAAAGAAAAAAGAAACTGGTTGTTGGCCTTGTGTTCATTTTGGACAGTTATTTACCATCCAACAGTGAAATGTATTCCAAACAGTTTTATAACCAGCGTCCCAAATTTAATATAAAAATGACAATCAACTCACCACCCAAATTATTACACTACCAATCATAGCTACAAAGAGCATCAGTAAGCTTTAGATAAATTCAGCTGCATCAAGCCCTCAGCCTTCTAATTTTTTAAATAGCAAACAGCTATATCGGCGCAATTAGATTTCTGTCAGCTTCCTGACCTCGTGTGTAACAGAGGCCCAGCTGCCACACTGCCATTTGTGTCACAGCATTCTCTCCACCTGATAAGCAGTGTTTAAGTCACTGCCTTTCAGGGTGGATGGGAGAGTAAAGACCATCAGAATTACCTGGGGAGCTTTTTTAAAATATGTGGCCAGGACTCAAATGAAAATTCTGACTCAGTAAATCTAACATTGCACCAGGAGTGAGTCATTGGGGAAAAAAATTCCTTAAATAAAGCACACTGGACCCCCGATTAACACGCTACCTGTCATTTCTTCTGCATCCATCTTGGCAGCATGAGTTGGCTTTTCATTATTATAGATCACAGAATCTAAAAGGTGATTTCCAGTGACAAATAGTCTTGTCAAAATTAATGATAGGCTAGTTTAAACCTGGACAGTGAAGAAGAAATATTGATTGTCTCTTTGATCACCAGAAACTATGAAACATGGACTCGAATCTGGCTTTTCTCTGCAAGTGGCAAGGAAACACCTATAGCAATGGGCTTTGAACCATTTACATTGTGAAATGCCAGCACTCCAAGTGGCCTTAAAGGCTGGGTAGCCCAGTTTTTCACTTTAGAAATGAGGACTGAAATGCCTAGAGAGGGTTTTGTTCATGATCACACCAAGATTTAGGGAACAGGGGCAAGGCCCATGCCTCCTGATTCCTGGTCCCGTGTACTTTTACTGAGCCTCTTTCTCCATAGCCATTTTCGGAATGTTCCAACCAAAGATAAATTCTATTCCCTATAAAACTCCATTTGCATAGCAAGCTATAGATGATAACTAGAAACTGGGTTCCTTCTATTTTATGTCATGGACAGCAGAGTCCTGTCCTATCATAGTCCCCAAAAGAGATAATTAGCATCGTATTAAGAGATGGAAAGCACAAGCATTTGAGTTGGTTTGTCTGCATATTTACGTTAAAAAATGCAGTATTAAGTGTTCACAGGTCTGAAATGTTTTTCACGTTCAAAAATTGTTGCAGCACACGTGAACGTCCTCAGATGTGTTCTCACCAACTCATGCCTGAATGAAATTGACATGGGTTTTGGGAGAAGTGAGATTTTATGTGGGAAAAGTTGTAATCTTATACCAAATAGAACTAGAAGCTGGTGCAGGCCTCACTACATTCCCAGGCATGATTTTACACGTAAGGCGACTCCAAGTTTAACACTTCCGGTTTCAGCACGACAGGACAGCAGCCTGTGTTAAGAATAAATCCTAATCCTAATCTCTGGCTGCTTCACAGAGGCCACCAGCAAGGAATTCTGCCCTGCTTATTTATTCAGTAGATATTTAATGAGCTCTGGGCTAGGTGCACAGCAGGGGCTTACTGTGTGGTGTACTCAAGTTACCATATCAAAGGTCTAAAGGTAGCCCATTGCTCCTTTAATAATCCATTTAGGTTGCCCTGAAGAGTTGCTGCTTTATATCACTAACAAATCAAACTTGGAGGAGAATTGCTTATTTGTGAGTATATTTCTCAGTGACTGCTGTTTTTATAAGGCCTTGGAAACTGCTATTAGCTTTTAGTAGTCAGAAATGCTTCCATCTAGTCAACCATGAGACTTAACAGCAGCCCTTTGATAAGGTTTCATTATTCGCATTTCTCAAAAGCTGGAATGGCTCAGATTTACACCCATAGCCTGCAGACTGTGTTTCCAGTGCTGCCAGTCCTCATGTCAGTGCATCTGTTCGCAGAAGACAAGTTAGAGCTGCTGTGACCAGTGAGGGTGCCACACAGAACCCTTCTCTCTAATCTGTAGTACACAGCCAGGCATTGCAGGAGTAAAGAAAAAAATGACTCGTATGTGAAGAATGACAATAAAACGCTTTTATCAGGTATTATAAAAGTTTAGTGTTTACTTTTCGTTAGTAAAGGCTCCACAACTTTATTAATTGTTCACAGTTTTCAGTGATTTATAATCCCATTTTAGCTGCTTAATTGTTATAAAACCATAAAAGATAGGCAAGACTTTGTACTACTCATTTTGATTTCTTTCCTACATTCTAGGACTGTCATTATTTATATGCAAAGGAATAACGATGCCATTTATCAAAACCTATGCTGTCTGTCACCTTCAAGACCACCTGGTCTTAATACAGGATCTGGCTAACCTAAAAAGTGAACTTGGCCAAGAGAGAAAGGCTCCTAATAAGAGCAAATTTTCTATTACATTTAATTTGTTTTCTTGATGGCAGCAGACTGGTTGACCTATCTCATTGTAATGTAATAAATGAGCGCCTGGTGGATTCGAACTGCTGACCTTTGGCTTAGCAGCCATAGTATTTAACCACTACGCCACCAAGCTTTCCTGTCTAATACACACATACACACATATAGCTGGCTAGCTCATTTGATAGATGGACAGATGAATGGATACTCAATGCTTCTGTTTCCCAAAACTGGCATCACAAATAATTTCATCAAATGGCCATGCTAGTTTTAAGTAAATGCTAGTTGTCTTACCTTACTCTGCTGATAATTCCTCATGTAGATCTATTTTTCTACATAAAAATGAGGGCTTGTTGGTTGAACATCCAAAATAAAACTAGTAACTGAGAATTTTAGACTTGCACAAGGCACTGAAGAAGGAGAGAGATCTCACTAGAAATCGATAGGCCTAAAAGTTATTGCTTTCATTTTTCTAATGGCTTTTTATTTCAGTCCTTTTGTCTTCAGAATATGTTTTATTTACTGAAACAAAATGAGCTTGTCGTTATGTTTCTCTTATGCCAGAGAAATGTGCTGTTTTAATCCTCATTTGTTTGTTCCCTATGTTTTACTCTGAATAATCAAATTTTATAATTATACAAAGGAGGCTATAGGGCTGTTGTTAAATTTTCTTCCAGTATTCTGTAGACCTGTCATATCTCCCCCACATATCCAAATCATTTGACCTCAGTAATCATTTTTAACTTTAATGTACAATTTTCTCGTAAGAGCTGAAATGTCTTTGCATCATTTCCCACTCCTGCTGTAAAGATAATGGCTGTAGCAGGAAAAGATGCCATTTTAAGGGTTTTTGCATGAATGCCGCATTCCCATTTGTGTCTGTCCTTTTTCTATTCCACAACCTCTTGAAAAGAAACCTGCTTCATTATTATATGGGCTCAATTTTTCCTCTACACATCTGAGCCTTACTTCAAATAAGAAACCTATGAAGGTTTTTACAGAAAGTAAGGTACTCCTCAGAGCCATATAGCCAAGATGATAGGTAAAATGCTTCTATGGTACCTGAAGTGCTACTTCGAGCTCAAGATAGAGATTTTAATCATCAGTACCCAAGTCAGAGAATTTCTTAGCCGAAAGGAAACTTAAAAATCTGAGTTCAGCACCTTCATTGTAACAGATGATGAAACTAGGAACTAGAGGACTTTTCTGTATTGTTCAGGATTACCCAGCAGCTATTTGCCGAGCTGAGACTGAAAATCCGATTGCCCAGAATTCCAGGTTAAGAAAAGAAAGAAAAAAAAAAAAAGTGTTAATTTAACTGTTCCATTAAGTGTATAAAAAGAGTAATCACATTTTGTTTCTATAAAAATGATACATGCTCATTATAAAAATTTCAAGTAATATAAGAAAACACAAGAAGAAAGCAACCAATTACCCAAAGTCATTCTCTAAATATAATTAATGTTAGCACTTAATGAGTGTTATTTTAATTATCTTGATGAATAGGTACAAAAGAATGAATGTATAGAATGATAAAAACAAAATGAGAGAAAGAATAGGCCGAGAGAATGAAACAATTTTATAATTTTATAACATTGGGCTTATTCTAGATATTTTTAAAATTTTTAAGTACAAACATTAAATTTAATTCTACTTAAATTTAACTGAAGTGTAAGAAACTGAAGTGAAACTGAAAAAAACTACTGAATGTTTCTCTACTACAAGATATATTAATTCTGCTAAATACTTGTAACTTTAAGAAAAAAGTTTATGAAAAACATTAAGGTCACTAGTTTTAAAATAATGTATTTCTATTTTATAAATTATCAATTTACTCTCTTCTAACAGGTATACGACTTGCATACTTCATTTACTCCCACTTTCCAGTTTTTAGGTTATGTTACTATTTTTACATTGTCAAAATATTTAACATTCACATTGTTTTATACGTAAATTATACATAATTCCCTTTAAATTGTGAGTTTGAATCGAGGCAATATTTACTATACCATGCTGTCTTTATATTCCTGAGATCTTTGTATTGTGCTATCTCTTAGTTGATTTTTTTTTTTTTACTTAATTTTTTTTTTTTTTTGGAGCCCTGGTGGCACAGCGGTTAACAGCTCAGGCTGCTAATCAAAAGGTCGTCAGTTCGAATCCACCAGCTGTTCCTTAGAAACTCTATGGGGAAGTTCTGCTGTGTCCTACAGAGCCACTATGAGTTGGAATTAACTTGATGGTGATGGGTTAGTCTATTTTTAAAAGATGCACGTGATGTGTTTTCCCCAAGTCCTTGTCTGCTTGAGAATGTCTATGAACCTTACGTGTGAAAGACACTTTGGTTAGGTATAAAATTCTCAGGTCACATTATCTTTCACTTGGAAAATTTCATTTTGTGTTGTTATTTTATAAACCCTGTATACTATATGTTATTATTGTTAGGTTCCATCGAGTTGGTTCTGACTCATAGTGATCCTATATACAATAGAATGAAACACTGCCCAGTCCTGCACCATCCTAACGATTGTTGCTATATTTGAGCCCATTGTTGCAGCCACTGTGTCAGTCGATCTCTTTCAGGTTTTTTCTCTTTTTCAGTGACTCTGTACTTTACCAAGCATAATGCTCTTCTCCAAGGACTGGTCCCTGCTGTTAATATGTCCAAAGTTTGTGAGACTAAGTCTTGTCATTCTCCCTTCTAAGGAACATCTGGCTGTACTTCTTCCAAGAGAGATTTGTTTCTGTTCTTCTAGTAGTCCATGGTATATTCAGTATTCTTTGCCAACACCGTAACCCAAAGGCATCGATTCTCTGGTCTTCCTTCTTCATTGTCCACCTTTCGCATACATGAGACAATTGAAAATACCGTGACTTCGATTGGGTGCAACTTAGTCCTCAGGGCGGCACATTTGCTCTTTAACACTTTAAAGAGGTCCTTTGCAGCAGATTTGCCGAAAGCAGTACATTGTTTGATATCTTGACTGCTGCTTGCATGGGCATTGATTGTGGATCCAAGCAAAATGAAATCCTTGACAACTTCAGTCTTTTCTCTCTTTGTCATGATGTTGACTATTTGTCCAGTTTTGAGGATTTTGTTTTCTTTATGTTGAAGTGTAATCCATACTGAAGGGCTGTAGTCTTTCATCAGTTACTGCTTCATCCTTAAGTGCTTCAAATCCTCTTCACTTTCAGCAAGCAAGGTTGTATCATCTGCAGGTTGTTAATGAGTCTTCCTCAGTCCTGATGTCTCATTCTTCTTCATATAGTCCAGCTTCTTGGGTTATTTGCTCAGCGTACAGATCGAATGAGTATGGTACAAGGATACAACCCTGATACATGCCTTTCCTGATTTTAAAACATACAGTATCACCTTGTTCTATTCAAACGACTATCTCTTAGTCTATGTCATGTTTCCTCATGAGCACAATTAAGTGTTCTAGAATTCTCATTCTTTGCAATATTGTCTGTAATTTGCTATGATCCATATAGTTGAATGGCTTTGCATAGTCAGTAGAACACAGGTAAACATCTCTCTGGTATTCTCTGCTTTCAGCCATGATCCATCTTATACCAGCATCAATATCCCTCATTCCATACCCTCTTATGAATCAGGTCTGACTTTCTGTTCCCTGTCAGTGTACAGCTACAACCATTTTTTAATTATCTTCAGCATAACTTTACTTACATGTGATATTAATAATAATATTTGATAATTTCTGCATTTTTTTTTGATAACTTTTCTTGGGAATGGGCACATATATGTACCTCTTTCAGCCAGTTGACCAGGTCTTCCAAATTTCTTGGCATGGATAAGTGAGTGCTTCCAGTATTGCATCCATTTGTTGAAACATATCAGTTGTTATTATGGTAATTCCTGGAGCCTTGTTTTTTGCCCATACCTTCAGTGTAGCTTAGACTTCTTTCTCCAGTACTATCTGTTCTTGATCATATGCTACCTCCTGGAATGGTTGAACATCCACCAATTTTTTTTTTTACATTATTTATTGAGCTTTTAGTGAAAGTTTACAATTCAAGTCAGTTTCTCATACAAAAACTTATACATACATTGTTATGTGACCCTAGCTGCTCTCCCTGTAATATGACAGCATACTCCTCCTCGACACCCTGTATTTCCCTTGTCCATTCATCCAACTCCTGTCCCCCTCTGCCTTCTCATCTTGCCTCCAGACAGGAGTTGCCCGTATGGTCTCATTTGTCTCCTAAACTAGAAGAACACTCCTTACCAGTATCATTTTATGTCTTATAGTTCAGCCTAATCTTTGTCTGAAGAGTTGGCTTCAGGAATGGTTTTAGTTTGGGGCTAAGAGTGAGCCTGGAGGCCATGTCCTCTAGGGTCCCACCAGTCTCAGTCAGATCATTAGGTCTAGTCTTTTTACTAGAATTTGAGATTTGCATCCCACTTTTCTCCTGCTCCATCAGGGATTCTCTGTTGTGTTCCCTGTCAGGGCAGTCATTAGTGATAGCTGGACACTATTTAGTTCTTCTGGTCTCAGGCTGATGGAGTCTCTGGCTTATGTGGCCCTTTCTGTCTCTTGGGCTCATATTTTCCTTGTGTCTTTGGTGTTCTTCATTATCCTTTGCTCCAGGTGCATTGAATCTGATACTGTCAGGGTCACCCATGGTGGACAGGTTTCAGCTGAACTTCCAGACTAAGACAGACTAGGAAGAAGAACCCTGAAGTCTAGTTCTGTAAATGATTAGCCAGTGAAAACCGTATGAATAGTGGCGGAATATTGTCTGATATAGTGCTGGAAGATGAGTCCCTTGGGTTGGGAGGCACTCAAAATACAACTGGGGAAGAGCTGCCTCCTCAAAGTAGACTCAACCTTAATGACGTGGATGGAGTCAAGCTTTCAGGACCTTCATTTGCTGATGGTGGCATGACTCAAAATGAGAAGAAACAGCTGCAAACATCCATTAATAATCAGAACCTGGAATGTATGAAGTATGAATCTAGGACAATTGGCAATTGTCAGAAATAAAACGGAATGTTTAAAGATTGATATCCTAGGCATTAGTGAGCTGAAATGGACTGGTATTTGTCATTTTGAATCAGACAATCATATGGTGTACTATGCCGAGAATGACAACTTGAAAAGGAATGGCTTTGCATTCATCATCAAAGAACATTTCAAGATCTATCCTAAAGTACAGTGCTGTCAGTGATAGGATAATATCCATATCCTTACAAGAAAGACCAGTTAATACAACTATTATTCAAATTTACACACCAACCAATAAGGCCAAAGATGAAGAAATTGAAGATTTTTACTGACTTCTGCAGTCTGAAATTGATCAACCGTATAATCAGGATACACTGATAATTACTGGTCTTTGGAATGGGAAAGTTGGAAACAAGGAAGAAGGATTGGTAGTTGAAAAATATGGCCTGGGTAATAACGATTGAATTTTGCAAGACATCCGACTTCTTCATTGCAAATATCTTTTTTCACCAACATGAAAGGAGACTCTAGACATGGACCTCACCAGATGGAATATGCAGGAATCAAATCGACTACATCTGTGGAAAGAGACGATGGGAAAGCTCAATATCATCAGTGTCTGTGTATTTCTTCCATATTCTATTGATACTTTCTGTGTCATTCAGTTTTTTGCCCATAGAATCCATCAATATTGCAAATGAAGGCATGAATTTTTCCTTCAGTTTTTTTAGCTTGGGAAATGCTAAGCATGTTTTTCCCTTTTGGTCTTTGCAAATTTCATTATAATACTTTGTCTTCTCAAGCTACCCTTTTAAGACTTCCATTCAGCTCTTTTACTTCATCCCACTCATTCTCTTTAGCTGCTCTACATTCAAGAACAAGTTTCAGACTCTCTTTTTTTTCTTTAATTTTTTTAAATTGTGCTTTAGATGAAGGTTTACAGAACAAACCAGCTTTTCATTAAAGGTTAGTGCACATATTGTTTTGTGACATTGGTTACCAATCCTACAACATGTCAACACTCTCCCCTTCTCAACCTTAAGTTCCCTATTACCAGCTTTCCTGTGTCTCCTCCTGCTTTCTAGTCCTTGCCCCTTGCCCCTTGCCCTCAGACTGTCTTCTGATACCCACGTTGGTCTTTTTTTTTTTTCTTTATATTTAAAAAAAAAAAATTCTTACTCTACTTTAAGTGAAATTTACAAATCAAGTCAGTCTCGCATACAAAAATTTATATACTCCTTGCTATATACTTCTAATAGCTCTCCCCCTAATGAGACAGCACACTCCTTCCCTCCACTCTCTATTTTTGTATCCATTCGGTCAGCTTCTGACCCCCTCTACCCCCCTCTGCCCTCTCTTCTTCCCTCCAGATGGGAGATGCCCACATAGTCTCATGTGTCTACTTCATCCGAGAAACTCACTCTTCACCACTATCATTTCTATCCCATAGTCCAGTCCAATCCCTGTCTGAAGAGTTGGCTTTGGGAATGGTTCCTGTCTTGGGCTAAGAGAAGGTCTGGGGACAATGACCTCCGGGGTCCTTCTAGTCTCAGTCAGACCATTAAGTCTGGTCTTTTTAAGAGAATTTGGGGCCTCCATCCCACTGCTCTCCTGCTCCCTCACAGGTTCTCTTTTGTGTTCCCTAGCAGGGTTGTCATGGGTTGCAGCCAGGCACCACCTAGTTCTTCTGGTCTCAGGCTGATGTAGTCTCTGGTTTATGTGATCCTTTCTGTCTCTTGGGCTCATAATTACCTTGTGTGTTTGGTGTTCTTCATCCTCCTTTGCTCCAGGTGGGTTGAGACCAATTGATGCATCTTAGATGGCCGCTTGCTAGTGTATAAGACCCCAGACGCCAGTCTACAAAGTGGAATGCAGAATGTTTTCTTAATAGATTTTATTATGCCTGTTGACTTAGTTGTCCCCTGAAACCATGGTCCCCAAACCCCCACCCCTGCTACGCTGGCCTTCGAAGCGTTCAGTTTATTCAGGAAACTTCTTTGTTTTTGGTTTAGTCCAGTTGTGCTGACTTCTTCTGTATTGTGTATTGTATTTCCTTTCACCTAAAATAATTTTTATCTCCTTTTATCTGAAGAGCGAAAACCGCTCTCCCTTCCTCCCTCCCCCCCCCATAACCATTAAATAATATTTTCTTCTCTATTTAAGCTATTTCTCAAATTCTCATACTACTGGTCTTATACAGTATCTGTCCTTTTACAACTGACTAATTTCACTCAGCAGAATACCTTCCAGATTCCTCCATGTTATGAAATGTTTCATGGATTCATCATTGTTCTTTATCCATTCATAGTATTCCACTGTGTGAATATACCATAATTTATCCATTCATCCATTTATGGGCACCTTGGATGCTTCCATCTTTTTGCTATCATAAACAGTGCTGCAATAAACATGGGTGTGCATATATCTGTTTGTGTAAAGGCTCTTATTTCTCTAGGATATATTCCAAGGAGTGGGATTGCTGGATCCTATGGTAGTTCTAGTTTTTTACGGAGGCGCCAAATCCATTTCCAAACTGGTTGTACCATTTTACATTCCCACCAGCTGTGTATAAGTGTTCCAGTCTCTCTGCAAACTCTCCAACATTTATTATTTTGTGGTTTTTGAATTAATGCCAGCCTTGTTGGAGTGAGGTGGAATCTACTTGTAGTTTTGATTTGCATTTCTGGTGGCGTAGTGGATAAGTGCTATGGCTGCTAACCAAAGGGTCAGCAGTTCGAATATGCCAGGTGCTCCTTGGAAACTCAATGGGGCAGTTCTACTCTGTCCTATAGAGTTGCTATGAGTTGGAATCGACTCGACGGCACTGGGTTTTCTGGGTTTTAATGGCTAATGATTGTGAACATTTCCTTATGTATCTGTTAGCTACCTGAATGTCTTCTTTAGTGAAGTGCCTATTCATATCATTTGCCCATTTTTTAATTGAGTTATTTCTCTATTTGTAGTTGAGTTTTTGCAGTATCATATAGATTTTAGAGATCAGATGCTGATCAGAAGTGTCATAGCTAAAAACTTTTTCCCAGTCTGTAGGTAATCTTTTTACTCTTTTGGTGAAGTCTTTGGATGAGCATAGATGTTTGATTTTTAGGAGCTCCCAGTTATCTAATTTCTCTTCTGCATTGTTACTAATGTTTTATATACTGTTTATGCCATGTATTAGGGCTCCTAGCATCATCCCTGTTTTTTCTTCCATGCTGTTTATCATTTTAGATTTTATATTTTAGGTCATTGATCCTTTTTGAGTTAGTTTTTGTGCATGGTGTGAGGTATGAGTCTTGTTTCATTTTTTTTGCAGATGGATGTCCAGTTATGTCAGCATCATTTGTTGAAGAAACTATCCTTTCCCCATTTAACTGACTTTGGGCCTTTGTCCAATATCAACTGCTCATATATGGATGGATTTATGTCTGGATTCTCAATTCTGTTCCATTGGTCTATATATCTGTTGTTGTACCAGTACCAGACTGTTTTGACTACTGTGGTAGTATAATAGGTTCTAGAATCAGTTATGTTTCTTTTTTTTTCAGTAATGCTTTACTTATCCGGGGCCTCTTTCCCTTCCATATGAAGTTGGTGATTTGTTTCTCCATCTCATTAAAAAATGTCATTGGAATTTGGATCAGAATTGCATTCTATCTATAGATCGCTTTTGGTAGAATAGACATTTCTATAACATTAAATCTTCCAATCCATGAGCAAGGTATGTTTTTCTACTTATGTAGCTCTCTTTTGGTTTCTTGCAGTAGTGTCTTGGCGTTTTCTTTGTATAGGTCTTTTACATCTCTGGTGAGATTTATTCCTAAGTATTTTATCTTCTTCGGGGCTACTGTAAATGGCATTGATTTGGTGATTTCCTCCTGGATGTTCTTTTTGTTGGTGTAGAGGAATCGAACTGATTTTTGCATGCTTATCTTCTATCCTGATACTCTTCTGACCTCTTCTATTAGTTTCAGTAGTTTTCTTGAGGATTCATTAGGGCTTTCTGTGTATAAGATCATGTCATCTGCAGTGAGAGATACTTTTACTTCTTCCTTACCAGTTTGGATGCCCTTTTATTTCTTTATCTAGCCTAATTGCTCTGGCTAGGACCTCCAGCACAATGTTGAATAAGAGTGGTGATAAAGGGCATCCTTGCCTGATTCCAGATCTCAAGGGGAATGCTTTCAGACTCTCTCCACTTAGGATGATGTTGGCTGTTGCCTTTGTATGAACGCCCTTTATTATGTTGAGGAATTTTCCTTCTATTGCTATTTTGCTGAGAGTTTTTATCATGAATGGGTGTTGAATTTTGTCAAATGCCTTTTCGGCATCAATTGATAAAATCATGTGGTTCCTGTCTTTTATTTATATGATGGATTACATTAATTGTTTTTCTAATGTTGAACCATCCCTGCATACCTGGTATGAATCCCACTTAGTCATGGTGAATTATTTTTTTGATATATTGTTGAATTCTATTGGCTAGAATTTTGTTGAGGAGTTTTGCATCTAAGTTCATGAGGGATATAGGTTTTGTGTGTGTGTGTGTGTGTGGAGTCTTTAATATGCTGGCTTCATAGAATGAGTTTGGAAGTATTCCGTCCTTTTCAATGCTCTGAAATACCTTTAGTAGTAGTGGTGTTAACTCTTCTCTGAAAGTTTGGTAGAACTCTGCAGTGAAGCCATCCACGTCAGGGCTTTTGTTGTTGTTGTTGTTGCTGCGAGTTTTTTGATTACCTTATCAATCTCTTCTTTTGTTATGGGTCTATTTAGTTGTTCTACCTCTGTTTGTGTTAGTTTAGTTAGGTAGTTCGTTTCTAGGAATTCATCCTTTTCTTCTAGGTTTTCCAATTTGTTAAAAAAAAAAAAAAAAACCTAAAATTTTCCATAGTAATCTGATATGATTCTTTTAAGGTCAGTTGGGTCTGTTGTGATATCGCCCATCTTATTTCTTATCTGGGTTATTTGCTTCCTCTGCTGTTTTTCTTTTGTCAGTTTGACCAGTGGTTTATCAATTTTGTTAATGTCTTCAAAGAAACAGCTTTTTGGTCTTGTTAACTCTTTTAATTGTTATTCTGTTTTCTATTTCATGTAATTCTGCTCTAATTTTTAGTATTTGCTTTCCTCTGGTGCCTGAGGGTTTCTTTTGTTGCTCTCTTTCTGTTTGTTCAAGACGTAGGAATAATTCTTTGATTTCAGCCCTCTCTTCTTTTTGTATGTGTGCATTTATTGATATAAATTGACCTCTGAGCACTGTTTTCTCTGTTTCCCAAACGTTCTGATAGGAAGTGTTTTCATTCTCATTGGATTCTATGAATTTCTTTATTCCATCCTTAATGTCTTCTATAACCCAGTCATTTTTGAGCAGGGTATTGTTCAGTTTCCAAGTGTTCAATTTCTTTTTCCTGTTCTTTCTGTTATTAATTTCTACTTTTATGGCCTTATGGTCAGAGAAGTTGCTTTGTAATATTTTCATGTTTTGGATTCTGCCAAAGCTTGCTTTATGACCTTATATGTGGTCTATTCTAGACAATGTTCCATGTGCACTAAAAAAGAAAGTGTACTTGGCTGCTATTGGACAGAGTGTTCTCTCTATGTCTGTGAGGTCAAGTTGGTTGATCATGGCATTTAGATCTTCCATGTCTTTATTGGGCTTCTTTCTGGAATCCCTGTCCTTCCCACAAGTGTGTTAAAATCTCCTACTATAATTGTGGAGCTGTCTGTCTCACTTTTCAATGCTGTTAGAGTTTGTTCTGTGTCTTCCAGCCCTGTCATTGGGTACATAAATATTTAATATGGTTATATCCTCCTGGTATATTGTCCCTTTAATCATTGTACAGTGTCCTCCCTTATTTTTTGTGGTAGATTTAACTTTAAAGTCTGTTTTGTCAGAAATTAATATTGCCACTCCTGCTCTTTTTTGACTGTTGTTTCCTTGATACATGTTTTTCCATCCTTTGAGTTTTAGTTTGTTTGTGTCTCTAATTCTGAGGTGTGTCTCTTTTAGGAAGCATATAGGTGGATCATGTTTTTTATCCATTCTGCCCCCTCTGTCTTTTTATTGGTGCATTTAGTCTGTTTATGTTCAGCGTAATTATGGATAGGTATTTTTTTTTTATGAGTTTAGTGCTATCATTTTGATGTCTTTTTGTGTGTTGTTGTTGATTCTTTTTCTCACTTAATTTTTTGTGCTGAGTAGTTTATGTATTGTCTTTTCCTCATTTGTTATTGATTTTGTTTCTGCTGAAATCTCTTTTTTTCTTGTATTTTATTTTGATGAGTAGCATAATCTCCTTAATATTTACCCCTATTTTTCTAAGTGTAAACCTAACTTTTATTTCATTTTATCACCTTGGCTTACTCTCCATATGAAAGACCTGTGAGAACATTTCTTTGTCCCTGTTTATTGTTTTAACGTTGTCTTCTTTTACATAATAACGCCACTGTTTCCCTGTTTTGAGTGTTTTTTTAATCTTGATGTATTTTTTTGATTTCCCTGTCTGGATTGACATTTGATTGCTCTGTCCAATATTCTAGCCTTGAGTTGATATCTGATATTATTGATTTTCTAACCAAAGAACTGCCTTTACTATTTGTTGTAGTTTTGTTTTGGTTTTTATGAATTCCCTAAACTTCTGTTTATCTGGAAATGTCCTAATTTCACCTTCATATTTGAGAGACAGTTTTGCTGGATATATGATTCTTGGCTGGCAATTTTTTTCCGTCAGTGCTTTATATAAGTCATCCTATTGCCTTCCTGCCTGCATGGTTTCTGCGAAGTAGTCCGAGCTTATTCTTACTGACTCTCCTTTGCAGGTGACTTTTTGTTTTTCCCTTGCTGCTCTTAAGGTTCTCTCTTTATTTTTGGTCTTGGCAAGTTTGATTATAATATTTCTTGGTGACTTTCTTTTAAGATCTACCTTATGTGGAGTTCAGTGAGCATCTTGCATAGATACCTTCTCATCTTTCACGATATCAGGGAAGTTTTCTGCCAGCAAATCTTCAACAGTTCTGTCTGTATTTTCTGTTATCCCTCCCTGTTCTGGTACTCCAGTCACTTGTAGGTTATTTCTCTTGGTAGAGTCCCACATGACTCTTAAGGTTTCTTCATTTTTTTTTTTAATTCTTTTTTGTGATTTTTCTTCAGGTATATTGGTGCCAAGTGCTTTATCTTCAATCTCACCAATTCTGCCTTCCACTTGTTCAATTCTGCTCCTCTGGTTTTCTGTTGAGTTGTCTACTTCTGCAATTTTATTGTTAATCTTCTGAATTTCTGATTGCTGTCTCTCTATGGATTTCTCCAGCTTATTAAATTTCTCATTATGTTCCTTAATAACCTTTTTAAATCCTTCACCTGTGTGTTCCTTGGCTTGTTCTGCATATTGCCTGATTTTCTTTCTGATGTCTTGAAGTGTTATGTGTATTAATCTCTTTTATTCTGCATCCGGTAATTCCAGGTAGGCACTTTCATCTAAAAGATCCCTTGATTCTTTGTTTTGAGGACTGGTTGAGGCGATCATGGTCTGTTTCTTTATATGACTTAATATTGACTGTTGTCCCCAAGCTATAAGTTATTGTATTAGCTTATTTCATGTTTGTTTACTGTATCATAGCTTCTTGCTTTGTTTTGTTTTGATATGCCCAAATGGGTTGCATGAGTGAGCTATTTTGATTATTTTCGCCTTTGAAGCTCTGACGTCCTGTCTCCAGATGGCTGGAGCTATTATCAGGTATATCAGTCTAGGAGTACATTCACTTGTACGAATTCAGCTTGAGTTTCCAGGTAACTGGTCATCAAGTATGTGGTACAGGCTCTGTCCTACAGTCTTAGAGGGGCAGGGGTGATTGGTGTAGGTATCGGTATCTGGTTGCAGCAGGGGGCCATGCCCTGAACAAGGCAGGGGGCTGAGACCTGTCCCCCAAGTGTCTGTGAGGAAAGTACATCTCTCTTCCCTAGAGCATATAGGTGGGTGGGCTCTGTAGAGGGACCATGGGCACCCAATGCTTTTGGTTGTCAGGACTGGGAGGTACCAGATATCCTTGGACCCCTATCACGGGTGGCTGGGTGACCTAGTGGATACACCAGTCGTTATGCCCATGATGTCAATACGTGAGGACCCTGTTTAATAGGCAAAGCGGTGTCAAATATCAAACACTCATCTCTCCACCGCATAGTTGAATCAGTTGCAGTCTGCCAACAAGGGCCTATTCTCCTGAAATAGGCCCACACAGGTTCATGCTGGGGCGAAAGTTATTCAAAGCCCATGGACTGTTTATGCCTGGACAGGAGCCGCTTCTCTCCTATGCTCCCCAGGTTAGTGGAGCTGGCAAATGATCTTTTCTCCTACTTGTGAATTTATTCCTTCCCCATGGCCAGGAGAATGGCTCAGGGAAATCAACAGAGCCTATTTCAGGCCCAGGGAAATCAATGGCCACTGAAGCTGGCTTGAGGTCGGGGAGTGCAATAAAACACACAAGTACTTAGCTTTTGTCAAGAGTGCCGTTTTTCACTGGTTCCAGAGGTATGAGTAAGCTGCGTGACTGGGTGCTTCTCCCTGAGGAAGCTGCAGCCAAACGCTACCACCAGCCCACTGCAGCTGCCCCTGGGAATGGTGTCTGAGGGGTCCTGGTGATTCAGGTCTGGTAACTCCACTCTGTTTCTGAACCATCTCTCACTCTCCCTGCTGCTCAGTCCGTTTTCTAACTTTGCCTTTGATGTTCAGGGCTCCTAGCTTTTCATAAATATAATCATTTCACTTGTATTTTAGGGTCTTTGTTGTAAGAGGGATCGCTGGAAACGTTTGGCTAGTCTGCCATCTTGGCCTCGCCCTTCTCCTGTTCTTTTTTTTTCTGTCTTTTCAATGGTCTTTTGCTTTCTTTATATATGTTGTCCTTGATGTCATCCCACAGCTCATCTGGTCTTAAGTCATTAGTGTTCAGTGTGTCAAATCTATTCTAGAAATGATCTCTAAACTCATGTGGGATATACTCAGTGTCATAATTTGACTCTCATGGACTTGTTTTAATTTTCTCAGCTTCTGCTTTGACTCAAATATGAGCAATTGATTGAAATACAACGGTGTCAGTAATAGGGTATTAGCCATACACTCACAAAGAAGACCAGTTAATGTGAGTATTATTCAAATTTACACACTAATCACTAATGCCAAAGATGAAGAAATTGAAGATTTTTACCAACTTCTGTAGTTTGAAATTTATCAAATATTCAATCAAGATACCTTGATAATTACTAGTGACTGGAATGTGAAAGTTGGAAACGAAGAAGAATCAGTAGTTAGGAAATATGGACTTGGTGATAGAAAAGACTTAGGAGATTGCACAATAGAATTTTGCAAGACCAGTGACTTATTCATTGCAAATACCTTTTTTCAACAACATAAATGGTGACTATATATGTGGACCTCGCCGGATGGAATACACAGAATAAAATCAACTACATCTGTGGAAAGAGATGATGGAGAGGCTCAGTATCATCCATCAGAACAAGGCCAGTAGCTGACTGTGGAATAGACCATCTGTTGCTCACATCCAAGTTCAAGTTGAAGTTGAGGCATACTATATGTTAGTCTGTATTTTAATCTTCTTGTGTTATTCTACTTTTGTTGCTGCTATTGGGATACTGTATTTCCTTTCTCAAAGGTTACAAAGGAAATTAAGGAGGTCTTTCCACCAACAGATGTCACTCATTTTTCCTGACATATTTCTCATGAATATCAAATCTACACTATCTGCTAGATTAGAAAAATGAGGCAACAAAAATGAAAATTGGTAAATATAAAATACTTGAGAGGAAATGAAAATGTCCAGATATTACTACTTATTTTAAATTTTCTGCTTAATAGGAGAAATAAAAACAAAAAGATCTTGATTATGTGTGACACATGGGAGAACAAATCAGAATCATACTTTCCTAAACCACTCTCGTATTCTTAAATAATGTGTCAAAAATATTACTTTTCATATAGTAGCAGCAGTTCAATCAAAATGGAAAAGTTTTTTTTTTTTTGAGCACCTCTTGGTTAGCAGCCGTAGTAGCACTTAACCACTACACCACCAGGGATTCCTTTATATATATATGTGTGTGTATATATATATAATAGGCAGTTTAAATAATTTGTAATTCAGAAATGCAACCTATAGAGTTCTACTTTTACTACTCTGTTTTAAAATAAATGAGACGATAACTTTGTACTTACGGCGAGAAAAAGTTCAGGACTCTTCTCTATCTTGATTTCTAGCGTTTCGAAGGACTGCTTTAAGAATGAAGCAGCAATTCCTGTCCCACCTGTTGGCCTCATTCCGTTTGCACTGTGGGTCAGTGTTAGGACCCTCTCTTTGTCCATTTTTAAGGGACTCTTTTATTGAGCTGAGGAAGCCCATTAAGTAAAGTAAATGATATATATATATATATATATATATATATATATATTTAATCTTTCTGGAAACAGGGTGATTTTAGGAGTTTGACTGTGGTATGTTCTATATCAGCGACTATTATTCCCCAAATGAATGGCTTCCTGTTCCCCCTGCCCCACCACCCCACCTCCTTGGCTATTTTGATGCTATAAATTTTTTCCGTAGAAGCTAGTTTTAGTTTTTATTTTTGAGTGCTTTAAGAAAAATATTCTTTCAAAATGGATTGGTTTAGATATAGCCAGTCAACAGTCCATCAGATGAGAATATTTACACGTAGCAGGTAAAGTAACTGACGGAAATCCACCTTTGCTAGAGCAGGCACTTAAAAATACTGAAGTTGTGTATTCAGGGTTGGACCTGGTGGAATTGTTAATACTCAACAGTTTTTAATTTACAAAATTGGCAACTTCATCTCATTCAATTTAAGAGCTTATAGATAGCAAGGTCTGAACAGCATTGTTAAGATTCTCTAAAGGGCAGAAATAGAGGCAGTTTCCATCCCATCAGGGGAAAGAGATTCACTTATGCTTCAGTTGGAAAGTTGTTTCTGATGTAAGCGTTTATTTTAATGGTGGCAGTATATTTTAAAATAATTTGTTTCATGGCCTTGGCTTTCTACTTTGGTTTGTTCATGTGACCACAGAATTCTCAGTCCCACCAATAGGACATTGTTTTAGTCTCTTAGTGCTGCTATAACAGAGGAACCCTGGTGGTGCAGTGGTTAAGAGCTCAGCTGCTAACCCAAAGGTCGGCAGTTCAAATGTACCAGCTGCTCCCTGGGAACTCTGTGGGGCAGTTCTGCTCTGTCCTTTAGGTTCGCTATGAGTTGGCATCGACTCAAAGGCAACGGGTTTGGTTTGGTTTGGTTTGCTAGAGCAGAAATGCCATAACAAGTAGAAATTTGTTTTTTCACAGTTTAGGAGGCTAAAAGTCTGAATTTATGGCTCTGCTTCTAGGGGAAGGCTCTCTCTGTCCACCATGAGGGAAGACGCTTGTCACAGTTTCTCTGACATTCTCCTGGTGTTCTTTGGCAATCTCCATGTGGCATCTATCTTTCTCCATTTGTCCTACTTGCTTCTGTGCCTGATAGGCTCCTTTGTTATCTCCAAAATCATTGACTTAAGATATACTCTACACCGATAGGATTTTCTTTGTTATGTTAATGAAGTCCTGTTTCCAAATAGCTTTGTATCCATCTGTGTAAGGGTTAGGATTCCAGCATACATTTTTGGGGGACACAGTTCAGTCCATAACAGACATGGACCTAGTAGCTTGCATTTCTATCATGAATCACATTGAAACTTCTGTTTCTGATTCTTTTCAACGCCCCCCCCCCCCACTTATTTTTGACTATGTCTAAAGATTAGCAGCATTATTCTTATTTTTCTATTTAGAGAACAGTAAGGTGATGAGTAGCCCTGGTGGCACAGTGATCAGTGATTTGAACTTACCAACAGCTCCATAGGCTCCCTGGCAGTCTCTTCCCATAAAGATTTCAGCCTAGGAAACCCTATGGGGCTGTTCTGCTCTGTCATGTAGGGTCGCTATGCGTAGGAATGAACTCAACAGCACACAAGAAGGTGATGGGGGAGTGGCCACTGGTTCAGTGGTAGAATTCTGGCCTTCCATGTGGGTGACCTAGGTTCAGTTTCTGGCCATTGTACCTGAAGACCAGCTACCATCCGTCTGTCTGTGGAGGACCGTGTGGTGCTATGATGCTGAAAAGGTTTCATGGGAGCTTCCAGACTAAGACAGTCAAGGAAGAAAGGTCTGGTGATCTACTTCTGAAAAATCTGCCAGTGAAAACCCTGTGAATCACAGTGGCTCAATTCCATTAGTTCTTGGGGTCACCATGAGTCAGGGGTTTGACTCAATGGGAGCTAACACCAACAAGATGATGAGGAGCTAATTTTACATGTCCTAGAATGGACCTCTGAGGAGCCCACCTTCAGACCCATTTCCCTTTCCTGTCATTTCCCACTGCTGTTGCTGACCACTTTGTTTTCCTGTTCCATTGCTGCGGAACAGATCCTCCGTGGGGTTCAATCGACAGCTCTTCCTCAAACTGTTGATCTGCTCTGCCTGGCAACCATGCATTCATATTTCTGGTTTAATATATGCAAGGAGGAGTTACTGTCTTTAATCTTGAATCCTGGACCCCCAAAGGCTTCACAAGGGCTTTCACTAGCAGTACGTGTGCCTCCTTGGAAGCCACTCTCCATACGCTACAGACTTCCTTTTACATCCTTGTCATGAAAAAAGTAGAGCCAGTCTTGATTTCCTCACCTTGACTCTGTTACCCCATGCCTTTGAACTTTTCTAAGTCACTTAACTTTGGACGTACATTTTTTTATCTTTGAAGTTAGGCAGTCAAGTATCATAGTCTTATGATTCTATGCCTGAAAGTCATTTAAGGTTGTCCTTTTCCCCCTAAGGAATCCTGGTGGTGCAGTGGTTAAGAGCTCAGCTCCTAACCAAAAGGTCAGCAGTTTGAATCGACCAGCTGCTCCTTGGAAATGCTATGGTGCAGTTCTACTCTGTCCTGTATGGTTGCTATGCCTTAGACAGACTCGACAGCAACGGGTTTTGGTTTTTCTCCCTAAAATCTGAACAGCAGTATTGTACGTAATTTAGATGCAGTTGTTTCACAGGCTGGATATTATTAGCATAAAACATTAGCCTCAGTCTGGGAAGGGAGGACTACACCTGACTCTAAGAAAATTGAATGTTTGTTCCCTGCCTGATTCAGCTGCCTGAAATCTCTTTAGTGTACCATTTCTGATTTAGCATGCGAGTGTGACTATAAAATTCCCCTGGCAAAAACTGTATCACTTTATCAGCCACATAAGAAAACAACAAAACAGCCAACTGCGAAAGCATGCTTGCCAAGTTTTCAACATCACTGCATTGAGAGGAGACACATTTGTATGAAATGAAATCTAGGCTGGGTAAAGCCCAGAAGATAGTCTCTGGTGTACCTGTCTTCACTAAGCTGCAACATAGAGGGAGTGTGTTTATGCCAGTGAGGCCACGATTCTAGAAATCCCTTTCCTCCATGAAGCCAAGTAATCAGTCCAGTGCGTGGGAAGAGGACACAAGGGAATGTAGTCGTGCTACTATCTTGGTAATTACAAGATCTCTAACAACTAGTAATAATAGCTACCACCACTACTTCAGTAATTCTTCACCAGTTACGTATCATCACCTACATTTTTTCAGGGAAGAATACTCAGGCTCAGAGAAACGCAAGTAGCTAGCTAGTTGGTGGTCAAGCACAGGATGAAACCAGCCCTCTCGTACTCCAGTGCCCATGCGCTACCACTTTACCTTGAAGTGGGTTTTAGGTTGAATGTCAGTAACAGAATTGGCACATTGCCGAGGAAAGAAGCAAAAGAAAATCCATCCCTTGGTGCCTCTCCTCACCCCACCCACCCCCCAAGGTCTCTCTGCTTCGATAGAAAAAGCACTGGAGTGCACAAGGAACAAACATCTGCCCTGACTTCAGTTACCTTTGAAAAAGGACTACACAGTCATCAAGACACTTCAAGAGAATGAAAAGACAACCTACAAAGTAACAGAAAATATGTAAAATGCATATATTAATAAATTTCTCTAAATAAGAAAAGTCAGCAAACACCTAATAAAAATGGGCAAAAAAGTCAGACACTTCACAAAAAGTGACTATTCAAATGGTAAGTGAACACGTGAAAAAGTGCCCAACACCATCTAGCGACCCTATAGGACAGAGTAGAACTGTCCCATAGGGTTTCCAAGGAGTAGCTGTGGATTCAAACTGCTGATCTTTTGATTAACAGCCAGTCTGTTAACCACTGCGCCACCAGGGCTCCCATTAGGTATTAGAGAAATTCAAGTTTCCACATAGGAAACCATTACATATCCACCACAGTTGCTAAAATGAAAAAGACCATGATAGCAAGTGTTGGTAAAGATCTTGAATAACTGGACCTCTCAAACACTGCTGGTGGGAGTGTTCAGTTAGTGAAACTCGTTTGGAAAACTGTTTAATAGTTTTGACTAAAGGTGAATACATGCATACCATATGACCCAGCATTTCTGTTTCTAAGAGTATGGCCAACAGAAATGTGAATGTATATTCATCAGAAAGCCTATAGAAGAGCTGTTGATAGCAGAGAATTCTTAATAGCCAAAACTGGAAATTAACCAAAAGCCCAGTAACAGGAATGGGTAAATAAATTGTGGAATGTCCACACAATGGAATACTGTAGAGCAATGAGAATAAGTGAACTGTTGCTACACGTGATAACCCAGATGGATCTCGCAAACATGATGCTGAGCACAAGAAGGTAGACACAAAAAGTTGCTATTGTATGTTGCCATTTACATGATGTTCAAACCCAGGAAAAGCTATGCTGTTAAAAGGCTGTCTAGTGATCACTTTTGTTGGAGGATCAGTGACCAGAAGGAGCACTCGGGGGTGCTCCTAGAGTGCTGGCAAGGTTCTCTTTCTTGATCTTGGTGGCAGTTCACGCATGTATTCATATTTTGAAAATTCATCAGATCTTTCATTTGTGATATATGCATTTTATTCTGTATGTGTATTATACTTTAATACTAAGTTTTTAAAGTACCATTATGAACAGGTACTAATTTTTAGTTTTTGACTCTTAGTGCAACAGTGTAAACTTAAACTGAGTGATCTGCATATATAAATATATGTATATATGAAAAAGAATTATGTGGCATATTGTGACCTATAGTGTGAGAAACGTTCATTTTTTCTTAATAATACTTCATAGGGTTCTCAATTTGTCTGAACCCGACAGAGTGAGGAAGGAGGGAAGCGGTGAATTCTGTCGGCATCAGCAATTATTGCTGCTTAGCACTCATTCAACCAGAGCAACACTGGCTGTTAGGTTTTCACGAGATTGGAGCTCTTTCTTGCCTGGGAGTCTGTATGAAAGCAGATCTTATTATTATGATTTTTATACTTTCAAGAAGAGAAGCATAAGGAAAATGACTCTGGCGTTCCAAGACCTGGCTGAAACAAATTATGAACCTTCACTTTCTAGGAAACATGGTAAAACAATTCAAAGATAAATCCTCTTTTGCATGGGCAGTCTTCGTTTGCAGTAGTACCTGAAAAAAGGCAATATGGAATGAAGAACCTCAGCAGTGGTCTGAGAACTATTTTACACAATGTGCAGGTAATATGTAGGTTGTATTTTCAAATTCTCATCTCAACACAAAAATCACTGAATTCCAGTATATGAAGGGTACTGAAAGAAGAATGAACTTGTGTTGCAGAAAATATAAATTGGGAAGCACCATCTGACACAGAGTCTGTTGTGTTGTCTGAGACAGAATATTTAGAATCAGGTCTGTCCTTGCCTAGAGTTCACATCATCCTGCCTTCACATTTGACCAACTGTGGAATCTGTTCACGGTCAGCCAGTGTTTGGTAGCAAAGCAAGATCCACCATCTTTAAAACATCCAGTCTCATCCTCTTCTTACCCTACAAGAGAGAATCTAAATAATAGATGAGTAATAACCCAAACACCGTAGATGCAATATTAATGCAGGTCTTTTAAAATATGTGTTTCAGCTTGCTGCCCTCGAATTCCCACCAAAGAAGCTATTTGGGAACAAGGATGAACGGGTGATTGCTGAGAGGCGAAGTCACTTAGAGGTAACAGAATCAAGCTTTCCTTTTCTGGTGTGTGTAGAAAACTTTGCCACAGTTGACCAGTAAGAATGATGCCTGTTACACACAGTTACTTCTGTTCATGGATGTGAAGGTGCTGCTTCCTTTTAACACAGGGGGTGGCAGCAGTCGGTTAGAACGTGATGATACCGGTTTATGTAAAACATAAGCCCTTATCCCCCTTCTGGTGAGTGGAATCCTTTTCTGGTTTTTGAGGAGATGCGTTTATTCTGAGGGTTAGGAAGCAGGTCGTGGATGAGAACTAAATATTCACACACAGATGCTGTGAGTGCAGGAGGAGGGAACAGCGCTGGCTGCAAAAACTTAGAGTTAATTAACGGAAGAGTTAAAGTAGTGCATCGTGTTACTTTTTCAAGATCGTTGGAAGCAAAAAGATGTATACCTTATTTTAGTCACGGTTAGCTTCTTCTGACTTATTTTTAACTTCGTTTTTTTCATGTTCTGAGCCAGCTACAAGTAGAACTCTGGTTTACCGTAAGTGTTGTTTTTCTGACTGCCTCACTGTCAGTGCACGTTATTGCCTGCTTTGTCTAGTTTGCATTTCTTCTCAGGATAGAGTCACTTACTTGGTTGGAATCTGATGCTTCGGAGGCTACGTCCATGTGCTGAGGCCTTGCACACACCAGTGGGTTTTCTTTGACACTAGTGGGAAGGATGGGTGCAGGGTCACAGGTCCTTCTCCGTCATTGGCCGCTCTCTTGACATTTTAAGCCACTGAGGCAGACATAAGGACAAAAGCATAAATAATTTATTACCATCTTTTGTCAGCAAGCTCAGAGCCCCTTTGCTCTTTGTTTACGAGGGATGATAATAAGATCTTTTAGGAGTGAAATCAAGTAAGAGAAGGCCTGAGAGAGCCCTTTCTGAATTGTGAGGTGCTACTTTTTTTTTTTTTTACTTAAACATTAGATATTATTCTTGTTCTTAGTGACAGCCAGTTTGAAATGGCTGCCCATGGAATCCACTTAATGTCAATGGACCAAGGATTAGGGAAATGTCAAAGGCTGGAGGTCCCAGTGAAAGCAGAAGGGGAGAAGTGGGCGAAATGGAGAAACGGAAGACTAGGAGATTGTAGCCCGTGAGGGGAATTTTAGAGGTTTGAGATCTTTCATATAGAACCCATCGGAGGAAGAACAAGTCTCAGGGTGTGGCCATGCTTACAGGCATTTGAGCTAAACTATAGAACTACAGTTTCGAAGAGGTCTTAGAACTTTTAAGACTGAGCTTTGGATGAATCATTGCAGGCTCCTCAAAATCACCCTATGATGCCATGACCCTATTACCCAACTGAAGAATTTACCTTCAAAGAAAAGATTATCTTGGTGAGCCAGCTTAATTAAATTCCCTTACAGCTTTGATTGTGTCATACAAAATAAAGATAGAACTAGTGAGGGTTTTCTTTACCTAACCCTTACCTGCCTCGGTTATCTAGACTTATCATTAATGGAAACATGGAGAATGAATATAAAAACAAGTTTATAAACCAACAAATTATTAATAGATTGTTGACATCCCTAGCTACATAGAGCTCTGATTATATTTGCATGATGCCTAGTTGTGCTGTAACACATTGGGTATTCTGTGTGCTGGGCCCTTGTGAGCATCTGGGACCCTTGTCTTCCAACTTCCAGTGTCAGAGTAAAGTTCAGGGAACCCTTTCATTCTTGATACTTTCAGATGGAGGCCACGTTCGTTCTTTCAGCCTCTCCTACTTGGTCACATAGTTGTTCTACTAAGCCATACACTGTTGAGGAGTAAAATTTTATTTGGATGTCTCTACCTATACAAAGATTCCTTCTGTCGCCTTGATTGTTGTTCACTTGTGACATTATGGAAATGGGCACTTAACATTTTAAATTAAATGCATATCAACTGATGTTGACTGTTAAATCTTAGACATTATATTTTTTTCAAGGAGCGAGAACAATTTAGCATCACTTTAATGGAAAATTCGACTGCGATTGTTGGTTTAATTTCTTATGACTATGGGGACTTTTTTTGATCCCCTAACATCAGAAGTCAGTGCTTGATTTAGTATAATTTTCTTGTGAAAATTAATATAATTGTTTTTCCTGAGCTTTGTTTTTGATATAATTTTACAACCATTTATTTAATTCCTAATAATGGTGGAGACAGTGCTAGGTGTGGTATAGAATATGAAGATAAGGCATTGCTTTCCCTCCTAGAGCATGTGTTTAAATTTCTATATGAAATTTTACCTAAAGGTATAATATAAATAAGCACATACAGGAAGTTGGATTCCACTAGGACAAATCCGTATTACCAGATACACCTAGTGTTTGTTCAATTATCTGATGGATTTTAAAATCTAGAATTGCCACTTCATAAACCTCTAATACAGCAGCATAAAACAGTGTTTTAAGCAAGAATTTAGTAATGTTTCAGTCTTCCTTGACTATTAAAATATTTCTAAGATTCGAACCTTATGTTTGAGTCAATCAGCAAAAAGTGTAAAAAGTTCTCATATTACAACATAGACGCTGTGTTGGGACTTTTCAAGTTATGTAAGTTAAATATGTTAATTATTTGTAAAAATGGTAGATAATAACAGAAATGTCTAACTGAATGAGATGTCTTCGAGATGAATTTTCTTACTCTGAAGACAAATGTTATTTGTCCGTGTATGATGGTGGTGGTGCTGGCAGTGCTGACGGTGTGGGGGCCGGGGCTGGTAGCATTTACCATATTGTACCATAAAAGATAGGCACGAATAAGAGCACGAGGATGGTAAAAGGAGGAGTATAAATGACTTTGGCCTCCAGGGCTGATTCTTATTAATAAACTTGTATAGGCTCCATCCCTACAAAGTTCCCAGGCCAAATCTTGACTTATAACTGGAACCAGTATTTTCAGAGTCTGGCTTGTTAATTGGTCTTTGTATCTCATACTGGAACTCTCCTTGCCATTTTTTACTCAAAAAGAGTCACAGAATCTTTGAAGGTTTCTAACGTAGGGGGCTGTGAGTCAGAATCAACTTGACGGAAATGGGTAATGCAGCTGAATCCCCTGTGTAACTGTGTTCCTGGCCTGGCTTGACACAGCTCCATTTAACTCTCCATGCTGAGAGGCAGACCCTTACGTCAAGTAGCCAGAGGATTATGGTGACAACTCTCACCACGCATGATGTGTTTCCCAGGCTCTGTACATCACTTCTGAAACTCTGACCACCTCAGGAAATAGATGCTAGCAGATAAACACTGGAGGCAACAGGAAAAGACATTGGCTTTGCCTGGCGAGTTGTTTTGGAGCAAAAAAGGCGCTTTCTTTGCTGTATTTGAAACCGGGTACCATTACTATTATGTTGAACCATAAGAAACTGTCATTGTTGTAGGTCAAAAATGGTGGAATATTGGCAGTTTCTTACTACTGTTATTATCCCATGTTGACTAGGTGTTTACTAAATGCCATTATGCACAAAATGCTTAATAAGTCATTTATTCCTCACAGCTGGCTTGTAAGATGAGTTCTGTTATTGTCTCCATGTTAAAAAAAAAAAAATTTTTTTTTTTGTTACGCACGAGAAAATTGAGTCTCAGGGAAGGTCACTAATAAGTGGCAAAGCCTCAATTTTGAGACTAAATTATCTTTTAAAACAAGCTCCTTTTCTTACTCAGCACACTCTTAGTTTTAAGATGGAGTTGGGGTCTTCCTGTAAAGAAATGTCATTTCTTTAAAGAAACGTCATCTCTCAGCACCATCACCACAACGTTAACTAAGATCCGTCGCCTAATTCTTTATTTGTAAATACCCGTTATTCATTCAGCAGTTACTGAGCAGCCGCCCCAGAACTGAGGAAACTAGTTAGCAGCACAGAGGCCCTGTCCTCACCTCTTAACTGACTATGGCCTTTCATTAGAATCTTACCTTTCTTTGTTTAAGGAAGGATGTTAATTTTGATTGTTGTGATTATGATTGTTGATTTAAATATTTACTTAATTAGTTATCAAAGGTTCTGAATCTCCGTTGGTTATGGCTTTGTTTGTTGAAGATATAATATGCCACGTTGTTCGTATGCAGAGCTTTATTTTGAGAATACATAAAATTCACCAAAGTATAGAAAGGGCCGCCTATCTGAATTATTAAAGAATGTTGTTGTGCACCATCAAGTCGATTCCAACTCACGACAACCCTGTAGGACAGGGCAGAACTGCTCCATAGTGTTTCCTAGGCTGTAATCTTTGCTGGAGCAGAGCTCCAGGTCTTTTTTCCTGTGGAGCGGCTGGTGGGTTCGAACCACTGACCTTTCGTTTAGCAGCCAAGTGCTTAACAGTTGCACCACCAGAGCTCCTTACTAAAGAATGTAAATTTAGACTATCTTTAAAGAGACTTTTATGACTTTAAATATTGTACGTAAGTACTATACATATGTATGCATATTATATTTATATATAGTTCTGTATATATACACACGCACACACACGTATACCCAATGGATGTTAAAATAAGGTCTAATAAGTAAAATGTGGTGAAGTAATTATTAGCAATAGGCCTTAAACATCCCAAGTTGAACCACATGGCTCTAGAATATAGTGCTTCTCAAATTAAAGGACCAGTTATTTACACTATATCACTTATCAGTACTTTTATAAAATAAATGTATGTTAATTACTAGAAAAAATCAAATGAGCAGGACATACAAAATACAAGTGCAATTCTTTTTTATTGTTACGTGTAGATTCAACAGACATAAAATTACTCTGTTAAATTTTGCAATTAAAGCGTTTATAACACGGACCATACTTGGAGTCCCACTGTTCTAGAATGTCTAGAAAACCTCACTTTCACTTCTTGTAAGGCTCCTGTCGCTTTCCTGCTTGTATTACAAGGCGTCTGGTTATGCCTTAAATTCTCCCTTTTGAACTACTTGAAGGCAGTGGAATCAACATCAGTTCAGCTTTGAATCTCCTGTGATGCTTCATATGCATGCTTCTCACTGCTTTCAGGACTCATTCACTGAATTATCAGGAAATCTCCCTGAATTAGCCCCAAATCAATGAATTTTTTGTTTTGTTTTATTTTTGTTGAGTGACAGGAAGTACATTTTCACTTACTAATTTCAGAAAATGTTATCATCTACTTGGAAACATTTCTACCAATCATTTCAACAGTCTGTCATTTGAAAGATTAAGTAATAAAAAGAAGTGAAACCCTCTAAAATTATAAAGCTACCAAGAATAATATAGCCACCTTTAGAAATAAAAATCTGAGAAATATGTAGGCAGTTTCCTTCAAAGTAACGGATAGGCAGAAGCCCAGGGACATGTCTTTCTTCCACGTTTTCATCTCCTTAGCTAAAGGATTGTTAAGGTAGGTGAAAAGTAATGTGGGGGCTAAGATGCCAGGCTCAGAGCAGATCTTCCTGTCTTGAATCCTGGTTTGACTCATTCGGAGAATTATTTAATGCCACTGCTTCAGTCTCCTTATCTGGAAAAAAAAAGAATAATAGTAATGATATCATCCTCATGGAATTGTACTGAGAATTAGATGAGACAATACACATAACATAGAATCTGGTGCAGAGAAGACACTCAAAAAACATTAGGTGGTATGATGATATGGAAACCTGTGGTGGTGGTGGTGATGATGATGACGACAGTGACTGCGATGGAGCTTTAGGGTGGATTTTAGACGGTTTTCAGAGCCACGGGAATGCAAAAGAACACCACAACCAGCAGCCATAAAGTTAACTACATAAATGATATCTCTGTCGCTTGCAAAATCAATTTCTGAGGGTGTCAACACTAAAATTATGTGAGTATTCTCATCCATGATGGTACCTGGAAAATACCAGTAATGTCTTACTGTAATGTCATCTTTTCTTTCAAACTTGTAAAATTGTAATCTGAAAGGTAGAAATGAACATTTAATCATGGTGGAGCCATTGTCCAAAGTGAAAAAGCTTAGAGACATAGGATCATTATGAAAAAGGCACAGTTCCTCCTTCTTTATACAGCTGTTATTTACAGCTGGTTTGTTCTTTTTCCATGGCTACTGGGTCATTGACTGAAAGACTACCCACCGTGGAGTCCTCAGCTGACTGGGTGCATCCCCCAAGTTTCTGCCTATAGAAGAAAAAATAGACAAGTGTCAATCAGTGCCTTCCAGCCAAAGCCCCCAGGAATACAGCTGCTTTTTAACATTGTCGCATTTATTGACTCACTGCTACAGGGGGGAACACTACAATGGGGAAGCATGGGGTGTCTTAGTAACAAGGTGTTAGAAGAGACTTATTATAGGAGTTGGGCTTATGTTAGGTGATTTGGGAGAGATGCAAGGAAGTGAGGCTTTGCTCTGGATTGGATGCCACGGTAATTCTAAGATTGGGTATTTAATAAGTCTTATCTAGAAGGCACTATGAGTCGCAATCGACTCGACGGCACTGGGTTTGGTTTTGTTTTTGGTATCTAGAAGGCAAGAAGAACAGAGTGAGGTTAAAGCTATGATTGGTAAAGAGGTAGCAGTCACCCATAGTAGCCAGGATAGCGGAATCTTTGATTATATTCATTCATGCTTTGTACAATGCTCTTGGTCTGGTCTGTGTTCAGACATGATTATGGAGTGGTCTTTTTTTTTTTTTTTTCCTTCCTTCATCCTGTCACAGAGTAGCTTTGTCTGGTGTTAATTCTTTGAAATTGTTTATAGACCAAGGGAGAACGCAACACTTAGCTGTGAGTGCCAGGCCAGCACCCAGCTACTTCTCTTTTCCTCATAAGAAAGGGATGCCTACAGCTTGTGTGTATCATCCTTTCTATTGGCAAGAGTGAACTAAATGAAGACTTGTTTCCAAAATAAAGTCTTGGTAGATCACATGTCATATCTGCCAAACATAACCCCAACCAAAACCCATTGGCTGTTGAGTTGATTCCAACTCATAGCCAAATATAGCTATTAATAAATAACTGGCTGTTGGTATTGATCTATCCCCACCCTTCAACTCCACCATGTTTCTGGCTTATGGTACCTCCGACACACAGGCTAGCTTTTCTCAATTACAATAGTTTCTCATTTCACTTTAGTTTTATTTTACACTCAAACCTTGAATTTCTAACAATAGAATCACTTGGTTTAAATATTTTATAGGTTGAGCCCTTTTGGTTTCAAAGTAAATTTCAGGACTTAAAAATTCTCAAGTTTTGTGAGTTTTCTCATTCGTTTGGCTCTATAAAAGATATTTAGCAATTCTGCACTTAATTTAACACTCTTTCCATCTACTCTCTGCTGATCTTACAAAATGGATAATGGTAGAGCCATTATCAAACACAGGCAAAGATTAAATAAATACTCATAGAAAAAAACATTTTATTCCTCATTTATGTTTTTATTTTTTCTTCTGGCTATCTGGTTATTCACACTAGAGAGACTATTTCCTGTGATTAGACCATTCCCACCACCGTCAGTAACAGAGCATTTTAGGGGGATAAATTGACTATTGACATGCGAGAGATGGAGCTGGAGTTTGGCAACTGTTCCCTTGGTGCTTCACGGAGTCAGAGGAGCTTAATATGCTGTGATCCTGGGACTAAAAGTCCTGAAGGGGATGGGAAACACAGTGTGGTATTGAAAACAATGTAGAGGGTTCTGGAGTCAGACCTGGAAGTGAAACCTAGCTCCACGATGCACCAGGGACTGTGTGACATTGGCACATTACTTCCCTCTCTAAAGTTCAGTTCCTTATTAAATGGTGGAAATAATTTCTATCCAGTAGAATTGTTGGAATTATATAACAAATCACATAAATGGGAGTAAGCCATGCCATAATGGGGAAGAGAGAAGTGTGAGAAAGAATGAATTCTGGAAGCAAACCAGTGGCAATGAAATCACTTTATATAACAGAAACCCTGTCAGCGTCAGCTGGTACTCTATGGTCACATCAGTGAATCAGATTCTTCAACTGGGGCAGAGTTCCACTTTGGTTTTCCATGAATAGTCATTGGTTTGAGAGAAAACTAAAACAAAGGTTTCCAAGCAAAGTAAGAGCTTCCAACCCCAGATGGAGGCCTGGAGAGGAAAGGAGAGCACTTACATTGTTGAACAGTTTTACTCTCTACCATTTTCCTCATTCTCCTTTCCAGAATGGCATTCTCTGTGGGGTGGTGGTCAACAACTTGGGAACTCATGAAATACGCTATAAGTTGAAAATTTGTTCTTCATCATTGGGCACCAACTTAAAACTCCAAGCTGGCCATCATAATCTTCATTTCCTTACTGATTCTGATTAAAGTCAGCTGAAACATCTCAGAACTTGGAACACCTCGTTCAGCTCATGTGTCTTCTCCTCTGAGTGGCTTTCCCTGCCTGCCATGTGGAAGCAGCCTCTGTCCCATCACTCCCTACCAGATTTCCCTGTTGTTTCTTGGTCATAGGACTTCTTAGAAGTTCTTAGGGGTATTTTTTGTTTTATTTTAAGTGTTCTATGCTTTTCTAGAAGATGAGATCTGTGAGCACAGAGATTCCAGATGCCTTGTTCATTCCGGTCTCCTCAGTGTCTAGAACAGCACCTGGCCTTTAATGGGCCCTCTATAAATGTTGTTGAATGACCAGTGAAAACTCTGTTGAATAGCAAATAGCACACGTTCCTTCTGGCAAAAAACCATTTTCAGAATGGGAGCACAGACTTAAACTGGTGTTCAAATGCTAGTTCTGTCATTTTTCAGTATGGCAATGGGCAAGTTACTTAACCCTTGTGAGCTTTATTATTCTCAGTGCAAATCAAGGATTAGAAGAGCTAAGTTTCAGTGTTGTTGAGGGGATTAAATGAAAATGATTTACGTGAAAAGCACCTAATAGAACACATAGCCATAATACATCCTCAGTTGGTATAGGATAATGGTTGAGAGGATGTACTGTGGAGTCCAGTATACCTGGGTCTGAATTTTTGCTCTGCTGCTTACTGACTGGGTGACCTTGGACAAATTACTTAACCTTTCTGTGAGTAAGCTTTCTCATCTGTAGAATGTAGTTAATAATGGCACCTATGTCATAGAGTTGTTGTGAGGATTAAATGTGATGATTCACATGAAATTTTTAGATAGGTTCCTGGTACATAACAAACACAAATGGTAGTTATTTTTTAAAGTATTGGTACATCACAGGTGTCATTGTTATAGTGACATACAAGATAATTTTAAAAGTAAACATTTAAAAATAAATGATCATGCATTCATAATACATCTTCTTCCCTCCTTTTCTTCATTCCTCTTTCACATCTGTCCTCTCTCCATCTTTTTATTTCTCCTTTGTTCTGTTTTTTTTTTTTTTTTAAAAGGGGCGGGGGAATGAAGGATGGATAGATTTAACACTATTCCATATTTTTATTGAGTATGAAGTTAAACTTTTATTAAAAGGAAAGTAATAATCCTCTAAGCAAATTATATTTCACATGTATTTTACCCACTGCCAAGTTTATGATAATTTATATTTTGTTAAGAGTGGCTCATTTTTTACTCTGAAATTTAAGAGTCACTATTGTATATAGCGGAAACCCTGGTGACCTAGTGGTTAAGTGCTATGGCTGCCAACCAAAAGGTCGGCAGTTCAAATCCACCAGGTGCTCCTTGGAAACTCTACAGGGCAGTTCTACTCTGTCCTATAGGGTCACTATGAGTTGGAATCAACTCAACGGCAATGGGTATTTTTTTTTTTTTTTTTGTACGTAGCTTTTACCAAGAACCATTGTTATTCACTGGTTCTTCCCCAACTCAAGGTAGATGTCTGTCTGTGTGAATCAGTGATTTTCAGAGCTTGGAATTTAATGACCTACCAGCCCATGAACCACCTTTGCAAATTGAATCATAGAAACACATAACTCAAGAAAGAAATGTATTATAATCACATGTAGCCATAAAGTAGGTTAGCGGCCAGATGAATGCTGATGTAATTGACAGACAGTTGAAAGATCCTTTTTCCCTGTAATTTTCGTATATTACCACAAAGACTTTTTCATATTGATGTTTGTTCCAGAGAGCCTTAATACTCTTGTATCATTTAGGATATTCTAAGTGACCTATTATTGCATTTAATCCCACAATCAGGATAGTGTATAAAGGCTAATGCTTCAAGGGTCACTTGAAAAATCTCAATATAGGTTGCCCAACTTCTGCCCCTTACTTCCTGCAATACGTGGTGCCCTTTCATTCTGTCTGAAGAAAAGTTGAACATAATCTGTTGAATTAGTGTGAAGAGCCAGGAAGCACTTGAGCACATTCATTTTAACATCAAATTATGGTTAGAATTTCCCATGGAAAAGAGAAGAACACCTTCACTTAAGGACATGGCCCCAGTTTTCCATGGTATAGAGTGACCTACTTTGGCAATCCTCTGCAGCTCTTTCTGGCTCTAAAGAGAAATTGCCTTTATCCAGCAGTGCTGAATTTGTTAATACCAGGTGCTTAAAAGAGTTCTTAGAATCAAAGAATACAATCCCAAATTTCTGCTATCTAAAGGATTATATAAGCATTGCTGACTTTCCGAACCTAAGTAGTTTAAGAGGACATTTCGATACCATGATATATGTATCAATGTCTAATACCTTCTTTTTTTGTTTTATTTGTTATGGCAATATGTAGAAAACATAAACAGAACCAGAAAGAATAACATAATGAACCCCAATGTGTACCCTCTCCTATCACCAAACTTCCAGGTTCAATATTTATCAGCATGTGACCAATCTTGTTTCATCTGTACCCCGACCCACTTCATGCCCACATACACAGAGAGAGAGATCATGTCATATCGTCCGTAAGTATTTTAGGATGTAAGTCTTTAAAATGAAAGGCTGTTACAGGTTTCTTACAATTTGGGTTTCCTCTTCCTCTGGATTTCGCTGTTATTTGGCCGCGAAACCATTTCATGTATCCCTTTGAAAATTGCTCACGCTCTGGATTTTGCTGATTGCAACCCTGTGGTGCTGTTCACCATGATACTCTAATCCTATATCTTCTCAAAACCAGTAGTCAGATCCAGTGGCTTGATTGGCTTCAGATTTGACATTTTGACAGGAGCACTTTGTAGGTGGTGCTGTACGGAGGTGTACACAGAGGAAGCACGCAGTGTCTGCTGGTCTCTCCTTTGGAGTCTTCTCTGTACGAAAGCAATCAAATCAGTCACACTCAGGACTGCTTCCCAGGCCTAGATTGAGCCTGCCATGCATGCAGTCAGTCATATAGTTCCTGTCTTCAGAGAGCTCCCAATCTTGTCAAAACAAAAAAAAACAAAGAACCCAAACCCATTGCCATCAAGTCGATTCCAACTCATAGCAACCCTATAGGACACAGCAGACCTGGCCCACAAGGTTTTCAGGGAACGGCTAGTGGGTTTGAACTGACAACCTTTTGGTTAGCAGCCGAACTCTTAACCACTGCACCGCAAGGGCACCCAATCTTGTTAGAGCAGAGAGAATTATTTCAGTCCAATACAGTAATGGGGATATCCCCATAAAGGAATAGTCATGTGGAAACCTTGGTGGCATAGTGGTTAAGAGCTATGGCAGTTGGAATTCCCCAGGTGCTCCTTGGAAACCCTATGGGGCAGTTCTGTTCTGTCCTGTGGGGTGGCTATGAGTCGGAATAGACTCAACAGCAGTGGGCTTGGTTTTTTGGTTTACCCTTGTGGTCGTTAGAGGACATGATTCCCAAAGCCGTGGTTCTCGTACCTGTCTGGCTGATCACTGGAATCATCTTGAGCAGCTTTTTGAAAAATACAGATTCTCAAGCCTTGTTCCAGTATATTCTGATTGAGCAGGACTAGAGTGGGACCCAGGAACCTGTATCTACGGTGGAAAGATGGGACTAATGAGGAAGCATACAGGGAAGCATTCAGATCCCGCGCGCTATCTTCTTGACTATGGACCTGACCCGGAGGACAGCAAGGAGCCAATGGAAGGCTTTAAGTGGTGGAACGGAGGGAGGAGATTTTACTGCCTCAGGGAGGCTGGGTGGGGGCAGGGGAGACTGAAGGCAGGAAGAGCAATTCCTTACTAGGCCATTGCCTAGGCAAAACGTGGGTGTAAGATGTGATGGCAGCTGAGATGGAGAAAATTGTAGGAGCAGAGAGATACACAGGAGGTAGATTCTGCATGGCTTGTTTGTGAATGAGAGCTGGGGCTAATGATGAAATGAGTCACAGGTGCCCAAGACCCTGGGCATTGATCCTAACAAGACAGGGAAATCTGGTGTTAAATATGTTTATGAATTTTATATTGCTACACATAAGCCATGTTTTTGAAATAGTGCCTCTTCACCACTTCACTAATTTGGGGTTTGGGAGCCATTTTACCCCACCTGCAGCTGCAAATGTTAATTCTTCCATCGGCTGGGCTTTTGGTATCTAATATCAATCCCAGTTACAGCCCCACATGATGTGCAGTTCTCACATTAAATCCGTAACATCTGTCATCTCCCCAGCTCCCGTGCTCATTTACAAGGTGTCCGGGGCTTGGCAAGTACCTAACAGGGATTGTCCAACTCTTTCCTGTTTATGGAAATAGCCTCAGATGGAGCAGGGCAGCTCAAGATGGCAGACCTAGTGCTGTGTGCTGTTTATAGAGTTCAGTATAGAACGTCTTTCTTTTCCCTGGTTACTTTTAAAAGCAAATTGAAATGAGGTCTGAACATGGCAGTGTAAAACAGCTGAAGGGTCGTCCCGACTCTCCTCCTAGATACAGCGAGAGGCATCGCTATTTGTTTGCTTTTATTAAATGTCTCATTGCCTCTGAAACAGAAGTAGGTGTCACAGGTGGCTTAGACAAAAGGAGCATCCTCTAAGCTCGCGCTCCCTCACCTGGTACCTGGAGGTGGCTCACCCACCTTGTTCAGAGACAGATGTTACCTTCAAGTTGCTGTTGACCTTATTGTTTACTCTGCTTAATTAAATACAATTTCAATATTTTTCATTCTGCTGCCCCTTACATCTCACGTTCCTGCCGCAGCACAACAGGGGTGATAAGGAAAGGTCTTTTAAACTGAGGCACTTAATTAACTCCTGGGCCCCAGGGAAAGTATAGAATAGAAATACAGCTAAAAGTAAGGAAAAAGAATAGCTGGGTTTGTGATGCACCAACCGGTGGTAGGAAAAACGCTGACTACCTCCCGATGATGCCCAAATTATTTTAGAATTGTCTTGGAGTTAATGACCATTTTGAATCATTTTTGCATGTTGTGTTTGTATCATTAATTTCCAGTGGTATTATTCTATGTAGTTGCTCATTTCGGTCCGAATCTGCTCCTTCCTCTTTTTCCTCAGTCTATACATCGTCCAGTCTCAGTCAGTAGATAAGGGGATGGCTCACCAGTGAGGTTCTCAGTCCCAGGTGACCACCAGTGAGGTTCTTTGTCCCAGGTGACTGAACTGTCATTTAAGAGACCACTAAATTGAGTTGTTTTAAATGCAGTCAGTATCTTGTTAATAATCATTTGGGAGAAGGTTAAGATATGTTATTAATTATAAACTATGATATAATAAGGCATAATATATATATATATTAAAAAAAAATTGCTATTGAGTCGATTCCAACTCATAGCGACCCTATAGGACAGAGTAGAACAGCCCCATAGTGTTTCCAAGGAGCAGCTGGTGGATTCAAACTGCTGACTTTTGGTTAGTATCCGAGCTCTTAACCACTGTACCACCAGGGCTCCATAATTATGTATAGATTATATTATGTAGATATAACTATACAGGTATATAGTTATATAGGTGTATACATTACAGATGTCCACAGAGATGTCAATTATAGATATAATTTAGTATGTTATATGAGTATAATTACAGAGATAGATGTACATATAACTATTATACACTAGAGATATGAATCCACTGTTTCGTAAAAACACAAAATACAGATGTTGCTGAAAATGACTGTTGTGTAGCCCAGTCACCATGGACCTCAGCGCTAGGCAGCCCTTGTGGCTGCTCCCTGTGGAAGTGCTGCTGTCAGGTCAGTGGATACCAGCTATGACAGTAGGCAGGTTGGGAGCTGACGGGCCGCTTTTAAGCATGAGAACATGCTTGCCATTCCCCTCCTCGGTCTTCCTATGTTGTTGTGTTATGACTGTGGTGAGATCAATGCCCAGTGTTTACATTATGATTGTGTAAGTGGTATTTACCGCTGAGCCAAATGGTTTACTGTAATTTCATTTCCTGCAAACTCTCCCCGTTGTGGTTAACAATTGTTTGGTTTGCTTGCTTAGCTTAGTATTGCTAATTGAACTTCAGACTGTAAGTCAGTTGTATGAATCTCTTCTCAAAACATTCAGACCAGCAGGTATTTCATTAATTGAGCCTCCTGGAAGGAACTCTCCTGGAGATACCTTGCCTGCTCCAGTCAGACCCAGCCACACTTTCCTGTCTATGACCTCCACTCTTGACCATTCTTTGCTCTCTCTTGGATTGGATCCTATGCTTGCTGCATCCCATGCCTTCGTCTTTTCTTGATTCACTTCCTCTTTGTGATGGGACACATCTCTAGTAGCTTTCTTAGAAAACACATCTTTAGTAGCCCTTTTAGAAAGGATGTATGAGAGGGAGAATTTTTAGAGACATGCCTGAAAATCTATTTATTTATGTGCACTCTGGCTGAATAGAAAATGTCAACTGGAAACCATTTTCTTTCAGAATTTTGAAAGGATCACTCCATTGTCTTCTAATTCCAGTACTATTGCTGAGAGGTATAAAGCCATTTAAAATCTTGATCTCTTGTGCATGACAGGTTCCTTCCTTCTGTCCTCCAAAAGCTTGTAGGTCTTCCTCTCTGTCGTCAGTGCTCTGAACCTTAATGCTGATACTTTCTTTGGTGAGGGTCTCTGCACTTCAGCACTGCTGGACACACCATGGGCTCCCTCAGTCTCTTTCATGTCCTTCATTTCTGGGAAGTTTTCTTGATTTTTTTTAATAATAGTCTCTCTTCAGGTTTTTTTTCCGTTGTTTCTTTCTGACTGCCATCCCTTTTGTCCAGAATTGAACCCCTTGATCTAGTTCTTTAATTTCCTGTCTTTCCATTTCTCTCTCTCAGTCTGGCTCTCACTCTCTTTTTACTTTCTAGGTTATTTCTTCAACCTTTATCTTCCAGTGTTTCTACTATGTTTTTAATTTCTGCTTTTATGTTTTTAATTCCTAGGAAAACATTTTCATAATTTCTTATTTTTTTTTAAATAAACCTTTTTTAAAAACTGTGTACAGCATATATGCAATACAATGTGTAGGTATAAGCATCCACTTTGGTGAACTTTCTCACAATGAACATACCTTTAAAAGTACCACCAGGTCAAAAACTAGAACATAGCCAGCACCTTAAAAGCTCCTTAACACTCTCTGCCAGCTATTAACCTCCTTTCCCCTCTCTGGAAGGGACCACTGGCCTGACTCCTAACACCATGGATTAGTCTCACCTCTTCTGAACTTTACGTAAAGGGGACTATGCAGTATCTGGCTTCTTTCACTCAGTATGATGTTTGTGCCATCTGTCCATGTTGTTTGTTTACTGTTTATACTTCCAAATTATTCAATTGAATTAATACACCAAAGGGTATCTTCCCTTCCGTTGATGGACGTTTGAGTTGTTTCTAGGTTGGGGCAGTTACGAGTAATGGTGCTGTTAATGCACTGTGTGTCCTTTAGTGAACATTTGTAATAACAAGTAGAAATGTAGCAGCAAATAAAACAGACGAAATCCTGTCTTTATGGAGGCTTCAGTTTATGGAAGGAAACAGACAATAGACAATATAATATCAGGTAGTGGTGAGTGGTTTGGAGAATGACGGGGGTGGAAGATGCTATTTTATATAGGATGGCCAAGAAGGCATTTCTGATAAGATGACATTAGAGCAGAGACGTAAAGGAAGCAAAGGGTGAGCCAGGTGAATATCTACAACAGTTTCTAGCTGAGGGACCAGCGAGTGTAAAGGCCTGAGGCAGGAATGTGTTTGGTGTGTTCAGGAAGCAGCAAGGAAGTAAGGGAGGCTATGGCCTATGAGAAAGAGAGTGGATATGTAAGAGGTAAGGTCAGGCAGATAATTTGGGCCCGGGTCCCGCAGGGTCTTGAAGGCCACGAGGAGGGCTGTGAATATTTATTTTGAGTGAGATGGTGCACCATTGGAGGGCTTGACCAGAGAAGTGACACAGTCCAACCTAAGTTATAGAAGGAACAACTCTGGCTACTTTGTGCAGAACAGGCTGTTGTTAGGGACGTGAGGGAGGAGAGAGGGAAACCTAGACAAAGTCATTGCAGTAAGTCGGGTCAGGGATGATGGTGGGAGAAGGCGTCAGGTTGTGGATGTATTTTTAAAGCAGTGATGGCAGGGTGTTCCGATAGACTGGATGTGGAGAGAGAAGTAAGAGAGCCTGAGATGACACTGGAGTTCCTGGTCTCGCAGCAGGAGGACCGGGTGCCATTTATTGGGATGTGGAAAGCTGAGGGAGGAGCAGGTTTGGAGGTGGAACAGACCTGGTGTTCACCTGCCCTGCACTAGTACAGAAGTGCCAAGTATGAAATAGCAAAATAGCCTGTACTGGTTGGTAAATGAGTCGGAATCGACTCAATAGCAGTGGGTTTGGTTTGGTTGGTAAATAGCCACTGTCCCAAGCCTTCTGGGTGTTCCCCATTGCCCTTTCCCCTCCCTGGGGACCCTTCAGAGCTCCTCACCATTTTGCATCTAGAGAGACAATGCCCAGCACATTCCATTTCTAGGGCCCTGTCATAATGGCTCATAAATAGCTTGAATGTCACGTGTGAATGGAAATCACAAGTTAACATGATGAGCTGAGTTGGGCTTTCTGTCTGGAGGGCCAATCAACTGGTTTGGCCAGCGGCCTTTATACCATAACTTTGAACAGTGGCAATTTAATTTTTGTTTTGTTTTTCAGAGATTATAAGTGAAATACATGTTCTATAAATGTTAAAAAAAAAAAAAAAAAGGAAAATAAAAGCAGTAAAATAAAAATCCCCGGCATCCAGTTAATTCCTACTTGTGGTGACCCCGTGTGTTACAGAGTAGGACTGCTCCATAGAAAACTGGCTGTAATCTTTATGGAAGCAGGTTGCTAGGCCTTTTCTTCCCTGGCTTTGCTGTGTGGATTCAAACTGCCAACCTTTAGGGTAGTGGGCCAGCACAAACCATTTGCAGCCAGCCAGGGACCCGCATCCAGGGAATTCCTTCTGGTAGTCTTTGAACTAAATTAGTCCCACATTGTGTATATAACTTTAACCAGTTTCCTCTGACCCTATTAAATATCACTCCTGTTGTTATTCTTGTTCCTATACATAAGCATTTTCCCCTGGTTCTTCTACAACGTGATCTTTATCAGCCATGTAACACTCTATCACAGTTTATTTTATTCTCCCATCCTGGATGGACATTTTAGTTGTTTAAATTTTATTGTGAGCATAATACTGCAGTGGCCATTCTTGTTAATTCACCTATGTACACCCATAACATTTCTTAATGTTTCCTTATTATAAATTCCTAAAGGTACAAATATTAGGACAAAGGATATAAATATTTTAAAGCTCTTAATGCATGTAACCAGGTAGCTCTCCAGGAAGATTTTTATCATTTCTACTCATATGTCACACCTTCACCAACCTGGTATTTTAAAAAATTTGTATCAATTTAATATTTGAAAATTATATCTCATCTCGGGCCTTTTTTTATTTTATCTGTGACATAATGACATAATGACGTGAAAACACTATCTAGTTTCTAAAACTCCAGACCAGGCATAAATGATAGTGTGATTATTTCCTCCCACACCCCTGCTAATAGTCCTGTGTTCTCCCCCTGCTTTCTGCCCAAGCCCCTCACCCTCATGCATACAACACCCAAGCCTTTCAAAGTGGAGTTTGCCAACCACTGTCAGTCCACAAACAGTTGGTATGAGACCAATAAAAGATAAGCACAAAGAATCAACATTTAGAAACATCGTAGCAATCTGACATTGCTGTGACATCTAAGGGCAGGCTTATGAGCTTGTCTTGTTGAAGGGGGTATAGCCCAAGAATGCCAGTCTGTGACAAATTGGAAATTTAAAAAATGTTTTAAAAAATCAGCTGGTCTTTCTCCACAGATAGCCTGAGAGACACTGCACTTTGCAGTCCACCTCACTCTAGACTAATTTTCTTCCTTTGTTGTAACAGCCAAGATTTCACTTTCGCGTCTTCTAGTGTTATAGGAAATCCTGGTGGGGTTTGGGTAGTGTTGTTATGGAGCCCTGGTGGTACAGTGGTTATGAGCTACGACTGCTAACCAAAAGGTCAGCAGTTCAGATCCACCAGCCGCGCCTTGGAAACCCTGTGGGGCAGTTCTACTCTGTCCTATAGGGTCTGTATGAGTTGGAATCGATGTGACAACAATGGTTTTTTTGTTTTTTTCTTTGTAATGTTGCTATAACCCCTCAGGTCTAGCTTCTGGATTCCTGAAATAGTCAATTCTGTGTATTTCCGTTAATGTCAGTGCAGTTCCACTTCAGACATTCTCTTTTGTTGCAGTGGCCCAGAAGGCATATTGAAAATGCTTTCCGCACATTCATATATTTTGAGAAGCGCTGTCCTTGTCCCATTTCCACGAAGTTCTCTTCTTGCTATTTATGTCAACATATAGGACATCCTTTCTCATTTGTAAAGCTCTGCCCAGTTTGTGTTAGACTTCCTCAGAGATGCTTCAGTCCCCCTTCCTCCACCTGCTCAGATTTGTTTTCCAATAAATCGTACTTTTCTTAGGTAAAAAGCCCTCATTCACCATGGCCTTTGCCAGTGAGCCTCTGTGCTGTCATTGGCTGCCTTTGTAGATTGCATCTTTATTTTAAAATTCAGTAAGTTATTTTTCTCCCCTTGACAATCCTTTTTCCTTATATACATGGTGTCACTTCCTTATATACATGGTGTCGCTTATGTTTTATAGCGTTAATGAATCACAATATATACTGCAGCCCTTTGAGATAATATTCAGGGGAAAGAAATGGATAAGAACATCAGTGTTTTCCAATCCCGTCCAACTTCCTATCTTTCACTGTTTGCCCATGTAAAGCCCTCACCCGTTTTTAGACAGACGTATTTCTGTTTCCAGGAGCTCACTACAGTGCATTTACGTTTACATATATAATTTTCTTTCCAGGCAACCAAAGAAAAAATTAAGAATTGAATACTTTCTCTAATCTGTTTTCTAATTAAGATCACCTGTTTCACATTATTTATAAGTGAAATTAAGAAGCCAATTTTGAAATCAAGACATTTGCTAATCAAAGTTGAAAATGGTAGTAAATTAAGCCATAGCTTTTTTCCTCAGTGGATTTTTTAGCCAGCTGGAAACAGAAACCCAGAGGATGTAGGCTTTTTACTTCAGAGTTTAATGGATACGTTTTATAAGCAGCAAGAGGACTCTGTCTTCTGTTAATATCACCAGAGAGTCTGAGGTATTTATGCTTCTTGGAATACGTTGTTGTTGATTCACCTTTCCTTTCTATTTATAGATTATCTTCCAGTTCACAAAATAGCATTTGTTTGCAGTTCGTTACTTGAAAGAATATGGGCATATTCAAGTCGTGGCCCAGTCAGTATGAGCTGAAATGTCTTACGTCGAAAGGCAGTTTCTTGTGGCAGAAACTGTGGAAGTGAAATTAGCTCAAGTTAGTCCGCTATTTGTTAGATGAAATGACCCCGTAGCTTTCTCCAAGACCCCTTAGCTAGTGAGAGTCCCCTTTGATCTTTAAGATCTTCCTTCTATCCACATTTTGCCAAAACTTTATTGTAACTTACTGCATAACCTTCACAGTGTTTCATCTGAAAGCAGGCAAAGTTTCTGGCAACTGTACAACTGATGCGTACACAGTTTGCAGGCTCATGTGGTGTTTAACACAGCCAGACAGTGTGTCCAAGGAAATGCGTGTTTAATCAGCTGCCTAATTGGCAACAGTTGTTCATTTCTCTTCTTCAGCGACTTCTGAGATTTCAGGAGATGGCCAGGACAGTTTTAAAAGTTTCTGAAGTTTGGCTTTGAAGCACAAATTAAGATTTAATAGGCTACGTACGCTAGGATAATTTAGTAAATTCCATCTTTGGGAGAAGGAAGATGTAGTAAATCTATAAATTTTGCTGCAAGGTGAGGTCCTTAGGAAAAGAAATCTGTGCTTCTCATTGTTGGTCGAGATTTATTAACATTACCTAATTTACAGATGCGTCAGTGGTTTAACAGTATATTTTATGAGCAGAGCACACCGTGTTGGACTTACGTGTATCCAGTGTATACATTTTTGAACTTATTTGCCTAACTCTGCAGATAATATGTTTGGAAAAGAAATTTATTATTTGTATTTCCTTATATGAAAAATACATCTACTCCAGCCTTTTATAGAGTTAAAGATGCTATATTAGAGAAGCTCTGATCTGGCTTTTCTTCCTGACCCCATTGTCCCTGACGTAGTCAGGCCTCAGTCGTTGTCCCCAGCGAAGGGGAATCACTGGTGCGGGTAATCCACATTCTCCACTAATCCTTTCTGTGGGTTGGGGTCACAGGCCCACCTCTCGGGGCCACAGTCTTCGTTACACGTAGGGCATGACCTTGGCTTCCTCCAGGGATGCAGGACAATGTCTGGACACTGAGGAATTACTCCCAAGGCAAGAAGATAATCTGCAAGGCAAATAGTTCCACCCAGATAACCAGGAGTCTCTTGTCCAAAGACACAAAGATGCAGTGAGCCTTCCCCTGAGAGTCTCAAAAGCTTACCCTCTTGCCCTGGAATTAAAAGACTCAAATTCAAAGACTGGAATTCAGTGATGGCCCAGTCCAAGGCCAGCTGAATTATAACCAAAGAAAATTTGCCATGTCAGTGTACACACTACCTTAGGTCAGATGTTAAAGGGAAGGATCTTTCTGTTCAACCAAAGCCACAGCTGGAGAAAGAAGTAAAGTCACTCAGCATTCCTGAAGCCTTATCACTGCATCTAGTTCTTGGGTTTTATTAAAAGCAGGCTTTGGGATGCCAGTAATTAATGTTCAACACTTCTTGATTTCGAATTTGCAAGGCCAGGCTCTTTGAGTGAGTTTTAGTGTACTGTAGCCAAGACGTACCACCAGATTCTCATTTGAAAATTTGTGTCAGTCAAACTGGTCACTTGGAGCAGTCATTATATCTCAAAACATCAGAAATTTCTTTAAAGATTTACGTAGTGCAGGAAGGAGCCATGAATTTAGGAACCAAAAAAAAAAAATTTTGTTATTTTTTTTCTCCCCACTTTACAGAATCTCAGCATCCAAAATGTGTCTTAAAATGAGCTTTGGGGAGATAATTAATTTACCTGGTATGCGATAGATTTTTTTTTTTTAAATATAATTTCCCATTTTGAAAAAAGATGCTAACTTTTCCTTTTTTAAAAGCAACTCTTGTAATAAAGGGTCTGCCATTTTATATAAGGTGACTTTGGAGGGAAAAAAAATTCCAGATTCTTGCTGTCTCCCACTTTCCTTTGAAGTGAAAAATGCTAAATACTTCCATATTTTAAGTGGATGTGATTTTAGTCATCTAAAAGAGGAGAAAATTAACATATTTGCCTGTTAACTCCCTGAGGACAAGGCTGTATAAACTAATGATATCTGCCACTAGTTAAGTACATACTGTGAATTGGTCCCTGCCCTAGCACTTCACTGACATTCAAACCAAAAACCAAACCTAGTGCCGTCGAGTTGATTTCCAACTCATAGTGACCCTATAGGACAGAGTAGAACTGCCCCATAGAGTTTCCAAGGAGCGCCTGGTGGATTTGAACTGCTGACCCTTTGGTTAACAGCCATTAGCTCATTTAATGTTCTAAAAAACCCAAACCCACTGCTGTCAAGTTGATTCCGACTCATAGCTACCCTATAGGACAAAGTAGAACTGCCCCATAGAGTTTCCAGGGCATGCCTGGTGGATTCGAACTGCCGACCTCTTGGTTAGCAGCTGTAGCACTTAACCAGTGCGCCACCAGGGTTTCCATTTAATGTTTTAGACCCTAAGAAGTAGGAAGTATAATCAGACGAGGAAACTGTGGGACAGAGGAATGAAGTGACTTACTTCACACCTCTGCTCTGCTGTGCCCCAGTGCATAGCACAGTGGCTGCACAGTGCTTAAGAAGCCCTAAAACCCATTACCTGTTGCCTTCGAGTCGATTCCAACTCATAGCGACCCTATAGGACAGAGTAGGACTGCCCCAAATGGTTTCCAAGACAGCGGCTGGTGAACACGAACTGCCGACCTTTCGGTTAGCAGCCAAACTCTTAACCACCGTACCACCAGGGCACTAAAATAGGGTTAAATTAGAACACAGCAGCTATAAAGTCCACCTGGCCTCCAGGGTTTACTTACATTGCTAAAGAAAATGAGTTGCTATGTATCTGTGTTGAACCTGTTTGTTACCAGTCCAGACCAAAATCCAAAAGTATCAATAACCAGTCAAAGGACTGGGTGAACACTGAGAACTGTTCTCTTCAACACGAGCTATCAACTGTCCTCCATGTTTGGCTTTGGTCAAATGAAGTCAGTTTCTCCAGAAGCTGTTTGCCCAGCCTGTTACAGTGCACACATGCTATCGCAGGTACGTTATAATCTCATTTCCTCTCTTCCCCCTCTATGAACAATAGACGAGACTGATTTCAACTTCTGCTATGAAGAAAGGATCGATCTTTCCGAGTGGGTTTTGGTCTTTCTAATGTGGCTTATATGTTTGTGGGGCTCACCATAAGCTTGCCAGGACTCCAGCCCCTTGAAATCCTAGAGAGTCTTCCAGGCTGGGTCACCATGATCATGGAAGCTACTTAATACCCCGAGCCAGAACTTCAACCTGTAAAAATTGAGTATCACATGGATGGACTTTAAATGTATATCCCTTATAAAAATTTTAAAGCTTGCTGGATTTTATTAGAATATGTGAGCCAGACTGAGTATATTAAATTTATGAATCCAATTGATACAGTACTATAATAATTCAATACAATATGCTTATGTCATTAAACTCATAAAGAAGATTCTCTGAATAGCTGTAATGAATGGTTCTGATTCTGTAATCACAGACTTACATTTTCACCCTGATGAATTTTAACTGGGAGCTCTCAGAATTCTCTGTAAACATCAGAAATAAATGCCATATTGCACATGATGACTACTTATTTCAAGTATTTACTTTAAAACCTGGAATAGTAAAAGTGGCTGGTGGAAAAGAAGTACCTGCTAAGGCAGAATTATTCATTAGAAGTATCAAAAGTGTTAGAAAAGGTTGGCATGAAATGGAATAGAACTTTAATTTATGTCTAGTCATAAATTATAAATGGAAACCAAAGCAATTTTTTTTCATTGTGCTATGACTAATTTCATTTGTTCCCTCATTTCTTACCCATGTATTTTGATTATCTATCACTGTGTAATAAACTACCTCAAAATTTAGTGGCTTACAACAATCACCATTTTATTTGCTTATGATTCTGTGGTTCTGAAATTTGGGCAGGGCTTAGTTAGGTAGTTCTTTTATTCCAAGTGCTCTCAAGTCAGGTCACTTATGAGGCTAGATTCTGATCATGTTTCCACTGAGGACTGGACTCTACTGGGATGCTGGAACATCCAACATTGTGTCTTCATCCACGGGCTCCACCCAGCTTCAAGGGGAGAGGACTGCACAAGAGCAGGAATCTCGGGAAGCACAATAGTGTGGCAGAACACCAAACCTCACATTACGTCCACATCAGCTTCCTCTTCACCTCTTCTTGACCTTGTACTTGATAGCTGGATGTTTTTATTGAAAAACAGTTGATTCCACTTTTAGTCTAAGATTATTTTTTTATGACTCCTGGAATACTGGATAATAAGTATCTCAGATTTGATATGATCCTACCCAGAGAGATGGTAGAATATACAGAAAAAAGACTGAATGTTGAATATGGTTACCTGGCGTTCTAGTCCCAACTTCTACCTACTCCGGTTTATTCATTTGTTAATAGAAAAAGGGGGAACTGGTTCTAGCTAAGATTCTTCGGCCACAACATTTGCTGATTTTATGAGGACAGAAGAAAGAATTAAGTGACCTTCCAAGGATTTTTTTTCAGACCCATGAAATACTGAATGTCTGCTCTCCAGCGTTGCTCAATGAGTGTAAATTGGTATGTAAGGCCTGTGGAGAACAATTTGGCAATACCTGTCAAAATTTAAAGTGCATATACCCATTGAACCAGCAATTCTGTTTTAGGAATTTACCCTACAGGTAGAGTCACACGTTTATCAATATCTAGAAGATCATTTATTACAGGGCTTTTGTAATAACCTTCATTCATCATTCTTTCATTCAACAAGTATTTATTGAGCACCTGCAATGTGCCAGATACTATCTAAAGTACCTGATATACATTCTCTGAATAAAGTAGTCAAAACCTTCCCCCTTACATAGTTTACATTCTAGCAGGATTGCAAAAGATGGGAACAGCCTGTGTGTATGTCGGTTTCAGAATGGGGAAACTATGTGTTCACCTAGAGAATGGTTTTCATTATAAGTTAAGTGAACAAAGTAAGATGCAGAAGAATGCATATACTGTGTACCAGTTTGTGTAAGTAGAGATGGAGGGCATCTATATTTGTATTTGCTTATGTAGGCATGGTGTTGTGTTGTTGAGTGCCATCAAGTTGTTCCCTACTCATAGTCACCCTACGTACAACAGAATGAAACACTTATCCGGTCCTGCACCATCCTGACAATCATTGCTGTTTCAGCCCATTGTTGCAGTCATTATATCAGTCAATCTTTGTGAGGATCATTCTCTTTTTTGCTGACCCTCTACCTTACCAAGCTTGATGTCCTTCTCCAGGACTGGACCCTCCTGATAACATGTCCAAAGTACATGAGACGAAGTCTTGCCATCCGCACTTTCAAGGAGCACTCTGGCTATACTTCTTCCAAGGCAGGTTTGTTCATTCTTCTGGCAGTCTATGATACATTCAGTGTTCTTCACTAACAACATAATTCAAAAACATCATTTCTTCTTCAGTATTCCTTATTCATTGTCTAGCTTTCCCATGCATATGAGGCAATTAAATATACCATGACTTGTCAGGAGCACCTTAGTTCTCAAAGCGACATCATTGCTTTTCAACATTTTGAAGATCTTTTTTGCACCAGTTTTCCGCAAAGCAATACATCGTTTGATTTCTCGACTGCTGTTTTCATGGGTGTCAATTGCAGATCCAAGTAAAATGAAAATCCTTGACAGCTTCAGTCTTTTCTCCATTTATCGTGATATTAGTTATTGGTCCAATAGTGAGGATTTTTGTTTTCTTTACGTTGAAGTGTAATCCATACTGAAGGCTATAGCTTTTGATCTTCATCAGTAAGTACTTTAAGTCCTCTTCACTTTCATCGAACAAGGTCCTGTCATCTGCATATCACGGGTAGTTAATGAGTCTTCCTCCGATCCTGGTGTAGTCCATATAGTCATATAGTCCAGCTTCTCGGATTATAGCTCAACATACATACGTATGGTGAAAGGATACAACCCTGAAGCACACCTTTCCTGACTTTAAACCGCACAGTATCCTCTTGATCTGTTCGAACAACTGCCTCTTGTTCTATGTATAGGTTCCTCATGGGCCAAATGAAGTATTCTGACATTCCCACTCTTCACAATGTTATCCATAATTTGTTATGATCCACACAGTTGAATACTTTTGCATAGTCAGTAAAGCACAGGTAAACATCTTTCTGGTATTCTCTGCTTTCAGCCGAGATCCATGTGACATCATATGGATATCTGCATAAATCTCTGGAAAGATTTTTAAAAAATTAATCACAGTAACTTGCTTTGTATGGTGGGGGAAATTTGAAAAATGGAGTGAGTTTTGAGGGAGGCTTTTTACTGTGTGTGTGTGTGTGTGTGTGTGAAACTTTAATCAATAAATGTTAGTAGCACTTAAAAATTAAGTAAAATTTTAAAAGGAAATTATTAGTGAATAATCTGTGCTCAGAACTCATGAATTAGAAGGCAAGAAAAATCATACAGCATGGTTACTTTAGAATTTCATCTAAAGTTATTCTGTCTAGTAACTAGGCACATGTAGCTATTTAATTTCAGATTAAATAAAATTAAAAATCCAGTTTCTCAACTGCACTGGCAATTTCAAGCTATTAGTAGCCACGTGACTACCATATTGAACAATGTAGATATAGAGCGTTTTCATCCTCACAGGAAGACCTGGTGCACAGCACTGCTCTAGAGTTCAGCACTTGAGCACACCGTTGATCCTGTGGGGACTGGTGAGGAAGGCAAGATGGTATACGCTCAGCCTGCGAGCCTCAGTAAACCCTGCCACAGATGTTCCCAGCCAGCAAATGTGTTCTTTTGGATGAGCAAATGTGCTCTTTTGAGTTGGCTGGGTGTTGTTTACTCTGCTGTGGCTCTTCTCACTGCCATGTGTTTTATATTTTTATAGGTTACGATTAGACGATTAGACTAGCAGTTAGCAAACTATAGTCCTGTGGTAGGTAGAATTCTAAGAATTACTCCAGTGACCCTCACCTTTGTATCATCTCCCCTTTGAAAGGGTGGGACCTGTGAATATGATGAGAGCTATATATAGCTCCTGGGGCTATGTTATATAATATGGCAGAAGGGAGAGTATCTGGGTGAACCTAATCTGATCACAGGAGCCCTTTAAAAGCAGAGAGTTTTCTCTGGCTAGTAACAAAAGAGCAAGCAGAGTTTTGAAGCCTGAGGGCAGTTTGATGGCTGGCTTCAAATGTGGAAGCAGTCAGGTGCCACAGAATGTGGGTGGCCTTTAGGAACTGAGATAGAGGCCCTTGGCTGACAGACCACAAAGAATTGTGGACCTTGGTTCTCCAACCACAAGCAACTTGTTTTGGCCACAACCTGAATGAGCTTGGAAGTACGTTCTTCCCACAGCCTCCAGATAAGAGCCCATCCTGTCTGGCACGTTGGTTTTGGCCTTGTGAGTCTGTAAGCAAGAGAGCCTAGCTACACTGTGTCTGAACTTCTGACCCACAGAACTGTGAGCTAGTAAATGAGGGATGTTTTAAGCCACTAAATTGGTGGAAATTTGTACACAGTGATAGAAAGGTGGTTCAGGCCCATGAGCCAAATCTACCCTGCCACCAGTTTTTATACTGTTTGTGGGCATCGCTTGAGTGTGCTACACTGTGAGCTGTGGAGACTAAGCTGGGCCATCCTCTGTACTCCTAGCACCTGCCACCCTGGCTGGCAGCTGAGTCTTGACACTGGCCAGGGCCTGTGCTGGTCATGGCTACACTTCGGGGACTCTGCTGTTGGCAGCTGCCAGTTACCAAGTAGTGGAGTCTTAGTCTGGGAATCAGTAACTCGGGGAGTGTCTTCACCTCTGGCCAATTGCCCAAGCTGAGATGGCTGGATCCTCCAGGAGGAGAGCGGCACACTGGGATCTAGGTATTAGGCCGAGAGTGAAACCGACCATGACAGTCAGCTGCTCAGCCGGCCAAATTACTGGGTACAAAGTGTGCCTACCACCCAGGATAGCCCACCAGAGTGGAACAGGCCAGGAATTCTCTCTCTTATTGTATGAATACTTACATAATAGTCTTAATTTGGCCTCTTGACCAGCAAGGCCTAAAACTTCCTATCTGGCCCTTTAGAGAAAACATTTGCCCACCCCTGATTTAGACCAGTGCTGTTTGTTGTTAGTTACCATTGAGTCAACTATAACTCACAGCTACCTTAGGTACAGCAGAACAAAACGTTGCCTCGTCCTGCACCATCTTCATGCTCATTTGTATGTTTGAGTCCATCGTTTTGGCCACTGTGTCAGTCCATCTCACCAAGGTCCTCCCTTGCCTTCACTGACCCTGCACTTTACCAACTGTGATGTCACTTTCTAGAGTTTGGTCTTTGCCAATGACATGTCCAAAGTAAGTGAGCCAAAGTCTCACCATCCTTGCTTTTAAGGAGCATCCTGATTGTATTTCTTCGAAGACCGACTTGTTCATTCTTCTCGCAGTCCACAGTATATTCAGTATTCTTCAACACCATATTTCAAAGGCATCAATTCTTCTGTCTTCCTTTTTCATTGTCCAGCCTTTGGCTGCATATGAGGCAATTGAAATTAGCATGGCTTGGGTCAAGAGCACATTAGTCCTCAAAGTGATATTTTTGCCTTTTAAAACTTCAAAGAGGTATTTCACAGATTTGTTCGATGAGATACGTCATTTGATTTCTTCACTGCAGCTTCCAAGGATGTTTATTGTTGATAAAAGTAGAATGAAATCATCGACAACTTCAATTTCTTTGCCATTTATCATAATGTTATATATTGGTCCAGTTGTGAGGATTTTCATTTTCTTCACGTTCAGGTGTAATCCATACTGAAGGTTGTAGTCTTTTACCATTATCGGTAAGTACTTCAAGTCGTCTTCATTTTCAGCAGGCAACATCGTGTCATCTGCATATCACAGGTTGTTAATAAGTCTTCCTCCAATCCTGATGCCACATTCTTCTTCATATAGTCCACCTTCTCGGATTATTTGTTCAGCATACAGATTGAATAAATAAGGTGAATGTATTCAACTCTGCCACACACCTTTTCTGTTTCTAAACTACACAATGTCTCCTTTCCTCTGTTTGAACAGCTGCTTCTTTATCCATGTACTGTTTCCACATTAGCACAGTCAAGTGTTCTGGAGTTTCCATTTAGTAATGTTACCTATAATTAATCATGACACACACAGTTGAATACCTTTGCGTAGTTGATAAAACACTAGTAAATGTCTTTCTGGTATCCTCTGCTTTTAGCCAAGATCCATCTGATATCAGCAATGATATCCCTTGCTCCAACCAATTCTTTTTGGTACAGTGACTCTGTGTATTCCTTTGATCTTCTTTTGATGCTTCCTGTGTCATTCAATTTTGCTTATGAATCCTTAAGTAATGTAATTCCAGGCTTACATTTTCTCTTCAGTTCTTGCAACTTGAGAAATACCAACCGTGTTCTTCTTCCTTTCAGTTTTCTAACGCAAGGTCTTTGAACATTTCATCATAATAGTTTACCTGGTCTTCTCAAGCCGCCCTTTGAAATCGTCTGTTCAACTCTTCTACTTTATCATTTCTTCCATTCACTTTAGCTACTTTGTGCTGAAGAGCAAGTTTCAGGGTTCCTCTAACATCCATTTTGGTCTTTTCCTTCTTTCCTGACTTTTTAATGACCTTCCATTTTCTTCCTGTATGATGTCCTTGGTGTCTTCCCACAACTCTTCTGGTCTTCTGTCATTAGAGTTCAGTGTGTCAGATCTATTCTTGAGATAGTCTGTAAATTCAAGTGGAACGTATTCAAAGTTTTACTTCTTGAGCTGGCTCTCATGGACTTGTCTTGATTTTCTTCAGTTTCAGCTTGAACTTTTATATGAGCAATTGTTGACTGTTCTACAGTCAACCCCTGGCTTTAGACCAATAACGGCTGGCGAAAGGTTTGCAAGTGTCGGTGCTGAGCTTGTTGCAGTGAAACGAAGGAAGAATCTCAAGATAGATGTTGAAATGCAACTTTTACAATGGCTGAAGGTGTCTTTGAAGCAAATGGTAGAGGAAATAAGCTCAGGATTATTAGGCATTTCGAGACTCATGAAAGGCTTCTGACATCATAAACATCGTTGCAGCCTGGAGGCTTGACCAGTAACTGTGTGGCGGCCAAGAGAGGTGCTTGCTGCAGGCCTGGCAGGACCCCAGCATCATAGGACCAAGTGTGAGGGCTGATAGGGCTTGAGGATTCATGGGGCACTGGTCCGGTTTAGTTCATTTCCAGGAGTGCACCCCCAAGCTAAATGGGCTCTGCGTGTTGCTCTGGTTCTGTCATGCTGGACTCTCTGTAGTGCCCCAAAGCTCCCTTTCCTACTTCTAGGCTTTTGTACATGTTCTTCACTCTGACTGGACCGGGCTTCCAGTATCTTCAATATCTTTACCCAGTTCATTCTTAAGTACCCTTCAGGTTTGGCTTAAATGTCTCCAGTTCTCAGACTGTCTGGGTACTTTTCCTGTGTGCTCCAAAAGCATCTCATTCCTGGTCTTTTATAGCCATATTTTAGTCACCTACCTGTCTCCATGGCAGGACTGTAAGTTACTTGGGACAGGAACTGAGTCTTACTCACTACCAAATCTCCAGCACCTAGCCCAGTGCTTGCTCGCCATGCAGAAAGCTTCTAATAAATGTCTATCGGGTACATAAGTGAAGTCTGAAGAGAAGGGAGTTGACAAAGACCAAACCCTGAGCCAGCACTTAAAATATAAGTAAGATTTAGCTGACAGAAGCAAAGCACCAATAGGAGCAAGGAAGGAGTAATTTTAAACAATGAGGCAACGTCGCAGGCTGGCCCATGCACCTTGGGAACATGGGCACTGTTTTATTCGCACACTGTGTTGTGTAGAGTAGATGTGCGTTACATACGTGGTGAATGAATGAACAATTTGAATTAAAATATCCTATTTTCATCAGGAGTAGGCAGCCATGATTCAGTGATAGAATTCTTGCCTTCTGTGTGTGAGATCTGGGTTCAATTTCTAGCCATGTACCTCATGCACAGCCACCATCCGTCAGTGGAGGCTTGCATGTTGCTATGATGATGACAGATTTCAGGAAAGCTTCCAGACTAAGACAGATAAGGAAGAAAGGCCTGGCAATGTACTTCCAAAAATCAGCCTCTGAAAATCCTGTGGACCACAAAGGTGTAGTCCACAGCCGATCATGGCGATAGCACAGGACTCGGCAGCATTTTGTTCCACTGTGCATAGAATTGCCATGAGTTGGGGCCCAACTTGACAGCAGCTAACAACAATGTCATCAGAGTATGGATGACATTTGGGAGCATGTTGAGAAAGGAACCCAGCATATTTGATCCAGTGGAGCCAAATTTTAGGATACCTAAAAAGCCAGTGAGGGGTATTCAGACCTGATTTTACAAGATTCTAGAACTGGGACAACGTGACTGGTGAATCATATGGACCCACTAGATCAGTTCATTGCATGTCGCTGGTGGTAACCAAACTCTCTCAGGTCCAGAAACATCCCAGCATATCTCCTCCTGGGCCTGATCTATCTTCAGAGTCCATCAGTCGATGATGAATTTTTCAAGTGCTTCAAGGTAAATGAAACCTCTTAGTCTTATTAGACTGAAACTCGTCTTTAAGCTTTCACCATGGCTGATGACTTCTGGGAATGAGGAATGCCTTCCAACTCTCTTTCCTGTTAATATGTCACAATGGAAAGACGGACAAAGCTCCATTCCTTTTTAAAGAACATTTCAATTTTAATAATTTCAATAACTTTAAATTATGAATGTATGCTAAAATTTTGTAAAATGAAGAGGGCCCCACAACAGTCAGATGGCTGAGAAAATCATTAGAATGACACAGCTGGGTGATACATTGCACATGAAATGAGCAGTAGGTTGCAGTTTTAATCATGAGCTCTATTAAACAGAAACTTTTTAGTAATATAAAATAGTCATGATTTTATCCCTTTGCTAATTAAAATAGAGGGAAAGGAGCCAGTAGATAAAGAGGCTGAGGTCTTTTAAAAGCTGAAGGCCCTGTAAGATTCCTATATCATCAACACGCACGCGCGTGCACACACACACACACACACACGGCAGTTGGTTGGCATTCAAAGTAAATTTTGGGAGCCTGCCTGAGTGTGGTATGGGCAGCCCCAAAGAGAGGCCACGTTATATTTAGGTGTAAAGGGTTGCAGCTTGAGAACTGTATTAGGCCATTCTGACTTTCTCCTGGATTTGAAGAGCCAGTCATTTTGCCAACCTCCTAATGGCCATTTGACCTCCGCCAAGCCACTGTCTCTTGACATCTGTCTTAGTTATCTAGTGCTGCTATAACAGAAATTCCGCAAGTGAATGCCTTTAACAAAGAAATTTATTGTCTCACAGTTTAGTAGGCTACAAGTCCAAATTCAGGGTATCAGCTCCAGAGGAAGGCTTCCTTTTCTCTGTTGACTCGGGAAGAAGGTCCTTGTCATCAATCTTCCCTTGGTCTGGGAGCATCTCAGTGCAGGAATCTCAGGTCCAAAGGATGCATTCTGCTCCCGGTGCTGTTTTCTTGGTGGTATGAGGTCCCCAAGTCTCTGTGCTCACTTCTCTGTTTTATATCTCCAAAGAGATTGGTTTAAGACACGATCTAATCTCATAGATCTCATCAATATAACTGCCCCTAATCCATCTCATTAACATCATAGTGATAGGATTTACAAAGCATAGGAAAATAACATCAGATGACAAAGTGGTAAACAATCATACAATACTGGGAAGCATGGCCTAGAAGTTGACATGTTTTGGGGGGACACAGTTCAATCCATGACAGCATTTCAGTTTACATATCTGTAAACAAAGGGGTGATCATATCTGCCCTGCTCCTTCCTAAGGATGCCTCGGGAATCACATGAGCTGATGAATGAAGACGTGCTTTATAAACCAGCGTTATAAACAGCATTGTACAGAGTGCCTGCAAAGCTGAATCTGTCTTCCAGATCCCAATTCCAGTGCCTCTGCGTTATGCCTCAAGCCCTGCTATTCCGCTACCCAGACCCTACACAAACTAGCCTTGCTCCCTTGTTCACATTGTTTCCTGAGCTCGGATACCTCTCCTCCTACCCCCTTCTCCTGATTTAAAACCATCCCTTCTTTCAAGATCCCAGAACTGAGAAGGAATGGCTGCAAGATGAGGAGGACCACACCATTTAATACCTTGCTGACCTCACAGGTTTTTGTCAGAATAGGCTATAGAGCACATGTTTAGTGCCTAGGACCAGGCTGGCATTTCACCCAGAAGATCTCAAGTTGCAAAGAAAAAAACCCAGCTGAGGCTACTTGAAGGCTAGATTTTGCCCACACTCCTCTTTGTCAGGGTACCAGAAACTTCTATTCTGGTACCTTCAGGGCACTTTTCCATTCAGTCAGAGCTCAGACTGAAATAGTATTGTAGATCACCTGTGAGTCATGTTAATCTAATGACCTTCATCCAGAATGTCTATGGTGAAAATGCTTGTAGCAGCACATTTTATTTTATTTTATCCTAACACAATGTATTGATTGAGGTACCAGGCTAAAGCTCTAAAATAATTGACTACAGTATTGCTGATTTACTCTGTATTGCTGGAGGGACTGTGTTTCGCCTTTCAAAACTCATTAACACAGCCAATAGGCCATATTAGCCTGTGTTTCAGTTCAAAAGATTGATAATGTTTAGCCCATGTTTCGAACTGGTGTTGAAATCTTAAACATTGACCTGAATGTATCAGGGATTGGGGCAGGAACCTTTTAGGATATATGCTTGGCTACATATACTTCTAGGATGAGCCTGACCCATCTGAAATCCTATTCGTGAAAGCTTCCTACTATTGGCCTCCTTGTAGAAAAGAGCACCATGGGCAGACACCTTGATCTGACAACACACGTCATCTCTGAGCTTAGCTGTGGTATAAATGGAAGGTTTGTCTGATTCCTGACTGGTGCTTGCCACACGGTTATATCAGTTAACTTGGTCACAAACAATGGAAAAGACTGGCTGTAGTAAGCAAAACCAAAAAAAAAAAAACCAAACCCATTGCTGTCAAGTCGATTCCAACTCATAGGGATCCTATAGGACAGTGTAGAACTGCAGGGTTTCCAAGGAGCACCTGGTAGGTTTGAACTGCTGACCTTTTGGTTAGCAGCCATAGCACTTAACCACTGTACCACCAGGGTTTCTATAGTAAGCAAATGGCCTCATAAACTTCCAGCCTTGGAATGGGCAAAGCCCAAAGGCTCTCCTGAGGACCAGGAGGCCGCCACTCTACACTCTGAATTTCTCACGCTCTTCAGAATGTTCTATAGCAGCAGCTCTATAATCTAACAGAGCCTTATTCCAAAGGACCTTTGGATCCAGGAGACTCCAAGTCTCCAATCTGAATTAGATGTTTGGCTGCAAAGTGACCATCTCAGAATATGAATGGGAAAAATTCAGCAGCCCTTTGTGCTCAGCTGTTAATCAAAAGGTTAGCTGTTCAAACCCACCCAGTAGTACCATGGAAGAAAGGCCTGACCATCTGCTTCCATAAAGATTATAGCCAAGAAAACCCTATGGAGCAGCTATACTCTCTAACACATGGGGTCACCATGAATCAGAATCAACTCAAAGTCAGTGGGCATGGTTTTTTGTTTTTGGTTTTGTTTGTTTGTTTGTTTGTTTGTTTGTTTGTTTTTCCCTAAATCAGCCAGATAACCAATCCCCAAATATTCCATTTTTCACATACAGTCTGTTGTCTGCATGCCATTTTTAATACCAACATTTGTGTCAGGTATGGTTCCTGATTATAAGCAAGCAAATGTAAGCAAAGGGAAATTTGTTGGAAAGATAAGGGGTTAGAGGAGAATACCCATTGTTGTCAAGTTGATTCTGACTCATAGCAACTCTATAGGACAGAGTAGAACCTCCCCATAGGGTTTCCAAGGAGCAGCTGGTAGATTCGAACTGCCAACCTTTTGGTTAGCAGCCAAGGCCTTAACCACTGTACCGCCAGGGCTCTGTAGAAGAGAATAGAGGAGCTCAAACAATTAATAGGAAGCTGGGCATGAAAAGGAACCAAGGGAGCATCTTCAGAGAGCTAAGAGCAAGAGGCACAGACAGAACAGTCTGGTAGGAGGTGGCCATGCTGCTGATGAGGATTCAAATCCTGGGGAAATGCATCTGATGGGATAAGCTTTGGCCACATGTCTGGCCCTATGCTGTAATGGGCTGGGAAAAAGGAGTAGTTGGTCCTTTTGGGTTCTGCAGTGGGACCCAAAAGATCACTAGGAAGGACAACCAGAGAAGGGAAAAGTATTTCCTCAGAAGGGCATCTGGGTGCTATTTGGGAAGGAAAATGGATACAGAGCAGTCAAAAGTGGCCAGTGTGCACCAAGGCATTAAGTATAGATAAGATATTGGAGCATGACATGAATAGGTAGACTCAACATTGTGAAAATGACAATTCTATCCAAAGCAATTTACAAATACAATGCAATGCCAATCCAAATACCAACAACATTCTTTAAAGAGATGGAAAAAATTATCATTAGCTTTATATGGAAAGGAAAGAAGCCCCGGATAAGTAAAGCGCTATTAAAGAAGAAGAATAAAGTAGGAGGACCCACACTGCCTCACCTCAGAACCTACCACACAGCTATGGTAGTCAAAAACAGTCAATGTACAACAACAGTTACATTGAACAATGGAACAGAATTGAGAACCTAGATGTAAATCCACTTACCTGTGGTCACCTATCTTCAACGAGGGCCCAAAATCTATTAAATGGGGAAAAGATAGTCTTTTTAACAAATGGTGCTGGCAAAACTGGATGTCCATCTGCAAAAAAATGAAACAGGACCCATATGTCACACCGAGTACAAAAACTAATTCAAAATGGATCCAAGACCTAAATATAAAGCCAAAAACTATGAAGTTCATAGAAGAAAAAACAGGATCAATGCTAGAGGCCCCAATACACGGCATTAACAGGATATAAACCACAACCAACAACACACAAACTCCAGAAGATAAGCTAGTTAACTGGGATCTTCTAAAAATTAAACACCTAATGCTTATCAAAAGACTTCACCAAGAGTAAAAAGAGAATCTAAAGGCTGGGAAAATATTACAAATCAGGCAAAGGTCTAATCTCGAAAATCCAAAACCTCTACAACAAAAAGACAAACAATCCAATTAAAAAAATGGGCAAAGGAAATGAACAGGCACTTCACCAAAGAAGCCATTAAAAAAAAAACAAAAAACCTGTTGCCGTCAAGTCCATTCTGACTCATAGCAACCCTATAGGACAGAGTAGAACTGCCCCATAGGGTTTCCTAGGAGCACGTGGTGGATTCAAACTGCCAACCTTTTGTTTAGCAGCCGTAGCTCTTAACTATTATGCCACCAAGGTTTCCCACTAGCCACTAGAGAAATGCACATCAAAACCCTAATGAGATACCATCTCACACCGGCATTACTGGCATGAATCAAAAAAAAAAAAAAAAAAAGGGGCAGGAAATAACAAATGTTGGAGAGGCTGTGGGGAGATCGGACCTCTTATTCACAGCTGGTGGGAATGCATAATGATAGAATGGTTTTGGAAGATGATATGGCACTTCCTTAGAAAGCTAGAAATACATTATGATCCAGCAATCCTACTTCCTAGGAATATATCCTAGAGAAGTAGGAGTTGTCACACGAATAGACATATGCACACCCTTGTTGATTGCAGCATTGTTCACAATAGCAAAAAGATGGAAACAGAGTAGATTCCCATCAACAGGAGAAGGGATAAACTAACTGTGGTACATGCACATGATGAAATATTACACAACAATAAAGAAGAACAATGAATCTGTGAAGCATCTCATAACATGGATGAATCTGGAGGGCATTATGCTTAGTGAAGTGTCAGTCACAAAAGGATAAATATTGTATGAGACAAATACTGTAAAAATTCATGGAAAGATTTACACACAAAAAGAAACAACCTTTGATGGTTACAAGGGAGAGGAGGAGTGGGGATGGAAAAACACTAGACAATAGATAAGTGGTAATATTGGTGAAGGGTAAGAGAATACACAGTACTGGGGAAGCCAGCACAACCTGCACAAGGCAAGGTCATGGAAGCTTCTTAGACATATCTAAACTCCCTGAGGGACCAAATTGCTGGGCCGAGGGCTGTGAGGACCATGGTCTTAGGGAATACCTAGCTCAATTGGCATAACATAGTTTATAAAGAAAATGTTCCACATTCTACTTTGGTGAGGAGCGGCTGGGGTCTTAAAAGCCTGTGAGCGGTCATCTAGGGTACTCCACTGGACTCAGCCCTTTGAAAGCAAGGAAGAATGAAAAAAACTAAAGATACAAGGGAAAGATTAGTCCAAAAGACTAATGGACCACATCTACCATGGCCTCCACCAGACTGAGTCCAGTGCAACTAGATGGTGCCCAGCCACTACCACTGACTGCTCTAACAGGGATCACAATAGAGGGTCCGGACAGAGCTGGAGAATAATGTAGAGCAAAATTCTGACTCAAAAAGAAAGACCAGATTTGCTGGCCTAACAGAGACTGGAGAAACTCTGAGAGTATGGCCCACAGACACCCTATCAGCTCAGTAATGAAATCACTCCTGAGGTTCACCCTTCAGTCAAAGATTGGACAGGCCCATAAAACAAAACGAGATTAAAGGGGCACACCAGCCCTGGAGCAAGGACTAGAAGGCAGGAGGGGACAGGAAAGTTGGTAATAGGGAACCTAAGGTTGAGAAGGGAGAGTGTTGACAATATGTGTACTAACTGTTCAATGAGAAACTAGTTTGTACTATAAACATCTAAAGTACGATAAAAAAAAAAATTGGAACATGAGAAAACTACGTTGTACTTCATGAAGAAGAGTGTAATCCTTATGAGGAGAGAGGCTTCTCCTCGTGTCTCCACGGAACATTACTCTAGAGAAACACAGGGCCTGTGAAAGACAGTGCATGTGGCCTAAGCAGGCAAGATGCCCGGTATAGACAGCTTTGTCCAGTGGAAGACAGCAGTGCTCAGCAGAGACGGCCTCTGTGGACAACAGCCTGTACTCTGCAGTTCAAAATTCTGGGTTTGAGTGCTGGCTATCCCGTATACATGTTTTGTGAGTACATTACTTAAGCTTTCTGAACCTCGTTTTCTTCACCTATAAAATGGAGGTAATAGTAGGCCCTACCTAATAATTCAAGCCAGAATCAGAAGAGGACATGGAACCAGGGATACCATCGCTGATGTCAGATGGATCCTAGCTGAAAGCAGAGAATACCAGAAAGATGTTTACCTATGTATTATTGACTATGCAAAGGCGTTCAACTGCGTGAATCATAACAAATTTGGATAACATTGCAAAGAATGGGAATGCCAGAACACTTAATTGTGCTCATGTGAGACCTGTAAGCAGACTGAAAGGCAGTCATTAGAACAGAACAGGGGGATACTGTATGGTCAGGAAAGGTGTGTGTCGTGGTTGTATCCCTTCACCATACCTATTCAGTCTGTATGCTGAGAAAATAATGCGAGACACTGAAGAACACAGCATCAGGTTTGGAGGAAGACTAACAATTTGCCATATGCAGATGACACTACCTTGCTTGCCAAAAGTGAAAACCGCTTAAAGCACTTACTGATGAAGATCAAAGACCACAGCCTTCAGTGTGGATTATACCTCAATGTAAAGAAAGGAAAAATCCTCACAACTGGACCAATAAGCAACATCATGATAAACAGAGAAAAGATTGAAGTTGTCGAGGATTTAATTTTTACTTGGATCCACAGTCAGTGCCCATGGAAACAGCAGTCAAGAAGTCAAATATATATTGCACTGGGGCAAATCTGCTGCAAAAAAAAAAAAAAAACCTCTTTAAAGTATTAAAAAGAAAAGAAGTCACATTGAGGACTAAAGTGCACCCAACCCAAGCTCATGGCATTTTCATTCACCTCTGTGCTTGTGGAAGCTGGAAAATGAATGAATAAGACCAAAGAATTGATGGCTTTGAACCATGGTGTTGGCAAAGAATATTGAACATACCATGGACTATCAGAAGAATGAACAAGTCTGTCTTGGAAGAAGTACAGCCAGAATGCCCCGTAGAAGGGTGATGAGACTTCGTCTTATGTACTTTGGACATGTTATCAGGAGGGACCAGTCCCTGGAGAAAGACAGCATGCTTGGCAAACTAGACAGCAAAAAAGAAGAAGACCCTCAATGAGATGGATTGACATAGTGACTTCAACAATGGGCTCAAACATAATAAAAATTGTGAGGATGGCACAGGACTGGGCAGTGTTCTGTTGTTCACAGGGTTACTGAGTCGGACTCAAGTCTACAGCACCTAACAACAACAACAGCCTCATAAAGTTGTGGAAATTAAATGAAATGCACCTTTAAAGGTTCTTCTCACTGTGCCTAGAACATTGCACACCCTGGATAAATGGCCTCTCCGTAGCAGTAATGAGATAGTAGCTGCTTCTGCTTGTTTGTCTGCATGGGAGACAGGTCTGAGGACATACTTGGAGGGGTCTTTGCCAGCAGAAGTAAAAAATAAAAAAGGGCCACTTTTGGAAAGAAGTGGATCTCGAGCCAGAGGGAGTGTGGGGAAGGCATTCTGCCATTCTGTATATCCTCATTTTTCTACTTATCTTTTTTGCCCTTACTTTAAAAAAAGCTCACAGTTCACTGTAGGATTTTGTCTTTTGTTTGTTTGGGGGTAGATGTCTAAAATCACATGCCAGGTTGCACTTTTTTTCCGGACAGACTGATGGGGATTCATTTCTCCTAGGTACTTCTACCCCTGCTTGCTGCCCCTGCGTAGGTGAACTTTCCAAAACAATAGAATATGCCAGAAACTTGTAGAAGAGCCTATTTTAATACTGAAATGTGTCTTAAAGATTAAAAAATTAGCCCGCTAAATTTGAGTTTCTGAAAGTATTGACAAGAAAACATTTATCCTTTAGTGTTGGTTCATGTAACAAAAAGTAAATAGCCTAGATAAAGATCTAATATACTTCTTATTCTTAAATTCTGTTTGCCAACTTGGTAAATAAATTGTGGACATTCATCTCCCTCAGTCATGGTATTTCCCTTTCTCCCCTGCTTCTTTTCTTCTTCCCTCTGTAGGAGCTCTTCCTCTTATCCCTCTGGACCAGCCTCCCTATCTCTCTTGTGGCCTTCTTTTTTTCTCTTGGTCTCTTTCCTTTCCCTTGATTGCTCATGCTCAGACAGACCCTCTCTCAGACTCCTTCTTGCTCTACCACCCCATAACCCAGTTTACAATCTTATTGGAAGGAGAGGTGGCCTAATCTTACTTTCATCCTCCAAGCACCTAACAGAAGAGCTGTTAATGTTGTACCATCCCAGGGAGTGCAATTGCTGTCTCAGTGGCCCTGATCCAGGGCGTTTAACAAAGCAAAGACTCAGGACCTGTGACACCGGCCACTGGAGTGAGCAAGGGTTACAGGCCTCCTGTGGTCCCTCACAGGCTACAGAGATTTAAATATTACTGCTTTTTCTTTTTTAATGGAGAAAATGTTGTATGAAAGTCAAACAAATTGGATATTGGATTTCACAAATCCTTTTCCTCCTTTGCCCTTCTGACCCTGATAAGTCACTTAAACTCCTAATGTCCTTCCATTTTTGCAGTACTTATAAAGTGTACTGCCCTGGGGATGCAGCTTGGCCCCTGCACTTGTTGTACTCCCTTCAGGAAGAGCTAAGATGTCTTTCGATCAACAGTAAAGGGATAGCTCTGAGAGGAGGACTTGGATTTTTTCCCTTTTCCTGCAGATGCTGTGGAAAACACTGAGTACCGGCCACAGAAACTAGTCATCTAATAAGTGTGCTTTTATGTAAAGATTTGTATATATAATGCTACATTATATATATAAATAATGGCAGAGTTCTAATCTAGTACATTGGCTGATCTTATATTGAGCCTAAAACCCTAATGGAAAACTTCCTTATCAAGGCAGTAGTAGTGAACGGACTGGCCAGACAGTAAAATATATGGAGGTGGATTTCAGTATTGAAGAAGAGCTCAGATGAAAGGACCACGCAGTCACCGTTGCATGCCCCCTTGCTGAAGTCAGCTTCCCAGCATGTTCACACGTGAAGTGCTAGACAGCGGTGAGGCTGAACCCGCTACAGCCACACATCATGTGGCTGAACCTCACAAACACCGCGTTAAGCAGTAGAGACGAGACCCAACAGAGTACCTCCTATGTGATTACAAAACCAGGAAAACTCATCTCTGGCGCTAAGAGTCAGGATAGTGGTATAGTGGTGGCCCTTGAGGGCAGGTTTGTAGCTGGGAGGAGGGATGCTTGGTTGTTAGTTACATATTTTGTTTTGAGTAGATGCTGATCACGCAGGTGTGTCGTCTTTGTGAAAACTTATTAGGCTGTACACTCACGTACAGTTTCCTGTACATATATGGCAACTTGAAAAAAATTAAGTCATCGAAATCAATCATCAAGTTTTCTTCTAAGTGCTTTTCCCAAGCTTGGCAATGTGCCTAGGATGATAGGGGACTGCAAAGAAGGAGACATTGTCTGTGACTTCAAGAATCTGGAATTTTATTTCTGCCTTCTTCCATCCTCAGCCCTAGTCCTAGGCCTTTGGTTTTCTCATTTACTAGGAAGAATGCATTCAGCCCTCTTCAAACATGTGGTTCTGCCCACAGCCACCAAGGTCACATCTCCCCTTATATGCTCTAGAGCACTTTGAAGTCACTGCCAAAAACACTTCGTAATCAAGTCATTTCTTTGCACCAAGAAAGCAGTCTATTTAAAGAAAGCCAAGGCTGCCCAATTCTGCTGCTAAGCAGAGATTTGTTTTGCAAAGTAAAAAACTCCTCTGAATATTTAGGATTAGATCAGATCTTTCCATCTCGAGTTTTCATCAAGACATGCTAATAAGTTTATTTAAAGAAAAAGGCATTATCTGTAGTTATTTTACTGGGCTCTTTTTATAGTGGTGTTCTGGCAGAGAAGGTGCATCAAACTTTCTCTTATTTATAATTTTAACTTTCACTTCTCATTATACTCTTCAGGCTTTACTGGCCCTATAAGGGACCCTACTTTAGTGAGCTAATTATGACAAATGTTTATACAACATCTGTTCCAAGATTTAAATCACCTTCTATTCTGCCAGAATTAGTCTTGAAGATGGATTTGTCATGAACACTTTCCTTCACATTAATGCAACCTACAGACGACCTGAAGTGGAAGCTGTTGAGGATCTGCTGGGTGATGCTGGCCCAGCTGTGCTGGCTCCACTTGCACGTTACGCTGTGGGGGAGCCGTGGTTCCACATGCCATGGGCGTGCTACCTGACCTTCCTGGTTCTAAATCTCACTCTTAATCTTCCAAAAGCAATCACCTCTGCATACGCATTTCATTAGGAGCATTGGCTGGTTGGGTTTTGTCTGTGGTACTGCTGGTAACCAGGTTTAGTGGAATTCAAGTTCCTCTAAAAGTTGATAATCTCTAATTCCTTCCCCAGAAAAGTGCCCTTTTGCCTCCGTGATGCAAATAAGTAGAAGGATTAAGATGTTTATTTTTCAGCAGATGGTTTTGGCACCTTCCAAATTGAGAACTGATTTTAATTTCAATTTCTTTCTTTAGAAGTTAACTTGAGACAGGTAAGCTAGGAATATTGAACAAGGAAAAGAGTCTGAATTAAGGGCACTTGTTTTCAAGTCTTTCCTCTTGATTGCTAGCCTTGCTGCCAGGAGCAAGTTATATCACCCTTCCCAGCAACAGTTTCCTCACCCAAAAGTGGGTATAACAATAATGATAATGCATAATTTTAGGCAGAGTGTTATGATAACATAAAATTAAGTGAATTAGGAAACCTTTGGGGGTGATTAAAATGTGTGTTATCTTGATTTGGTGGTTGTCTCAGGTATATACTTGTCTTGGTAGTGGTCTCACAAGTGTATTCATGATTTGATGGGGGTCTCACAGGTGTATTCAAGACTCAATCATGTTAATGTTTAAAGAATGCACAGTTTAATCAATTGGTCTCAACCCACCTGGAGCAAAGGAGCATGAAGAACACCAAAGACACAAGGAATATAAGAGCCAAAGAGACAGAAAGGGCCACATAAACCAGAGACTCCATCAGCCTGTGACAGGAAGAACTAGATGGTGCCCATCTACCACCTACGACTGCCCTGACAGGGAACACAACAGAGAATGCCTGATAGAGCAGCAGAAAAGTAGGACCCAGAACTCAAATTCCAGTAAAAAGACCAGACGTAAGGGTCTGACTGAGACTGGAGGGACCCCAGAGGACATGGCTCTCAAACTCTGTTAGCCCAAAACTAAAACCACTCCGAAGCCGACTCTTCAGACAAAGGTTAGACTGGACTATAAAACATAAAATGATACTGGTGAAGAATGTGCTTCTTAGCTCAGACAGACACATGAGACTGGGCAGCTCCTGTCTGGAGGCAAGATGAGAAGGCAGAGGGGGACACGAGCTGGTTGAATGGATACAGGAAATACAAGGTGTAGAGAAGTGTGCCGTCACATTGTAGGGAGAGCAACTAGGGTTATACAAAAATGTGTGTGTAAGTTTTTGTATGAAAAACTGACTTAAACTGTAAACTTTCACTTAAAGCACAATAAAAAAAATGTGCAGTTTAGCACTATGCACAAAGAGATGGAGACAGTCTAAATGTCTGTCAACAGACGAATGGATAAAGAAAACATGGTATACACATACAGTGAAATATTGCCTCTAGTCTTTTCTGGCTTATAGTGACCCTATAGGACAGAGTAGAATTGCCCCATAGGGCTTCCAGGGAGCGGCTGGTGGATTCAAACTTCCAACCTTTTTTGGTTAGCAGCTGAGCTCTTGACCACTGCACCACCAGCCTTGCTAAATATCTCCTGAGGGCAAAATCGCCCCTGTGTGGGAACCACTGCTTTAGGAGTAGGCTGGGTTTCTTAGGCACATTTTTTTTCTTACTTCAAGTCCGTAATTATTTTGTTTGTGGCAGGATTGTTTATATTTTTTACACAGGTGAGACATTAATAAAAGTTCAGGCCTAACACACCCATGCACCCCACCCGTTTTCTCTGAGAGAAAAGAGTTGCCAGACCTGAAATGTATTCACTATTTTTGCATGTCTTCTTTCCTTTAGCACATCCTGCCCAGCTCCAGCCTCTGGTTTCATCCCCATTGTCTTGGATCCTAGTTTCAGAGGGCCTTTGTGCCTTCAGTGGCAGAAAAGGCGTGCAATGTTGTCACGAATACATGCTAGGGGGGTGGCAGGGGTTCAGAGAAATTAATTTTAGTAGTAAGAATTTCTTTTCATTGATGATTATACAATTTGCAAAATGATCTGTAAATATTAGTACTTGGAACTGACCTTCTTAGCCTCAGTAATATTTCTTTTCTTTTAGTTGATGAGAAGGATTCAAGGCCAGTCCTGACTGTGTAGTTTAAAAATGCTAGTAAGCAGCACATTTAACATTGTACAGATGGCTAGCCTTTTTTTTTTTTTTTAGATCATCTTAATATTTAATGAGTAAGTTGGGGAAAAAATGACTTTTTAGAAATGATATTTTGGTGACATGGTTGCTGAAAAGCAGGCCTCCCCTGCTGGGCACCCACTGGCATTTCCCCGGGCGTGGTGCGTAGATCAGCCTGAGGTGGTGCTGCAGAATGAGAGCCCAAAGCCACAGAAATCCCCCTTTGGTGTTTGTCTGTGGTGGCTGTATCTGGGTGTAATGATAGCTAAGATAGTGAATGGCTAAGGCAGTCAAGGAGGTTCCCCATGTGCCATTGTAAATGGCAGTGGCTGCTCTTTCAGGATGGATAGGAGGTTGTTTCTGGACATCTCTTCCTCTATCCTTGACTCTAATGTCTTGACCCTGTTTTTAACTCTTGTCTCTCCCTCAGAAATACCTCAGGAACTTTTTCAGCGTGATGCTTCAATCTGCCACGTCTCCCCTGCACATCAACAAAGTGGGGCTGACTCTGTCGAAACACACTATTTGTGAGTTCTCGCCGTTCTTCAAGAAAGGAGTCTTTGACTACAGCAGCCATGGGACAGGGTAGCAGGAGCAGTGGAGGAATCACAAACGCAGTGCCTTCTCGTCGAGGCAGGCCTCTCCAGCGCAAGGCCGCCTCCCACGCAGGCCCCAGCCACCACAGCAGCCGACCTGTCCCTTGTCATGTGTTCCATACTTGGTGCCTCAGTTAGGGAATGGGATGCTTCACCTGCTGGCAGGGACCCTGACAGTTATCTGTCACTGAGCCCTTGCGGTTGAACGCGGCCTTTTCCCATAGTGCTTCCTTCTCTCTGCGCAGTGGAGTCCATCCCCTGTGGCAAAATCACGTGGATTATCTCCAGGGCTCCCCGGGCCAGACCAACCTGGGCTTTCCAAAGCAGGTGGCTTACTGGACTACCCCAGGGGACTTTCATCTGGTTTCCTCTTTCACCAAAATACACTTTTATTTTTTATAGTCCTTTCACGTAGCTGGCTGTATCTCAAGAAAAGCATTTTAAGTTATTTCATTGTATTTTTTTTTCTTTTTTCTCTTGTTTCAGTCAGAACTTTTGTATAATACCTAAACAATAATGTTTACACAGAATTTCATATTCTGCAAAAGGGATTTTTAATCCAATTATGACTGGAGTCTTCCGTGCTTGACGAGTTGGATGTAGCCAACACCTCAAAAAACTTTAAATCCATACAAATAGAATATTTGTTTAACCCTGAATATTTGAGAACATTTTCTCGAATGTAAACTGGCTACTGTGCGTTCTCCAGCTTTCTCCGCTAAGCACAGAATGAGCGCATAGCTGAATGCATACTTTTACACATTATTTTGTTCACATTTTTGCTACAGAATCTACTGGATCTTTAGCTGAAAAACTAGAATTTATAACAACGCATTAATGATCCCTTAAATCACTCAGGACTTTGTAATGTAGCATCGCACACCTAGATACAGTAAATCAGCTTTGTTTTACTAAAGAGAAAAATGTGAGCAGAGAAGAAATATATACGGTATGTGAGGAAATGTGTATAATTCTATCTATGGATTTATATATATATACACTCTTCTGTACAATGTATGAGAATATATAATCATTCACACCAAATTTATTAAAGGTATTTGCTTTTTCAAAATTTAAATTGAGCAGCTCCTCTCAGTGTTAAATGAAGTTATGGAATCCATCCTGTAGCTCAGTTTAAGTTTGTGACACAGTCATTCTTACTGGCCTGTTGAAAAATTGACCTAGTGTTGGAAAGATACGCTACGTATCGTTAGCGTTGGTGTCGCAGAAGGCGCAGTCTCGGTAATGACTGAAGTCACAAACGAATGCGTAACAGATGTTTACCTTCTGTCTTCTAAACGGTGCCTGGGCAGCGTGGCTCCCTGATCTGAAAGATATATTTAACGATGCAATTATCCTTCTAAGGGGGAAAAGTATTACACTAATTAAATATCATAGCTTAGCATTAAAGAATTCGGAACTTTTTTTTTTTTTAATTGCTGCAAAAAGACCTGCCTTGGTCTGCAGTTGTGATTACAGATGTAGGTTTAGGGCCAATTACTACTAGAGAATTTAAACCTAGAGATAAGGGCTAAACGCTTGGGAGATAATAATTAGCCAAAAATCTTTTTTTTTGTTGTTTTTCTTAAGTAGTCAAAGCTGTAAAGATTATCCCTTATTTGCTGAATAAACTAAATGTTTTTCTTCAGCTGACCAGAGAGTCTTACCTCCTGCCCTTCTGGGCCGAAGCCTGGGCCCATGGCAAGTACCCTCGTTAGAATCACACAGGATGTAATCATAACCTGGCGAGAAGAGATAGACATGTGTTAGTAAGAAGTAGAGAAATCAGAAGATACTTCAGTTCTGTGTTACTTTCCTGGGGCTACCATAACAAAAACACCACAAGGTGGGTGGATGGCTTTAAACAACAGAAAGGTATTGTCTCATGGTTCTGGAAGCCAGTAGTCTGAATTCAGGGTGTCTGCAGGTCCATGTTATCCCCGAAGGCCACAGGGAAAGAACCTTTCCTGTCTCTCTCAGCTTCTGGTAGCCCCAGGCGTTCCATGGCTTGTCACTGCAGCTTGTCATGTGGTGGTCTTTTACAGGGCATCACACAGATTGGATTAGAACTCACCCTAATCTGTGTTATAACCTGCTATAAACTCATATTAGCAATCAAATCTTCAAAGGCTCTATTTCCAAACAAGGTCACATTCACAAATGCCAGGGGTTAAGACTTCACCATATCTTTTGGGGGGACATAATTCAATCCATAACAGTTCCAAGGCTCATCCTATGTAATTATGGTTGAGTTCAGAGTCAAGTACTAGCTGGCTCTGGCTAAAGCCACCTATAAAATAAGGTGAGTCATTTTACCTCACCAGCCTCAATCTCATCTGAAAATGAAGCTGTTGCACTAGAAGGTCTCAAGGTTTCATCCTAGCCCGTGGTTATAGCAGAGGAATAAGCTATTTCAGTTGGGTCAATTAAGCCCCTGGTGTGTAAGATAGAAAGTACAACCTTCCAGCCTGACATAAAGGGCACTTAACACACGAGGTGATGTTGAAAAGCAAATGAAAAGTCTCATGTAAACTAATAATGGAATTCCCCTCTGGAATGAAATAAAACAGAAGATAGAGTCAGGATGACAAAATGGAGGCTATGTTAACTTGGACTAATTCACTTTCAAGTGCATCAAGTAATGAAGTAATGCTAAACAGACCCCTTTAGGCAATTCAGATTGATATACCATCAGCTTATATTTTTGTAGTCGTATGAACAAATCTAAGGAACTTACACAGAATTTCTCTGTAAGTAGTTTTAGCATTCCTTTCTGGGTCTTGCTTACACAATAAGGGCGTGTACCAAGGGTTTTTATAGTCACAAGTAGCATAGTAACCTTCGGCCTGGCTCCTACCCTAGAATTTGGTATTTCTGAGTTTAAAAGATTCAAATTCAGTGCTGATTCATTTAGACATGTGAATAGACAGTGATCAAGTCATGCTGGCTCCCGAGTGGCTGACACTAGAACATTCTCTGGCACATGATGTGGAGATGTTTGAGGATACATGAATAGGGCACCCACGCCACTCCTATTTACATTTTTAAGCAGAAAGAGCTAGTTCTGCTCAGCTGCCCCTGCCGAGCCACTGAGAGCTGTAGATGGCACGTGGTTGGGTGTGTAGTAGGAGCCCCCAGAAGGGCATGATTTCACAGCTTAGACTACCGCCATGAACTTGGAGGTGTAGGCTCACTCTGAGGAGCTGCTGCAGAGCTATAGTTCCTAGCCCCAGAGCTGAGCATTTTGGTGTTTAGTTCAACATTTAACGAAGAGATGTTTTTTGGACACATGTCTGCCAGCATAGGATCACATGCAGGCCCTGCCTCACTTGTCTCCTCACATGTTCTCTCTGAGATGTGTAGTTCTGTTGTGATGGAGCTCATTATCCCTCATATTTGGGGTCTACCCAGGCAAGACTGGTCCCCTAAAAGAGGACCCAGGTAACAATTCAAGCCTGACGTGGGAGGCAATATTCAGTTATGTCCTGCTTCAAACAGCAGTGTGAGAAGGAGGTTTTATAACATACTTCCTTTGGCAAATGCCTAAAGTGTTGCCTTGAGGTGTCGTCAGCTCAGAACTGGAAATTTCTGCCACACGAGACACTTATCCTCTTGGACATTGTTATTGGAAAGGTCTCTTCCTCCTCCTCCTTTTCCTGTTTTTCTCCTTCTCCTTCTTCCTCTGTAAGGTAATTTAGGTAAAAATAACTCCCTGGCAAAAGTAACTGCTTCAATTTTATTTAAATTATTGTGACAGGTAATTTATATGTTGGGAAAACTAATTAAAGACCATTAATCTAAGGAGACTCATTCTAGACAAATTCATCCTTGTATATTCCTTTTAAAGACAGGCTTTCTTTTATTTCTTTTGAAGGTGCTTTTTCTGATGATAATTCATTAGATGGAAAATGGTTCTGTGGTGCTCAAATTTGAATTTCATACATAGCAAATTATTTCCAAGTTGAAATAAATCCATCCTTTTTATTATAAATTTCTAAAGCACCCTATTTTCAGATTGATACTGCAGTAGTGCCTGGGAATGAGTTAGAGGCATGATGGTGGTATTGGCCAAGTTGTTATCGTCAGAATGATTCTTCATCTGAGGACCCAGTAGAGCCCTGTTACATTTTAGAACAGTGGAAGAGACAAGTAAGCAGACTCCTGAACCGAAGGGGTTCAAGCATGTGAGTTCATCCTTGTTACCTACAGATAACATTGTCATGCACTTACTGCTATGGAACTTCTGCTATTAGTCTCTGGCACTGTCTCCTAAGGTTAGCACATGCCTTTCTAGATGGTTCTCACAATTAGGCATCTCTTGTAAAGTGACTAAATGTAAAATATCCTTTCTTTGACTATATTCATTTGATACTCCTTTATTTGAAAAGTAAATAATGTGATTTTTTTCCCAAGGATTACTTCTTCAAAAACTGGCTTTTCTGTGGGAATTTGAGATTCATCGATTTGGTTTTGCCCTTTCTCTGTTGTTAGGATCTTCCCCAGTCAGAGAGAGAAAAATGTGTTTGCAAAAAGATCCACAAGCCTTCTCTCCTTGTTGATTGAAGATGGGTGTCTATGTCATCTAGTGCTGCTATAACAGGAATACCACAAGTGGATGGCTTTAACAAACAGAAGTTCACTCTCTCACAGACCAGTAGGCTAGAAGTCTGAATTCAGGGCATCAGCTCCAGGAGAAGGCTTTCTCTCTCTGTAGGCTCTGGAGGAAGGTCCTTGTCATCAATTTTCCCCTAGTCTATGAGCTTCTCAGGAGCGGGGACCCCAGGACCAAAGGACATGCTCTTCTTCTGGTGCTGCTTTCTTGGTATGAGGTCACTATGTCTCTCTACTTGCTTTTCTCTTTTATATCTCAAAAGAGATTGGCTTCAGGCACAATCTGAACTTGTAGATTTGAGTCCTGCCTCATTAACATAAGTGCCACTAAATCCCACCTCATTGACACAGAGACAGGATTTACAACACACAGGAAAATCATATCATGGAGGTGGTCATATTATACCAAGTCTCATCATGGACGTGATCACATCAGATGACAAAATGGTGGACAATCACACAGTGCTGGGAATTGGCCTGGCCAAGTTGGCACGCATTTTGGGGGGACACAGTTCAGTCCATAACAACAGGGGAAGTGCCCAGGTACACAATTGGAAATGCATAATGGAAAAACGCATCCCCCAAGGAGAAAAGCCCCAGAGGTTTAGACCTAAAGGGCTGTTTGGTACTATTAAGGTGGGTCGCCAGAAAAGGGAAACCTTTCTCCAAAATTTAAATCTAGAGAAAGACATGTGAACAAAAATGTTGTTAAGCATCTTCTCTGCTTGAATGCAGAATTATTTTCCTCGAAGTGCCACAAATCCTTCCACAGAGTTAACATTTGCAGAAGTGTTGGTGTCTTTCCAAGAGCATTCACACTTGGGCCTGAGAGTTTCTCACTCAAGAACAGCCTGAGGGTTCGCTCTTCCTGAGTCGCCTTCCAGGGAGGAAGAAGGAAAGAGGAAGGGGGGGGGCCTGCTTGAGATGCTTTCCAAAGTTAGCCAGGAATGTCTTGGAAGAGAAAATCACAGTAAACAATAATGATTTGTGGTGACTGAGTTTTTGAATATTTGCACTTGGTCAGTTTCCAAACTCTTGTAGCTTTTCTCCCAAAAACAGAAGCCGAAAGTCATGGAAAAGGAGGGGGTGGTCTGCTGTCATAAATGACTCTTCTCATGTGGCATCCTAAGCCCTAATTTTAATGAATGTGGTATGAAAAGTTGATGCACAGAAGCTGTGAGCCTTCTTTTACAGAGTAGCTTTAAAATACTGGCTAGTTGTCCTTTAAGGAGCCCTTTTTGGTTTAGTGGGTTGTGATACAAACAGTTAAGCACTGGGCTCCTAACAGAGATGTTGACAGTTCAAACTCACCCTGCAGCTCCACGGGAGAAAGACATGACATTCTGCTCTCGGGAAGATTACAGCCCAGAAAACCCTGTGGGACAGTTCTGCTCTGTCACATGGGGTCACAAGAATCAAAAATAACTCAACAGCACCTAACAACAGTTGTCCTTTCCAACTGCACATAAGGTCTGTTCGCATTCGTAGCGGGCTTTCAATGCCTTCTAACAAAAGAGCAATGGTCCCCATGGATCCTGGCCGGCGTAGACCTTTTTTAGTACTAACGAGCCCTTGCCAGAGGATACCAGTCTCCTTCAGGATCTGGAGCATGGATTGCTCTTGGTTGACTCCTCATTTGAAGAGCTCACTGTCTCTTGGGTTCACTGTCTGTTCCTGTTGCCTAGGTGTGCAGTTCTGACTGCCCCACCTGGCACACAGCCCCTTATTCGCAAATAGTTTATGCTAAACTGTGCCTTTTATACCTCGCTGGCCCCATTCTTACCTTGTACCCCTCGGAGCCTGGAGGAAGAGGGGGGAGAGCACAGTGAAGTGAACAACGTATTTGAAGTCATAGCAGTACCCACCACTGCGCCTGCGCTGAGGTTGGCGAAGGGTCAGACCAGCTTCTGGCCACTCTGAAACCCCTGACCACATGCTCAGTGTTGAGGGCCTAGTAGAGAGCATGCGCAGAGAACGTGTGAGTAAACTGTCTTCTCGTTCCTTGAGGTTAGAGGACAAGTCAGCTCATTATTGAGACCCTACCACTCATTCATCGTTCAGTCATTCAACAAATGTGAGCAGACATCTGCTACACCTGGCATTGGGCCACGTGCGAGACATGATTAACCTGGGAGGGTTGGAGGTGGCTCTGAGCAATCGAGTAGAGATGAGTGCTTACGGTGCAGAGCAGTTGCTCCAAATTGAGGGGAGTGTGCACAACAGAAAAAAACTGCCATAGCTCTGACATGGAGAGAACAACAGTGTGATGGGTTGCAGAGGGAAACAGAGGTTAGCTAAACAGCTCTTGAACGTTCCTCCCAGAATTTTGTAAATGGGATAATATGTATTCCCGCAGGGAAAGAGACAGGAACACACGGTGGCTAGGGCTACTCCTATAAAATCACATGTGATAGGGAGAAACACACACAAGAAAAACCAGTTGTTGTGACTTGATTCTGACTCATAGCAACCTCATGTGTTGCCAAGTAGAACTGCGTTCCATAGGGTTTTCATGGCTGTGACCTTTCAGAAGTAGATCACCAGCCCTTCTTCCGAGGTGGACTCAAACCTCCAACCTTCTGGTTAGTAGCTGAACACGTAACCATTTACACCACCCCAGGACTCCTAATAGGGAGAAAAGAGTTTCTTCATTACATATTAACAACAAGGGACAAGCTCCGGAACCCAGAGTGCTATCCAGGCTGTCTGGAGGCTGGTCTTCTCTGCTCTTGTACTTGGACATTTGCGGTTTTGAGATTTCACAGGCTCTTGCAGTGAAGAAGCATAGTACCTACATATTTAAGTCTGGGATTATTCAAAAGTGGTTGCAGCAGTACATCAACAGGGAACTGCCAGAAATTCAAGCTGGATTCAGGAAGGACGTGGAACCCGGGAAATCACTGCTGATTTCAAATGAATCCTGGCTGAAAGTAGAGAGTACCGGAAGGATGTTTACCTGTGTTTTATTGACTATGCAAAGGCATTCACCTGTGTGGCTCATAACAAATTATGGCTAACATTGTGAAGAATGGGAATTCCAGAACACTTAATTGTGCTCATGAGGAACCTGTACATAGACCAAGAGGCAGTCGTTCCAACAGAACACAGGGATACTGCTGATTGGCCACTCACAGCAGATCCCATCATGAGGGTGATCACATATAAACACTGAAAATTATGGCCCAGCCAAGTTGACACACAATCTTAACCATCACACTTGGTAAAGCAGAGGGTCAGTGAAAAAGGAAGACCCTCAACGAGATGGATTGACACAGTGGCTACAACAGTGGACTCGATCATAACAGCGATTGTGAGGATGGCGCAGGACCAGCGGTGTTTTGTTCTGTTGTACATAGGGTCACTATGAGTCAGAACCGACTCGACAGCACTTAACAACAAGCCTGGAAATGCCACTACCTGAGACACTCTCTACCTTCTGGCCCTGAACAAAACCACACCAGCCTCCCCCATAAGAGAAAAAATTGTTTGATTTTCTTTAGATTAAACAGGAAAGCCTATAAACTGATGTTACTATGACTTGTATGGGTGGAGCCACCAGAAATGAGTTGTCCAACCCATCCCTTGGATGTTCCAAGAAGCCTCTTGGCCGAAATAGGAAAAAAGCCTCTTAGCCACCCTGAGAACATGGTTCAGTGAAGTGCGGCAGTCTACTGATCGGGTAGCTTGTAGACAGATGCCCTAACCCGGCGCATCCAAACTGTGTCAGCATGGTCCAGTTTATATGAATTCGGTGCTGTCGCTCGAAATGACAATTGTTCTGCATGCGCCAGTTCACTAGGCCATTTAGTGCACTACCTTCTCTGCTTGATGCAAGCAGAAGAGTTATCCTTGGTTCCTACCAATAACAATGCCATTAAAAGGGGAAAGACTGCCATTGGTTAAGGCTGCAGCCAGTAATGCCCATTGCCTTTCAGTCGATTCCAAATCATAACAACCCTGTAGGACAGAGTAGAACTGCTCCACAGGGTTTCCAAGGAGTGGCTAATGGATTCGAACTGCCAACCTTGTGGTTAGCAACTGAGCTCTTAATCACTGTGCCATGAGGGCTCCACTAATAGCTGCCCACAAAAACAAGAGATCCCAGGAGACCAGGCCCCAGCTCAGGTGAGGAGAAGGGACAGAAGGAGTGCAAGGTGGTGGTTGTGCTCAGGCTGACAGGGAGGGGTCCTCCACTGGGTAACAACACATGTCTCTCGCAGTTTGCCTCCTGCTCCTCCCTTCTCTTTGAGGCTGAGGTGCCCCACAGCTATTCTGGTTCAAAGGCCTCTTTTGTCAGAATCAGAGGGCCTAAGTGCGTGCTGAAGCAAGACTTTGTTTCCGTGGAGGTTGGGACCCTTCAAAGGCAGTGTCTCTGAGTAACTCTTGGCCAGGGACAAATCTACTGAAGTTAAAAGTCAGAGGAAAGAGGAGGTTGGCCCTTGAAGGCTCCCCAGCTGTCTGGGATGCTTTTTGGTTTGGACACCAGGTGAAGGCAGCATCCTGGGACCCTGCAGTGCCCCGCCCAAATGCCATGCCCTGTCCGTGCACCCCTTCTCAGTGAGCTGGTGGTGCTCCTGTTAGTCTTGGAGAATCGAGGGGGAGCAGGAGCTCATTCAGTGTTCCAGAAAACCACAAACATATTCTGCCACAAGCAACCAAGCCTCTCGTTGCATTCTTTTTTTTTTAATTGTAGCAAATATACATAACAAAACATTTGCCGTTTCAACATTTTTTTGCATGTACAATTCAGTGACTTTAATCACATTCGTCGCACTGTGCAATCATCCCCACTGTCCCTTTCCAGACTGTCATCACCCACAACAGAAAGCAGGCTTCATCATGTAGAAGGAAAAGTCTCCATCTATTTCAGCATCTATTCTCCGTCTAACCTGTCTTACTCCACTGTGGATGAGGAATAGGTTACAATCCACACCGACCCCAAAGAGCACACCTTTAAGATAGTTTTAAAACTTCCTGAAAGACCACGTCCCTCAGCACTGCTGGAGCAGAGGGGTCATTGTTTTGTGTGTGTTTTCCTGGGTTTATGCCAGTAGAGATGAAAACCTTCACACTGCATTGTGGGACATTCTACCACCTTCCAGCAAATCCAAAGGTCACATACAGAACAGCATCACCTCTGGCGGGAGAGGAAAAGACGTTAGAGCTAGAAGGAGCCTAGCAGACAATCTGGATCCAGGATGGCAAATTCAGGTCCGTTCAGTTGCTGACAGACAATACTGATGTTAACAGGGAGGGCTCGCACCTCCAAAGGGAACTCAGGTTTTATCGTGAGAACAGGAACACTGGGCAGGTTGGACCTCTCACCTCCTCAGGTGGGATTCAGCCCATGGTGGCCGATGTGCACTTTCTGATTGGAAATGGGCTGTTGATTCTACTAAAAGTAAAACAGCTTGAAAGAAATTCTGATGTACCCAAGTCACAGGGCCATTTGGGATCGTGTTAACTTCTGGCCCCTGCCACTGCCCAGACTACAGGAAGCCCTGAATGTATCAGCCAGGATCAAGTCAGGAGATAGAAATCACACCAGTCATTTTCACAAAAATAGAGAATCCAAAATAATTTTAGTTAACTGAAAAGGTAGGAAAAAAAAAAAAAAAAAACCTTTTTAGGTATGAAGGAGGCAGTAACTACAGGAGGCAGCTACCACCCTTAGGGTTAGGGGAGCATGGGAAGGAGGTTGGAATTATTAATATGTAGAAGCATGGAGGAAAGCCCCCACAGAGCTGAGATCAGACCCCCAAGGAGGGGCACTGGCAACTGGGGCTGGGATTTCTTTTTATTTTTTTTAAATTGTACTTTACATGAAGGTTTACAGAGCAAACTAGTTTCTCAATAAACAATACACATCTTGTTTTATGACATTGGTTGCCTACCCCATGACATGTCAGCACTCTCCCATACTCGAACTTGGGTTCCCCATTACCAGTTTCCCTCTTCCCTTCTGCCTTCTTGTTCTTGCCCCTGGGCTGGTGTGCCCATTTAGTCTCATTTTGTTTTATGAGCCTGTCTAGTCTTTGGCTGAGGGTGAACCTCAGGAGTAACTTCATTACTGAGCTAAAACGGTGCCTGGGGACCATACTCCCGGGATTTCTCCAGTCTCTGTCAGAACAGTAAGCCTTAGTCCTTTTTTTTTTTTTTTTTCCTCTTGTGAGTTAGAATTTTGTTCTACATTCTTCTCCAGCTCTGTCCAGGACCCTCTGTTGTGACCCCTGTCAGAGCAGTTGGTGGTGGTAGCCGGGCACCATCTAGTTGTGCTGGACTTGGTCTGGTAGAGGCTGTGGTAGTTGTAGTCCATTAGACCTTTGCACTAATCTTTCCCTTGTGTCTTTGGTTTTCTTCATTCTCCTTTGGTCCAGATGGAATGAGACCAGTGGAGTATCTTAGATGGCTGCTCATGAGCTTTTAAGATCCCAGACAGTACTCACCAAAGTAGAATGTGGAACATTTTCTTTATAAACTGTTATGCCAATTGAGCTAGATGTTCCCGAGACCATGGTCCCCACAGCCCTCAGCCTGGTAATATTGTCCCTCAGGGAGTTTGAATGTGTCTATGGAGCTTCCATGACTTTATGGGACTGGTGTTTCTGAGGTGAGGTGAGGGGTCCGGACTATGGGCCTGGGACTCAGGCCCCTGAGGAGGGGACATGGCAGCTGGGGCTGGCATCTCTAAGGGCCAGGGCACAATGAGGCTTGTTCACAACTGTTGGGAAAACTGCAAACTGGATTCTGCTACTGGAAAGATCTGCCACTGCAGGGGAGAAGAAGTGAGGCTAAATCAATGCTGACAGAAGAGGAAATACTCAGGAATAGGAAGCAGACAGGAAGTGTTGCTTGAATGATGCTCACAGGAACAGGAAAAAAACAAAAGGAGCAAGTCCCTTCTCCCTCCTTCCTTCTCCCCCTCTAGTGCCTCCTGTTATGGATTAAGTTGTGCCCCCTAAAAAGGTATGTTGAAGTCCTAACCCCTGTACCTGTGAACGTGACCTTGTTTGAAAGTAGGTTCGTTCTCTGACGATGTTATCAGTTAACGGGGGCAGAAAAGGCGGCTGCTGTAGACTCAGCTGCAGCTCGTGGCAGCCCCACGGGCGTCGGGGTAGAGCTGTGCTCCGTGGGGTTTCCGGCCCCACGGGCGTCGGGGTAGAGCTGTGCTCCGTGGGGTTTCCGGCCCCACGGGCGTCGGGGTAGAGCTGTGCTCCGTGGGGTTTCCGGCCCCACGGGCGTCGGGGTAGAGCTGTGCTCCGTGGGGTTTCCGGCCCCACGGGCGTCGGGGTAGAGCTGTGCTCCGTGGGGTTTCCGGCCCCACGGGCGTCGGGGTAGAGCTGTGCTCCGTGGGGTTTCCGGCCCCACGGGCGTCGGGGTAGAGCTGTGCTCCGTGGGGTTTCCGGCCCCACGGGCGTCGGGGTAGAGCTGTGCTCCGTGGGGTTTCCGGCCCCACGTGTGTCGGGGTAGAGCTGTGCTCCGTGGGGTTTCCAGTGGCTGATTCTTTTGTAGATCACTAGGCCCTTCTTTTGAGTCTACCTATGAGTAGACGCAAACCTCCAGTCTCTCAGTTAGCAGTCAATTGTATTAACCGTTTGTACCACTCAGGGACTCACTACCAGAGTAGGGTGGGTCCTAATCGTTCTGAGTGATATTTTATAAAAGGGGAGAAGAGATATGGAGACAGAGTCACACACATGGGGAAGGTGCCATGTGAAGATACATTGACAAGCCAAGGAACACCAAGAGACTCCTGGGGCTACCAGAAGCTGGAAGAGACAAGAAAGTATTTTCCCCCAGAGCAGACAGAGCATGGTCTTGCCAACATCCTGAATTTGGACTTCAAGGCAGAGCTGTGAGACAGTAAATTTCTGTTCTCTAAAGCCACCCACTTTGTGGTATTTTGATACAGCACCACTAAAACACTCCCACTAGCAGAGCCTAACAGGAAGAAGCTGGCAAAAACAGAAATAAGGTTTTGCAGAGTCCTAGCCCTTATAAGTCAGGGCTCTCCAGAGAAACAGAACCAACAGGAGATCCAAAAGAAATTTATTTTAAGGAACTAGCTCATATGATTGTGGGGGCTGACCAGTCCAAACTCAGTAGACTGGGTCATCTGGCTGCAACCTCGGCAGGAGTTGACACTGTGATCCTGAGGCAGGATTCCTTCTTCCCCAGGAAACCTCTGTTTGCTCTGAAGGCCTTCTACTGATTAGATGAGCACTACTCACACTATTGAGGGTAATCTCCTTGCTTAAAGTCAACTGATGGTACATGTTAATGACATCTACAAAATATCTTCACAGCAACACCTAGACCAATGTTTGAGTAAATAACTGGGTACCATAGCCTAGCCAAATTGACACATAGAGTGACCATCACACAGCTCCAACATCTAAACTGAGAGGTAAGTGCTCACTAACTGGGGTGCTGAGTCCTTGCTTCAGTTGAACACTGGACGTAACCCTCATTAGCTCTCCATCACCTACAGGAGACAAACCTGGAAGCTGTGCACCACCCCCTCCCCCCGCCCCAGCCCTTCACTGGGCATCACTAAGGTAATGTCCCTGCCAATCACTGGACAGGGGGACACCCTAGCCTGGGAGTTAATCTACATGACCTCTGCCTTCTGCGCAGACTCGTGGTGCCTGAGCAGCGCAGCGCCTATCCCATTGAGAAGCAATACTGTGAGCATCTCCTGCCTCCATGGACTTTGCCACAGCATACTTTTCCTGAGAAGGTAAGAACTGTTCAAAGAAAGCTTTAAATAGGTAAGGAAACAAAGCTTCCTAAGACACCCACTTTTGGGCCAAACAATAGCTCTTGGGGTTTTTTTTTTTTTTTTTTTTTTTCCTCCCCTTACCTTATCAAGAAAGTTGCTGTGGTAACTAAGAAAATGGATTTGGAAGCATTCAGTCTAATTCCAAGGCTGTGTAAGGCACAGCTACAGTCAGTTTAGGTCCTCCGGGAATAAGAGGATATTTCCACAGTGTCAGGCAGGGCAAGAGGCTTCATGGGCAAGAGCTTGGGGATCAAGTTCAAAAGCTGTTGATCAAGTGCAGTGGTTTCTTGTCTCACTGGCTACGATGCCCTTTTGAGTTCCTCTTGGAATTGCCTCTGTTCCCCATGGGCTCCACTGAAGGCAGGCAGATCCCTCTCTTCTGCCTGAATGATTTGAAGTCCTACATACCCGAGAAATTAGTTCTCTGTATTTATCCCATAGAGGCAAGATCAGTCATCACATTCCTGGCCCTGGGCTGCAACATAGACCATCAGAGACTTGACACAGGACTGTTTTCCTGGCTGTTTTGAACTTGGCAATAGCTATTTCCTGAAGACAATTAGTACCCAATCAGTAAAGATGCAGGAGGCATAGTCTTGGTCTTGTTTTTCCCATTCTTTGATCGTTCTTTCTGCATGACCACTTTTCTAATAGGCCAGTCCTGCTAAACCATGGATTCCAAGAGGTTTCTTCCCATTTGAGCTTTTCTTCATACTCATTCCAGAGGTAGATCAAAGGGGAGTGGGGAAATGGAGCTGTAGAGGAGAGGTATGTAGGTATCTTAGTTATCTAGTGCTGCTGTAACAGAAATACCACAAGTGAGTGGCTTTAACAAAGAAGAAATTAATTTTCTCAAAGGAGGCTTCTTGTTAGGTGCCATCGAGTCGGTTCTAACTCACAGCAACCCTATGAAAAACAGAACGAAACATTGCCTGATACTGCTGTACCCTCATAGTCATTGCTATGTTTGAACCCATTGTTGCTGCCACAGTGTCAAGCCATCTCGTCAAGGGTCTTCCTCTTTTTTGCTGACCCTCTACTAAGCTTGACATCTTTCTCCAGGACTGGTCCCTCTTGCTAATGTGTCTGTGGGTGCAGTGGGTTACTTAATGTGGCTCTTTGAGCCATGCATGGCCTTGTAACTCCCACAATGATTGAGTGGGACTATGCAGATAAGGTGTTTGTGGCCCACCAAGGGGATTGGAGGGTCTGCTGATAATGCAAATAAGGTGCGTGGAATCCTTGCAGAGGTGGGACCATACATATAAGGTGTATAGAACTCTAACGGGGATTAGTCAATGTTGCCATCCCACTAGGCTTAAAAGAGAACCAATCTCAGAGTAGAGGGGGGACCTCAGTACCACCAAGAAAGAAGAGCCAGGAGTGGAGCATGTCATTTGAACCTGGGGTCCCTGCACTGAGAACCTCCTAGAACCAGGAGCCAGAGAGCTGTAACACCAGAGATGGCACAAGATGGCAAGATGCGATGGCAGCAGAAACAGGAGACTGATGTGAGCTTCCCAGCCCACAGAGAAAGGTGGCTACAGTTGGCATGCCAACCTCGGAGCAAGAAAGCTGAGTGCCTTCAGGCAGGAAGTTTACTTATGGAGGGTACTTCTGGGCACTTGATGGAGCTAAGTTTGCCAACCCACAAGACAAGAGAGCCAAGAGCCTTTGGGCTGAGGCCTCCTGGCAGAATGGGGTGCCTCCAAGTACTTACTGGTAGAGCTAAAGAGCTTTGTAACACTTTCCCGAACAGGGTAGGAGCTGAGGGGCTGAGAGGCCAAGGGCCAGAGAGAAGCCTGCCTGTGAGCACTGCTGAGAAGCTGTCCTGATCAAATAGCTGTATCCTGAGTCATTCCTGATCCTGAATTTTAACCTGTTACTTCCCTTATACACCCCTTAATTGTCAGTATTGTCTGTGAGTTCTGTGTGGCTATCACAACAAATTATTGAACCCAGCAGAGAGGTACAGAGTGCCATGGTAGGGATGGCTGGTGTGAGAGTTGGTAGGAAGGTTGGAGGGTGGAGGTATGTTTAACTGCCACCTCATAGGAATCAGCCTTGTGCTGATGTTGATGTTCATTCTTTCCTCCCTTCGTGAAGTTAGAGGAGGTCAGATGCCTCACCATGCCATTTTTACATGTCCAAAGTATATAAGATGATGTCTCATCATCCTCACTTCTAAGGAGCATTCTGGCTGTACTTCTTCCAAGACAGATTTGTTCATTCTTCTGGAAGTCCATGGTGTATTCAATATTCTTTGCCAACACCATAAATCAAAGGCATCAATTCTTCTTCAGTCCTTCTTATTCGTTGTCCAGCTTTCGCATACATAGGAGGCAATTGAAAATACCATGGCTTGGGCCAGGTGCACCTTAGTCCTCAAAGTGAGATTTTTGCTTTTTAACACTTTAAAGAGGTCTTTTGCAGCAGATTTGTCCAATGCAATACATCATTTGATTTCTTGACTGCTGCTACCATGGGCATTAATTGTGGATCCAAGTAAAATGAAATCCTTGACAACTTCAATCTTTTTCTCTATTTATCATGATGTGACTTATTGGTCCAGTTGTGAGGATTTTTGTTTTCTTTATGTTGACGTATAATCCATAGTGAAGGCTGTGGTGTTTGATCTTCATCAGTAATGCTTCGAGTCGTCTTCACTTTCAGCAAGGTTACCCACTGCCATCGAGTGGATTCCGACTCATAGCGACCCTCTAGGACAGAGTAGAACTGCCCCGTAAAGTTTCCAAGGAGCGCCTGGTGGATTCGAACTGCCGACCTCTTGGTTAGCAGCTGTAGCACTTAACCGCTACGCCACTAGGGTTTCCATTCAGCAAGGTTAGGAGGCTAGAAGTCCGAATTCAGGGTGCTGGCTCTAGGGGAAGGTTTTCTCTCTCTGTCGGCTCTGGGGGAGGGTCCTTGTCTCTTTTAACCTTGTACTCCATTCCATGGTGATCATGTGGCATGGCATCTGTCTTCCCCCATCTCTGCTTGCTTTATTGGTTGCTTGTTCAAGCTCCTCTTTTATACCTCAAAAGAGGTTGACTTAAGATACACTCTACACTAATACTGCCTCATTAACATAAAGAAAATCCATTTCCAAGTGGAATTTCAACCACAGGTATAGAGGTTAAGATTTACAACACATATTTTGAGTGGACACAATTCCATCCATAACAGTAGGAAAAGAGTTCTGAAAGCAAACTGGCCAAAGATTTCAGGATCCACAAGAAATATATTGTAGAAAAGGCTCTTGGCTCTTGGATTCAGACTTATCTAAATGCTATAATAAAATCTTCTGCAAGTGAAATGACTAGCCAGTGCTTCAGTATTTGACTCCACCAGCCAACCCACAGTGGCTGGGCTGGTGTGTGTCTATCTTTTTCTTGAAAGGGATGCTGTCCAGGAAGCTCAAAGAGCTTCACTGATTTTCCTTAAAGTTGCTGATATCGATGATGGACATTCAGCCCGTCAGTGTGGGGGATGACAAGTGGTTGAGAGTACTTCTAATCACAAGGAAACTTCATCTTGTTTACAGTGGAGGTACTAAGGTACTGTCGGTTCTAACAGTCTCTCTCAGCCATTTGAAAATACACAGAGTTTACCAAAGGAGACAGTAGCACCACTAACGTTGGTGTCACCCAGTGCAGTGACTCATGGTGTCACCCTCCAAAATAGTAATATTTTTCATACTGATGTTACTCATCAAGGAGACCTGGGGACACAATGGTTAAAGCACTTGGCTGCTAACCAGAATGTCGGTACCTCAAACTCACTAGCCATTCCACGGGAGAATGATGTGGTAGTCTGCTTCCATAAAGATTTACAGCCTCAGAAACCCTGTGGGGGCAGTTCTACTCTGTCCTATAGTCACTATGAGTCGAAATCAACTCAGCAGCAGTGGGTGAGTTACTCATAAATTGTAACTCCTGTCTATCTCTCCTTCTTTTCCTTTAATTACTACTTCGTTATCAAAAAAGTTATTGATAAAAAACTCAGCAGCAGTGGGTGAGTTACTCATAAATTGTAACTCCTGTCTATCTCTCCTTCTTTTCCTTTAATTACTACTTCGTTATCAAAAAAGTTATTGATACAGGTTCACAAATACTAATTACCACAATATTGTGTCTAAAACACTAGAAATTTTGACAAAATCAGCGATTATAAAAATACTGGAGTCAATGAAAACAACAACGCGTGCTTGTAGCTGGTACAGATGAAACCACATGATTTGAAGTGTCATTGTAATTGGTTAATAATAACAGCTCTGACCAGAACACATTAGAGGGTTCAAAAAGTATGTTAGGATAGAGTTTTGGCCTTGTAGGTGTATTGATACATGTAAGCTGGACTCACGAGAAATGTTTTTCTTGTTATAACTAACTACAGGGATTTTTTATAGTCATTTTGGTGTCACCCCCACCAGTGTCACTCGGTATAGTACACGCCCCCTAGTGATGCCACTGTGAGAAGACAAGTGAACACCAAGACTACAAAATAAGGGGAACTTATTGAAGATGAGGTTTTCTGAATGCGAAGTCTAAGTGTCTTGTCTTCCTCATGACTAATTTCCGAAAAATACAGTAAACGTATTCTAAGCGATCATATTAGCTAGCCATCACCCACTTGGTAAACAGAGAAATCACAAAATACAGATAACTCAGAAAATGTGTTCAAGCATTAAGATTCACCTTCCTCCTCCATTTAACCAAGGTCCCTAATACAGAACCTAATTTGAGTTGTGCCTCTTTTCTCTGAGCTGGATGAGATGTCTTAGAAAAACCAGGAGGCCACCCAGAATGTCCTGATGCACCATCTTTGCACCCAGTATTAAGGAGTTATGAACAGTGGGGTGCATCTTTTGAAGCTTAGGGGAAAGACTGCTTCCTGAAACCCCCATGAGATCCTAAAGGAAATCCGAAGGCAGAGACAGGCTTAGTGTGAATCTAAGGTTCAACCTCTCCCCTGCAGAAGCTCCTTCCAAGGTCACCTTTGTTCTCCTATGAAGACTGCAAAGATGAAAGGAGGAAAAGGCAGCCCCAGCCACTCATAGAGTAGGCATGGGGGGACTTCTGCTCCAGCCTGGGGATCACTTTCCACACCTGATGATGGTCCCAGTGTAAGGCAGAGGGAGAGAGCTTGCATTTGGGAAGAGGAAGAGGTAGGGGGTGGTGAAATTTCTCAATAAGACAGTCCCTACAAAGGAAGAGACGGGGGTGATGACATTCCTCAATAAGATGGTCCCTACATAGTTAAACTTTAAGCCAATGAAATGATCCTCACCGGAGTCCTTAACTTGATAAAGTCCCTAGCTTGATAAGGTCCCTAACTTGGTAATTAAACCTTAAGCCAAGGAAATACCCTCTATAGGGGTTCCTGTCTTGGCTGTTAAATGTTAACAGGGAGAGATGAGAGACAAAAAGGGTATAAAACCCAGAGAAAACGACTATAGGGGCACTCAGATTCTTTCTCTACCTGAGTAGCCCACTTCATGCTTCACAGTCAAATGTAATTTCACTACAAACCCTCTGTTGCTAATAAACTTCTGCTCGCTTGGCACTATTTGTCTCAGTGTTTGAATTCTTTCCTACACGGAAGACAAAAACCGAGGCCATTCTCTGGTAACACCAGGACTGCAAGTGGGACTAGCTGACACCCTCCATTACCTCCACATCAGCTGATGGTGGGAAGGTGGGGAGAAGAAAGGATCTAACTGAGCTGGACTGACCACCACCATAGGCTATGGGGATTGGAGCAAGGAAAGCCAAAGAGCTAGTATTCTCCCAGAGTCTCCGAGTGGTGCAAACGTTTAAGTGCTCAGCTGATAACTGAAAGGTTAGAGGTTCAGTTCCACCCAGAGGCAGCTCAGAAGAAAGGCCTGGCAATTTACATCTGAAAAATCAGCAATAGAAAGCTGTATGGAGCATAGATCTACTCTGACAAAGTGGGATCTCCATGAGTCAGTGTCTACTAGATGGCAACTGCTTTTAGTCCTCTCCCAGGCTCACCCTTAGGAAACAAGCCCTGCCTCCAGGATGTGGCTTTTCCAGCACCAAGTTGTCCTGCTGAGGAAAGCCTGAATGTCTTCCTCTTCTCTCTACAGAAGATGATGCTACATTGTTGTCTTATGCAGAGGTGATCAAAGAAAATGCAGCAAAAGAAAGTGGGGATAAGTGTTCTAGAACTAGGTCAAACAATAAATTATAATTATTATTTAATATAAGTACTGTAAGATTCCACTTGTATGACAGTCTTGGAAAGGCAAAACAATACGGACAGAAAACAGATCTGTGGTTGCCGAGGGATGACGGGGAGGAGGGGGAGGGGCTATCTACAAAGGGGCAGCACGAGGGATGTTTTATATCTTGAGCTTTCGACTGCAGGGTAGAGGGGGCACTTACGCAACTGCCCCTGTTTGTCAGAACTCACACAGCTGTAACCTGAGAAGGGCGACTTCTACTGCCTGTAAGCTATGCCTCATACGCATTCAGTAATTCATTCTGTAAAGCCTGTGGACTGACCGCCTCTATTCCAGCCACACCCATTTCTTTTTCCATTATATTCGAAACAGCTAGCACAGTCCTGTGGGGAAAAAGAAAACCTTCAGCTTCCCAAGTCGCTTGTGAACTCAGACCTCAGGGCCTGACTAACTTCTGGACACTGATTTCTTTGCAAATCTGTCTCCTGCTGCCTGGTGAGCACCCAGACCGGGACTACTGCATTCATTCATCTCTGCAGCCCTACCACCCAATAGAGTGCCCAGCATACAGGGGGTGCTCAGTAAATGTGGGTGGGATTGATGACAGGGAAGGTGGCTCACCCAAATGCCAGCTCCTGAGCCCTCCACCCCCTCCGCCACCACATTCCACTCCCTCCTGCACCCTCTTCCCCTCTCCTATCCTGCCCCTCCCCAAACCCTCCCTGTGAGTTTCCACCATCTGAAGGACAGCATGATTCTTACAGGAAGAGTATTCAGAGGTGTTTCTTCCCAGTCAGTACTACAGAATTCTAGGAAAGTTTCCCAGTGGTGGGGATGCAGTAACTTGTCCTGGAAACACAAGAAGGGACTCACAAACAGGGTAACAGTGAGCTCTCTGGCACATCGAGGTGCATGAGTGCAGGGGTGGAGACAGTGGTAGCTTGGTGTGTGAGGGAACAGCAAGTGGCCCAGTGTGGGGTGAAGGGGAAGGTAAAAGCTCAGGTTGCTAGGGCCACGTTAGAAAAGCTCCAGTGTCAAGATTAGGGGGTTAGACTCCAACTTGACCACATCTGGAAGTGCCATGACATTTAGCACATTACCTGGAAGCATCTGTTTTCCTGTCTGACTCCCTCCTTGGTGGTAATTTCTGGGACAGTAGGATCCCATCCTTCTTGTTTACTGTTGGTCCCACGAGTTCAGTAGTTACTGCATTAAATTGAGGTATGTGTGGTGGAGTGGGTAGTGATGACTAAATTAATCCAGAAAGTTCCCTCAGGCTGCCCCTTGGAAAAAAGATTGGAGGGGCCAAAGTGGAGAAGAGAGAATTGTTAGGGACCTTAATCGTGCAGCCTCTGCAAGGATAGGAAGACAGGGTGGACATCCGTAGATCTGATGGGATGGAGTCAAATGTGACTCCACAACAAAATTGAAGAGAAAGACCCCTCTGTTCTGAAACTGTGATGTGACCTAAGTCTCTGGGCCAGTCAACATTCTAGAAGAAAGGAGAAATCAAAGGTTGGGATGACCGACCTTCCTTGCTTCAGCATGAACAGACTAGAAATGCCACTCCCAAACCACAGAGGCAGAGAGTTGTTTCCAGGCCCCTAAATGTGTTGTATTTCTTGTTTTAATAAAAGGCCAGAGATTTAGAAGGTAAAATGTATAACCAGTGGCTCACATATTCTAGACGCATACGTGTTTGTGGAGACAGAAGAAGAAAGACAGCTGGGTTCCTGGAAAGTGTGGAGTGATTGCAGATAGATGGATCCAACCTGGGAATTGTCACGGAAGAATGGAGCAGGAAATCAGATTTAGAGGGAGAAGGGGGCATGGTTTGGCAGAGGTCTGGGGAGATGATCCTCAGCTAGAGGTTTGTGTGGATGAGAGGTGGCCTAGGTTTACAAACAACAAACCAGATGTGGGGTAAGGAAAGATAGGCATTGGGGTGCATTAGTACAAATTCTTCCCATAGCCCAAGTTCAAATCCTGACCTCGGTCAGGGCCTCTTGTATGATCCACCATCAAATACCTAAACTGAGTCCATCAGTCCTTCTTCTACTTCCCTTCAGTCTGTCAATGGACTTAGCTTTAGCCTAGCCCACGAACTCTGCTCCGTCAAACATCTTCTTTCTTCTCTACTCTGACCCTCCACTGATCCATCATGGACAGAGCTTAAAACCCAGGCCCTGCGGTCCTGGAGTGTAGAACCAGCTAAGGGTCAGCGAAAATGGGGGAAACCCTCAGTGAGATGGATTGACACAGTAGCGGCAACAATGAACTCAAACATACCAACGATCGTAAAGACAGCACGTGACCTGGCACTGTTTTGTTCTGTTTTACTTAAGGTTGCCTTGAGTTGGAGCCAACTCAATGGCAACTAACAACAACAAGGTATCCTGGCCGTTGGGGTGGTTTCAGTGGCCTAAGAATCATCTCCCAAAGCAGACGGGGTTGGAAGCTGTATCAGTCAGGGCTGATGTTCTTCAACCAGAGCAGCAAAAAAAGTATGAGATATACTAGGTATATATCGTATTATATATATATGTATATATCTTTTATGTTTTTTGATATCACATATAAATATATCAATAAATATTTATTACAACAAATTGGCTTAATTGTGGAGGCTGGCTAAGCAAGTCTGAAATTTGTAGGGCAGGCATATGAAAGGGAAGACCACCAGCAGGGTGGAGCTTTATGGGTATGGTTTTTCACAGACAGGATTTCTACTCTCGGAGAAACCTCAACACTGCTTTTAAGCCCTTCCAATTGATTCACTCAGGCCCACCTGAATTATCCAAGACAACTCCCTTACTTAAAGCCAACTGATTAGGGGTTTTAACTGTATCTGCAAAATACCTTCACAGCAACACCCAGGGTAATGTTTGGTTGCATAACTGGGACTGTAGCTTAGCCAAGTTGACACATCAAAAAGCCATCACAGAGGCCTGACATGAAACTCAGAGTTTCCAGGCCACTCAAGATGACCTCGATCTACTCCAAACTGGGAAATTGCTAAAAGGCCTGACTTCCCTGCAGGCCATTGAACAGATGGCTGATGTTCTTCAGAGGCCCCAGAATAGGTTCTGATGCCAGGCAGAGGAAGCCGGTCTCCAGGCACAGTTTTCCAAACCTGGATTCAAACAATAGCAGTGTCATCCCAGGGACTCAGCCATATCACTCTGTTCCCCACTGAATGATGAGAAACCCCGGTTTGCTCTAATAACGCTGCTGAGACACCTCAGCTTGCTATTTCTTTTGTGAGCTCCAGTCTGAACCGTAAAAATTCTCACAAACTCCAGACTTTCTGTCGCCATGGAGGGTGGATGAACCTCTGAAACTATTGCCCTGAGATACTCTTTAAAACTTAAACCCAAATATCCCCTGAAATCTTCTTAAAACCAAACAATAGTTTATCTTAACTAGTAAAAAAATCTGCCTTGAGCATTATGCTCTTTTAAGAACTATCTATATGAGATCGAATTGACAACAGCAACTCAAAAGATTACATAGGAACCTTAGGGGACAGTGAGTTTATGTTTAAGAGGGAGGAACAACTCAGAAAAGGAGGGCGATAGCTGTACAACTTGAAAAATGTAATCAATGTCATTAAACTGTACATGTAGAAACTGTTGAATTGGTGTATGTTTTGCTGTATATAATCTCAACAACAAAATAAAATAAAATGAAGTATATATTTTATAGAGCAATAAGTAGAGCTAAACTGAAAAAAAAAAAGTCTACATGATTGGTAGGAACTTTTGGCTTCAAGATGCTGCCCTCAGGGAGCCAAGTCACCCAGCGCATTGCCCTGAGTGAGTTTTCTAAACTAGCACTTGGTATATTCCACAGGGTACACTGCGACTCTGGCAACTCTCCTTAAGGATGAGCTAGAGGGGACGGAGCACCCCAGAGAATCTAGACTAGCTGGGTCTGAATGAGTTAGGGATATAGGTATAGAGATGGTATGTGGCCAGAGGAGACAGCATAAACAACATAAAATTGGGGGGAAAAATTACCAAATGTATAACAAAGAATTAATAACTTAATATATACAGAGTTCTTTCAAATTAATAAAAGGAACAAACAATTCATTTTTTAAATAACTTTTTAAGTCTCCCTAATTTTTCAAGTGGCAAAGAATATGAACATGCAATTACATCGACAAAAGACATCACCAATAAACATGCAGATGTTCAACTTTACTAGAAATTAAAAATTAAAATTAAGTTATCAGTGGGCTATTGTTTTATGTATCTCATACTGCTAGAAGTGTACCCTAATAGCGAAGGCATGGATAAACAGACACTCTGACTCACTGCTGGTAGGGATGTTACTGGTACAGTCTCCCTGGGGACAGTATTCATCAAAAGTCTTTAAAACTTGGATATGCTTTGCCTTTTCCATAGATTGCAAAGACGGCAATAATTCCTCCATCCTATATGCCCTGTTGAAATATGGTTTTCCATTCCTCCTATCAGAAATCTGGGCCCACCTGGAGACTCACTTCGACCAATAGCAGGCAACAGAAGTGAAGCGCGTGACTTCTGAGGCTAGGCCTTAAGAAGTATGGTAGTTTCCACTTTTACCATCTTGAAGCCCTGAGCCACCATGTAAAGAAGTCTGGCTATCCGACTGGAGAGACTACTTGGACAGAAAGACTTCGGCTGAGGGCCAATACCAACTGCTAGACAGGTGAATGAGACCATCTTAGAAGTTCTACTCCAGTCAAGCCTCCAGATGACGGCAGCCATATGCGTGATCCCAACTAGCACCTCGTGGAACAGAACTTCCCCGCTGAGCTCAGCCACAGAATTGTGAGGAACCATAAGTTGTTGTTGTTATAAGGCATTGAGTTTGAGGGTGGTTTGTTACATAGCAATAGATACCTGACATACATGCCTAGGAATTCTCCAAAAATTACCAAACAAAATGTTCAAAACTGTAGAGGAATAGTCATTGTAAGCACTGTAATAACAAAATTCTGAAAAAAAAAAAACTGAACTTATGCCTATAAATAAATAGAGGAATGACAATAAATTATGGTGCATCTATTTTTGTGAAATTCAGTACAGCCATTAAAATGAGAACCTGGTCTATATTTATTGACATAGAAATATAAACATAAATTAAGTGAAAAAGATCAAGTTACAGGAGAGCGTGAATAGCTTGGTAATGGAAGGTGCAGGCTCTAGAACCAGAGTGAGTTTGAACATTAGCCTCTGCCATCAACCTGCTGTGTGCCTTTGGGAAAGGTGTTTTACCTTTCTGGTTCTCAGTTTTCTCATCTGTTCATTGTATATAAATGGTTTGCTGAGCCTTAAAAAAAAAACAAAAACCCAGTGCCATCAAGTCGATTCTGACTCATAGCAACCCTATAGAACAGCCTTAGAGATCTAGTTTTTCATGAAGTGAATACATGGGACTAAGCTTGAAGCTCTGGACATAGAGAAGGGGTAGGAAGGACCAAGTGCAAAAGGGGACCCATTCCACAGACCACATATTTAAGAGAGGGGCACTGTCTTAAAAACCCGTGGTTTGTCCATTGTCATGGATTGAATTATGTCCCCCCAAAAATGTGTGTATCAACTTGGTTAGGCCATGATTCCCAGTATTGTGTGGTTGTCCTCCATTTTGTGATTGTAATTTTGTGTTAAGAGGATTAGGGTGGGATTGTAACACCACCCTTACTCAGGTCACCTCCCTGAGCCAATGTAAAGGGAGTTTCCCTGGGGTATGGCCTGAACCACCTTTTATCTCTTAAGAGATAAAAGGAAAGAGAAGCAAGTAGAGAGCTGGGGACCTCATACCACCAAGAAAAGAGTACCAGGAGCAGAGTGTGTCCTTTGGACCCGGGGTACCTCCACCTAAGAAGCTCCTCAACCAGGAGAAGATTGAGGTCAAGGACCTTCCTCCAGAGCCGACAGAGGGAGAAAGCCCCCCCCTGGAGCTGACACTCTGAATTTGGACTCTTAGCCTACTTTACTGTGAGAAAATAAACTTCTCTTTGTTAAAGCCATCCACTTGTGGTATTTCTGTTATAGCAGCCCTAGATGACTAAGACATCCATGATCAATTAAACACACCATATCTCCTTTTTGAAATTTATAAGGCATTTTATAATATTGACATTTCTTATAATTGCTGCAGTAAAGAAAATTTTTTTGTCCAAGAATTTCCCCAAATCACTGATCATGGAATTTTTTGTTTCTTTGTTTGGGATGGTAGTGGAGGTGACTGTTGATAGAAATCAGACATATTCGTATCTCACCAAACACCAAACACATTAATTATGAGGTGGTTGGACTGAAGGATGGGAGGGAAGGAGGGAGAGAGAGAGGAAGGAAAGAAAAAAAAAAAAGATTGGCCACGACATAGGAAAGAAAACAAATAAGGTCCATTACTTCTAATCCATGACATCAAACCCAAAAATACTCTGAAATTAGAAAGATGTTTTTGCAGGTTTGATGCAATTTTATTAGTTGGTAAAAGCTGACTAGAAGTGACACGAGGTTGTTTATAGTCTTTGTCTATCCCTCTCACTGGCAATATTCCAATGTTTTCTGCAGAAGTATTCCAGCCAGATGATGAGTTTTCACCTTGACCCTCATGAGGTGTCACATAATATAGAGTCGACGTTACACTTCCCAAATCTGGAACGTTCTGAGGTCACCTGGCTTGGAGGGTTTGAATAAGGGACTGTGGCCCTGCTTTGAACCCACATTTTGTGGGGCTGTTCATGGCAGGCATGTTCACCCCCTCACCTGTGAAATGGGGAGAAGAACTCCCAAGTCTGTTTTGATAGTTCAATAAGATAATTCATAACAGGAGCCTGACACACTTCCGGACACAGGACTTGTTTCACACTGTTGTTGCTCTCTTCTCACTTCCTGCTGGCTGTTTCCCTTCAGGTGCCTGGTCAGCATCAATGCTTGGTGGTCCCTGTGTCTTTATTTGCTTTTCCCCTGCCCAAACCCAACATGATTACCGCATATGGCAGGGCTTGTTTTGTTTCATACAGCTTAATGTCTTCCTCTGTGTAAAATATGCTACTTCAAATTTTAAAGAATTAAAAATTCAGAAGTAGGTTTTCAGCCAGGATGGGGGCCCCCCACTGGCTGCCACAGTCGCAGGGCATGTCATGCATATCAGGGGCTGCGCCTGAAGCTAACAGAGCCATGTGAATCTCTGTCTAAAACTGGAGCTCAGGAGGCTGAAATACGCCCTATCTTTCTCCCGTGGAGCCACTGGTGGGTTCAAACTGCCAGTGTTTAGGTTAGCAGCCAAGCACTAACCTAGGGCTCCTTTCTAATTTAGCCTGATTGCTACTTAAAAGCTCACCCCAGTTTATAATGCTGTTTAATGGACCAAAGTATTTGTGGGGAAAGGATAGGAATGGCACCTCTCCAGTCTCATGTTCTGTTTGAGTCTTTGGAGCGGACATTTGGGAGGAGTTGCTGGAGGCATGGAAAATAATCAGAATTATTTTTCGTTCATACTAAAAAACAAGACTTTTTAGAGAAAGGCCCTTAGGAGGATGAGGACTGATAACAAAAATAATTTTTGAGTTCCTATGGAAATATGAAGCCAGAACTCAGATGCTGGGAAGTCCCCCCAGTAAAACAAGAAGACCTCAGAGCCAATACTAAGGAGGGATTCCTGAAAGTAGGGTGGGGCTTGGGCTCCTGTGAGCTGCCCTTTGGCTTCAGTGTAAAATTGATTTTTAATGAATACTTATTGAGAGCCTGCTCTATGCCAGGTACTGTCCTGGACACTGAGGAGGAGGCAGGGAACACAGCTGACAACTCTACGTTCGTTCTTAGCAGTCAGATAAGCCACAGCATCAGACCATTTAAATTCTGTGATGTTCAGCCAAGTAAGGGCTTCTGCTTGCTATAAATGTCTTTTGTCCCCATTTCTTACTGTCTAGGGTGCCAGATCTGTTCATTTGTGTCTTTTACCAGTTGTGTTGGAGATAGTCAACTGTCCATCAAAACTTGTTCCCCATTTCCGTAGTAATAGACTTGTAGCTGGGAGGTGGCTGCCCACCCAGGGTCTTTATACCCCAGGTGTCCATGAGAGGGTCTTGGAACTACTTCTTATCAATGGAATATGAGTGGAGGTGATGTGAATAATTTCAAGGCCAATGATTTTCAGAAGTGGGTGTGCCTGCTTCATGCTTTCTTTTCTTTCCACAAGTGGCTACAGAGCACAATAAGACCCAAGGCAATAGAATGTCCTAGGGCAGGAATGCGCATTCTGGAATCACCATATAGTGGAGAGTTATCTTCCCCCAGACAATTATTGGGCAAGAAAGACATTTCTACAGTATTTGCTCTGTTGCATTTTGGGGTATATTTGGTACATCCATTTAACCTGCCTTAACTAGTACGCATTTCTTATTTCCTATTTTATACAGGGAATCTCTAGATTTCTCTTCCAAGTTATAATTTTAACTCCAAGGAATCCTTTGACTTTTAACCTAGTTCTCCTAATCTCTTCTAATTCTTTCTGCCTTTCTCGTATGTTTCTACTCCCCTTGGAATACATTTACAGTTGAGCCTACTTTTTATATGTTTAAGAGCTTATTTTTCTCTTTACAAATTCTGACACCCACAATTTTATATTCCATTACAGGGTATCCACGGGCCACTTCATTTTAGTTACAAACACCAGGATAAAAACTCATGTGAGAAAAGTTAAACAGTGGAGAGAAAGCCAGAAGACCTGTTTCTTTCATCTTCGCCTCTTAGAATCTACTTGCACTTAATTGGTCCTGTCCTGCCAAATGTATTTCATTGTTTTTTGTCTTACAACCCCAGCCCCCCACTCACCCATCTGTATACCCAGTTTTCTGGATTTCTCTGCAATTTTCCTTTAAAAAGAAGCCTTCAGAAATTAGACTAATTTCTGTGATTATACTTTTTACACTTTTTAAAGGACTTTTCCATTAATTACCTGCCTCTTCTTGTGAATTGACTTCCCCTTGACACAGTTTCAGAAACACAGGCTTGCCCACTCCTGGGACTCACATTTGAACACACTGCTGTCTTCCTCCTCCTTGGACTGATTCAGTAAAAGCCTTGAAGGGCTCTTTCCTTGGCTATTTTCAAAATATGCTCTCTGTAACATAAATTTGGAGAGAATTTTCTTAATGAAGCCTCAACCACCAGCATTTAACTTCCTTATTCTTGTATTTATTAACTATGGAGTATTAATTACAGAGACTCTTTATTCTCATCACCTGATGCTCACAGAGTCCCATGTGTGAGTAGAAAGAACCTAGCGTGGGACTAGAACAGAGTAGGTGCTCAGTAAATGATAGTTTCTTTCCTTTTCCCATCATTTCAACAGAGCATTGCTGACTGCACCTGGTTCCAGCCTGTGTATGGGGGCTGCCCAGCTGCTTTTCTGAGCTCAGTGCATCAGGCTGTACAGGTGACTGGCACCCCTTGTGTTCAGCACCAGGTGAGTAAGAATCGGAAGCACGTGTCCCCACATTTGGAGGCATTACTCTGCCTGACTCCCCTCTCAGCACTGCCTCCCTCATGGGCACTTCCCATTCTAGAGTGGGTGCTGTGGTATCTCATGTGGGCACTTCCTATTCTGGGGTAGATGCTGCGGTGTTTCTCCCAGATCTCCCCTTCAGCAGAAGGTGCTTGCTTCCCCTAGATGCTGGCAACATTGCCTCATAATGGCTCTCAGTAAAGTCATTCCCTACACTTGGCTGAAAGGAGCCTCTGTCCCCATAATTAGGACACTTCCCTAGTGGCAACTCCCATCCAATGATGGCCAGTGCAGGAGGTACAAGGGCTGGCTCCTTGACTCAATCCAGGGTCACTTTGAAAGGCCACCCCAGCCCCCGAGGTCTTTGTGGGACAGGCTAAGTCTGCCATTGCAACTGCGCGGCAGCCCGACTCTTCCCTCTGCCCAGTCCAGGTTCCATCACTCCCTCCCTGATCTTCTCGCAAAAACTCTGTGCAAAATTTCCACCTGCACCCAATCTCTGTCTCAGATACTCTTTCCTAGTGCACCCAACACTCTACAACTCTCAAGGATTGAGTCATTCTAGAAAACTGTGCTTTTGTGTCAGGTAATTGTGCAGTGAACATAAGATGTTTTCACTAGCCCAGCATCCTTGCTCCCTTCTTGTGGCATCTGCCTTCTGATTTTTCTTTGGGTATCCATGTCACCCCTCTTCTCAGCCCATGTTGCAATGGAGATGGCCCCTGTTCAGCCTCACATGTGGGCAACCTAGCCTGGCCAATCAGACTATTAAATAGCCCTGGCCATAGTGATTATTTCAGGTATGGCAAAAGACCCAAGCTAAGGCAATAAGAGCCCTTCCTAGGATTTATGCTAAAGACATCAGGACAAAGATGATTGGATGAAAGAAAAATTCAGAGGAAAACAGGGTAAAAATATAGAGAGCTTCGATGACCTCGTTTAACCACCCAAATCCTCCTCTTTCTGAACTTGGATGGACTCTGAAGTTTTCACTTGGGGAGTTAATAAATTCCCTTTGTCGCTAAAGCTAATCTGAGTTGGGTTTCTCTTATCTGAGACCAAGAGTCCTATCCAATACACAGAGTTTACCATTTAATTGCCCTCAGTTAATAATAATACCAACAGTAATAAACGTTTTGGATTAGAATTTATTCTAAAATGATATCTTTTCTTGCTTCTGAAATGGAGCCCCAAAACATGACTTTTTCCTGGATGACTCAGGGACCTTCCTCTTTATACTGGCTGACGCTTTGCACAGATGCCCACAGAGCTCACTGAGGGCTTTTGCATCTGTGTTAAGAAGACTCCATGTGTAGGACTCCTTGAGTTCTCATGTCTTATTATCTTGATGAAAAAATGTTTTCCACGGTTTCCAGGCTGGTGTTTGATGCCATCTCTCTCTGCTATTGCTATGATTGCTTCCGACAGCCCCTCTCCTCCTCTTTTGTTGCTGCTTTGATTTCTAATGTGAACTCTGAGCTCATTTGAATTGTGTATCAAGAGAGTAAACGTAGGTTTTGGGCAAATGCCTGACAGGCTTTCCTCTGCCTTCAGTGCATATGTTTTTGGTATGTGAACACTGAATGCAAACTGTGTCCGTTCAATTGTGCTTTATGATTTTTATACTTCCCATTAGATATACTTTTGAGCAGCAAACGTGTGGACTAGGAGCCCTCCATATAGGTAAGGAGTGATATTCATCCATGCAACCAGAAGATGTGGTTGGTAGAGGGCAGCCTGCCATCTGGAATATTGTTCTAGCCTTAAAATTATATTCTCAAATGAACTCATTCCACAAACCAAAAAACCCTGGGTTATGACAAGATCCCTCCCTAAGTCTGTCTTTAAGTCACATTTGTAAGTAAGTCAGAACAGGTACATACAGTTCTTATTTAGCATCAGTTAGTCAAATATTTTTCTCGTTGTTGTTGTTGGGTGCCATTGCGTCAGTTCTGACTCATAGTGACCCTGCAATATTTATGTTACCTTTCTATACATCTAAAACACTTGAGAAACACTTCCAAACAGTGCAGTGTTTTCATGAGCATCACAAAGTAGTGCATGGATTTGTTAGTACAAAACACTGTATTCAACTCAAATGTTTAGTATAACAGGCTTTATGGCAATCCGCTCTGAAGTGCAAGTTGTCTGTAAGTCAGACGTTCGTAACACAGGGGCTGCCTGTAACTAAAAACAGCTGCATCAGGTTGATTCAGACTCTTGGCAACACTGTGGACGTCAGAGTAGAACTATGCTCCGTAGAATTTCCAATGGCTGATAAGTACATCATCAGGTCTTTCTTCCAAGGCATCTCTAGGTCGACTTGAACTTCCAACATTTCAGTGAGCAGCCAAGCACGCTAACCACTGGTACCATCCAGGGACTCTATCCCACACACAAGAGTAGCTTTTTGGAGTCAAGAAAATTAGAGTAAAGTGGAGAGCACGTAGACCCATATATGCAATTATAGTTTCCACAAACCCAAATTGGCATTTATGCCAAGTGATCCCCCACTTTAAAAATGGTGTGGAGGCGGTGTCCGACCTCCTCTAACTTCACAAACGGGGAGGAGAATCAAGATCAAGAGGCCGAGGCTGATTCCTGTGAGGCGGAGGCTGGAGATGTCTCCTCTCTCTGCCATCTTTTCCAATTCTTAAACCAACCGTCCCTGCCACACGGCACTCTCTACTTGTTTGCTGGGTTCAACAGTTCATTGCAATGGCCACACAGAATTCACAGACCGTACTTACGGTTATGGAGTTTATTAGGGAAGTAACAGATTACAATTCAGGCTCAGGAACACCCAAGGATACAGTTCTTCCATCAGGACAGCCTCTTCCCAACCGTGCTCACAGGCGTGCCTCTCCCTGGCCCTCAGGCTCTGCCCAAAGCGCTCGGCTTTCTCACTCTGTAGGCTGGGAAGCCCACTGCACAATCTTCTACAGGTCTTCCCTGCAAACTTCTCCTAATGGTCTCTCCTTCCTTGGTGGTGGTGGACTCTCTCTTCCACCTTTGACGTGGCTCATTTCAAGCCCGGTGAGATGGCAAAACTGACCAGTTCCTTTGGTGGGCTACAGTTACTCTATCACACAGTCACAAGTCCATGGCTATAAAGGCCACACAAAAGTGATCCACCACCGCAGCTGTATATTGTGCTATCTCAGTCATTATCTTTCTGGGTAATCTATACAGGAATATGTCCAGAGATTAAAGTGGAGCTCCTAATATTACCTTGACTTCTCAACTTGATTCTAATTGTGCATTCGTCTCGTGAACTTACCTCAGAGTAGCCAGGATACGATGTCCTGACTCCTCGCACCACCACCAAGGACAGAGTCTGGGAACCTATGAATGGGTAGAAGCCACTGGATGGGGAAGGAGAACTTTTCTGTAGAGCGAAGAGCAGATATAGAAAGGAAGAAGTTGTTCCTAAGAAGCAGGGAAATCTGACAGTCTTAGATAGTAAAACATCTTCAATTAGTATGAAAATAGCATCCATTATTTTTGCACAAAGAGAACTGCTTTTGCCAATCACTTCAGCTCCTCTTTGTCACTTTTGAGTGTGTTTATTTTGATGGCTTTTTATTTATTCTTTTTTTTTTTTTTCACAGTGGTATATCAGAAATATGGCCCCATCTGGAGACAGCGTACAATGTGATGCTTTTCATGGCCCTTCCAATCAAGAATAACTACAGCTGTCGGGGGAGCACTGAAAAAAATGTCAATTAGCTATAAAAGTTCCACAAACAAGCATTATGTCTTCCTCTTATGAGTCCCCGGGTGCAGCTCAAAATTGAGCAATAATGTCCACAGTTAAAAATGACTATTGGGGGGCCCCAGCACTCTCCTTTTCCATTAATAATTGCCCGACACTGGAGCTGGAGTCGCTGTGTATGTGTGGGGGAGCCCAGGCCACTGGAGGTCTCTGTTTAAAATAACCACAGCTCACATCACATTTGTGGGGTGGGGAAATGGCTGTATGCCCAAGTTCATACAACATGCCCAAGATAACCCTCCTGGGACTCAGGATTTGAGCCAATCTTGTGTAGCCCTCCAGCCCCTCAGTTACTCTCTGAGCTCTCTGAGTGCCATCTGGCTGTTTCCTGTTCAAGTTTGACCATCATCCCTAGCTTCCTCTGGCTCTGAAGAGGAATTGGAGAGCAGTTGGCCTCAAGGTGTCACTCTTTGTGATTGTTCAGGGCCCAACGCATGTGACCTTTATTTCTAGACAAGCGTTCTGTCCTCCAGGCTACAAAGGAAGTCTATTTTTCCCCAAGGGAGATCAGGTACATGAGCCCAGTGAATGTGACATGTGAAGCCTAATAAAACCATATTTATAAAAGCAGGAAGCTGGCCTGAGTTCACCAGTTTGATTTTTTGAAATATTGCCTAAAATTGTTATTTATCTTGATTTTTGAGGTTTTTGGCGCCTCCTTGAATCTTGTGCCTGAGAAAGGTGCCTCACTCTCCTCACCCTAGTCCCAGCCCTGGTCTTCAGCCAGAGAGGATATGAGTATGAGTCCTCCCCTAAGGGCTCAGCTGTCCGTTCTGGAGAAATGACTCTCACTTTTATTGGGGTTCGGGAAGGATCCAGCTGTGCCCTGCATGAAGATGCATTTGGAAAGAACAGGCGTATGACCTTGGTTCCAATTCTTGTTTCCAGTAGTATGGCCTTCAGCAAGTCATCTAACTTCTCTGAGCTCCAGGTGTCCCATCTGCAAAGAAGAAAAATAATACCCACTTCAGAGTATGGTCCTGAAGGTTAAATGAGATAATGTATATAAAGTGGCTGGTAGCTATTTATTGAATCACATATAAATGTTTGTGAAGTGAATAATCAACACACAAAATATTTACTTGAAGGACCCAAAACTCATTGCGGTTGAGTGGATTCCAACTCATAGCAACCCGATGGGACTTAGTGGAACTACCAAATAAGTTTCCAAGGGTGTAATCTTTGCAGAAACAGACTGCAACATCTTCCTTCCAAGGAGTGGCTGGTAGGTTCGAATCACTGACCTTTTGGTTAGCGGCCAAGCACTTAACCACTGTGTGCTACCAGGGCTCCCTATTTCAAGGACAGTAGGTTTTATATCATCAGATTGTCTTCTGCCCAGTTGGATCTTCTTTGTCATTTCACTTTCTACATCAAATTTAGGTTTAGGTTCCGTGTTAGACCCAAGGATAGGGTTAAGGAACCAATCGTTTCTGTATCCCCCATTGTGCTTTTGCACATAGGAAGCATCAATAAATATTTGCTGAATGAGTGAAAAGAAAGATTATTAATGAAAAATTGTCTGAATGGATGTAGAACCAGGGAGGTGTGAGAAGAAACAGTGACCCCACTGCATAGGTGACCTGAGCCACTTCCACTGTCAGCTACTAGGCTCTTAGGAGGGTGGGGCTTGAGGAAACTAAATCTAGAGGCTGGAAAGCTCCAGTGACCCTAATGATTCCTCAGAAGGCAGACTGTGAGAACTGAGAGAATCAGGCATACACAGAGTGCATTGCCTGAGCCCTGTCCCTTGTTCTCTAGTGGGGTGGGAACTGGAGGAAGCAAGGAGAAGAGAATTTAGTGCTTTCCAGAGTCCAGTGCTCTGTTTCCAGGGAAATTGAATTAATTCATAACTGTACAAGAGTCAGAAAGTTCTGGGCCATTGGGGAAAGACTATGTTGGGGTTTTTTGGATAAAAGGCATCAAGAGAAAATCTTGTAAGATCGGTGACCATGTAATTTATCATTCAAAATGGATTAATTGTGAGAGTAAAGGGAGGTGCTATTCATAATTGTACTGGGTTAAGAAAGGTAAATCCAGACTGTCCTGGCCAAAGCAGGACATGTGTTCATCCCATTTTTTAAAGTAATCCTGCAAAGAACGTCCTGCCCAGAGTTGTGAAGAATAAAGTTGGCAGACGTCATCCGTGCCTCTGCCTGGTGGGTGGCATTGGCTTGTTGTGCGAGGCCCTTTGCAGACACTTCTGCCTCTTGGCCTACTTTGTGGGGATACAACAATAGTGCCTCCCTGTGGTTGCAGTGCCCTCTCTTCAGGCAGAAGCCTGGCAAACCCGGAGAGCTGTGCAGCCAACCCATTGCAATTAGTTGGCTCTCCCAAGGCATCGGGGCTCTCTGTGTGAAAGAGTGATGCATTGCAGAAGTTTGGAAAATGGAATCTGAAGTGGAGAGGCCAGCAAGAGAAGAATGTCAAAGAAATGAGTAGTGTGGGTTCCTGAATTGTTCTTTAGATAAATTACTGGTGTTGGCATAGGAAAGAATCAAAAGAGCATAGTAAGCTGTTGAAGTTTATTAATACATTCAAATTTATATCTCTAGCTCAGTCTTCTTCCTTGGATTCCAGAGTTAATATTCCACTGCCTCCTCAATATGTCCTTGTCATGGATTGAATTCTGTCCCCCCCCCAAATATCTATCAACTTAACTGGGCCTTGAGTTCCAGTATTGTGTGATCGTTCACCATTTTATGTGATTTCCCTGTGTGTTGTAAATCCTATCACTATGATGAAATGAGATGGATTAGTGGCAGTTATATTGATGAGATATACAAAATTAGATAGTTTCTTAAGACAGTCTGTTTGAGATATAAAAGAGAGAAGTGAGCAGAGAGCAGGGGGACCTCATACCACCAAGAAAGCAGTGCCAGAAGAAGAGTGGATCTTTGGACCTGAGATTCCTGTGCTGAGATGCCCCCAGAGCCAAGGAAGGCTGATGATGAGGACCTTCCTCCAGAGGTGACAGAGACAGAAAGCCTTCCCCTAGAGCTAGCATCCTGAATTCAGATTTCTAGCTCACTGGACTGTGAGAGACTAAACTTCTCTTTGTTAAAGCCATCCACTTGTGGTATTTCTGTTAGAGCAACACTAGATGACCAAGACAGTCCTCTAATAAAAATATCAAACTCAACATGTCCAAATAAGACTTCCTGACCTCCCCACAATCCTTCTGTACTCATGGTCCTCCCCACCTCAGTTAATAGCTAGTCCTCCCTCTCAGTTGCTCAGACCAAAGTCCCAGTGTTGTTCCTGACTCCTCAAAGCTTCTTCTTCACTCACACATCACATCTACTCTGTTAGAAAATATTGAGAATATATCCAGAGTCTGACTACTTCTTACCACCTTCACTGCCGTGCTCTGTCAAAATTCTTACTCTGCCCTGCAAAACCCTATGCAAAATGCATGCACACATACCCTCCTTCCATTACCAGTTTGAGCTTTTCCTTTTTCATGCTGCTACAGCCACTCTGGCCTCCTTGCTGTTCCTCAAATAAATTGGGCACACCCTTACCTCAGGGCCTTTGCACTGGCTGTTTCTCCCAGACCACTTGGCTAAATCCCTCACTACCTTCAAGACTTTGCTAAAATGTCAGTTTCTATTAAAAGGACTACTCCTCATTTCTTTTTCCTGCTCCATTCTTCTCAGTAATATGTATTAACTTCTCATATACTCTTTTATTTATTATTTTCTAATTATTGTTTGTCTTCTCCAAGTAGAATTTAAGATCTGTGAAAGAATTTTTATGCTTTGTCCCAGCTGTGACCTCAGAGACTCAAGTATCTGGTAAAAAGGAGAAAGTGGATTTTTACTGAAGGAATGAATTCCACATCTATCTACCAAGTATCTTCTAGGTGCCAGGTGCATACTAGGTGTATCAAGACGATCACGGCAAAATCTTTCCCGTCAAAGCAACCCTGATTCAGTGCAATGGGGGTACAAACCACCCTAGTGTGATGTGGTCAGGGATACACAGTGGTGGTGAGGATCCAGTCCCATGGGGTTATCTTACCACATAGCCAAGTAGAATTAAAGCAAGCAATGTTTCTCCGGAGCAGGCAATGCTGGTGCTGCGTCTTGGCAGGTGAATGTAATCTTACCAGACAGTGAAGTAGGCAGCAGAACTCTCCCCCAGATTTAGGCTTAGTCCCAGGGAAAGAAGAAGATGGAGTTATGAGTGATGACTATGTTGCCCAGACAGCATGTCCTTCTCAAGAGACAGAGGATGACCTGACCGCAGCCCAGAAAACTCAAGTCACTGAAGTGATTCACTCTGCTTACCTGTTAGTGAAATGAAAAGCCATTTCCCTTGACAGCGTGCATCCTGGACAGGTGACCTCAGGAAAATACGGCCCCTGAACTGTGCAGCATCCTCCGGGATTGAGTACTTGGGCATCTCAGTTTTGGTTTCCACACACAGTCTTTTCATAACATAGTGTGGCCCTGTATTTCCAATTTCCCCTGGACTCTCAGGAACCTTTGGTTTGAAAAGAGCCTTTGGTTTGTGATTTCTTAGGATAATTTCCTATAAGTCAAAGAATTTCCTGTGATGGAACTGCTTTAGCTGAGTGTAGATGCCTCAGGGGAATAAGAAGACCACTGATACGTGATGCTTGTTAACAACTTCTGTGACTCAACTGGGCAAGCAAATATTGGGAAGGCAATGCCCTTGGGGGATCTCTGGGACCACAATATTGTTCCAAATGCCCCCATTTCCTGCTAGGCTGGGCCTGACAGGTCTGGTGGTAGTGAGAATATACCTTTAACTATTTTTGTGTTACAAATCACCCCTGTATTTAGTGGCCTAAAAATAACCACAGCTTATCATTTTTCACAATTCTTTGAGTTTGCTGGATTGATCCTCTGCCAACTTTGTCTGGGCCCACTCAAGACTGCATTCAGCTAGGGGATGGAATGTCCAAGATGGCTTTCTCACCTGTATGGCAGTTGGTGCTGGTGGTTAGGACAACTAACTGCTCCTTCATATGATTTCTAGTGTTTCAATAGACCAGAGTCCCTTTGTGGAGGTCAGAGAAGCATTCCAACAGAATTATGGTGGAAGCTGCAAGGCACCTTGAGGCCTATTCTCTGGGACTCATACAGAGTGACCAATAGAGTATAGTCACAAGGCCAGTCCAGATTCAAAGGGTCAGAAATACATAGACTCAACTGCATGGGAGGAGCTTCAAAGAATTTATGACCATATTTAATCTATCACAGCTTTCCCTCTGGCCACAGTTATTTATAGTTCATTTAATATGTAAAAAGGAGTGTTGGTGGCACAGTGGTTAAGGGAAAGGCCGGCGGTTTGACCCACAAGCCACTCCGCGGGAGAAAGATGTGACAGTCTGGTTTTGTAAAGATTACAACCTTGGAAACCCTATGTGGCAAATCTACTCTGTCCTTTCAGTTTGCTCTGAGTCGGAGTTGACTAGACAGCAATGGGTTTTGATTTTAATATGCAAGATAAATTCACTTCCTCACAAGACTTCCAAAAGTCTCATCCAATTACAACACCAGGCTCAAAATCCTGGAACTCGTAATTTGCATCTGTTCTGGATACAGGAGCAGGTATAAAAATGTATAGCTCCTCTTAATTTGGAAATCTATGAATTTAAAACACCCACGAGACAAGGGACAGGGACCAGATAATACAACAGCCACTCCCATTCAAAAGGGGAAGAACAAGAGGTGCATCACAATCACTGGCCCATAGCAATTCTAAAATCTAGCCTGGTACCTGTCATCAGAGCTCTCTGCCTTATGGGCATGGAATATTCCTTGGTTAAGCCCTGGCTCTGCTCCCTGGGAGTATTTCCCTAATAAATTGTTCTTCTTGGGTCTTAAATTCTTTTTCTAGGGTCTTGGCTCCACAGACTGCAAGGCCATTTCTTTCCATAAGAAATGGTCCGAGTTTGCAGCTTTCTCAGCCTACTTCCCGCCTTGGTTCTAGAGGCTCTTTTTGTTTTAAACAGTTTCTATTTCTTTTAGTCCAAGCTGCTGCAACTCCTTTAAAAAATGTTTTGGGCTCTCTATGCAACATACTCTATCAAACAAAAACCACATCCACAATTATATTTGAGACAGGGTTCTCTCTGCCTGGATGGAGTTTCAGGGTCCTATAAGGCCCTTAAACTCTTATAAGCCTTTTTATCTAGCTCAGAAGGCCTATTAGACAGCACCTTAATTTCTCAGAGGGTCTTATATCCACTGTCTTGATTTGACTCCTCCGAAGTCATTTTTCACCTTCGAGAAACTTTCACCTGTTGGAAAGACTGGGAATATTAATAATAATAATAAATAAATATCTTTATTTTCCAACTCAGCATGTGCTCAATCTGCCATATTTTCTTTAAATTCTGCTTATAAATTTAACAGTTTCCTCTTAGGTCTTCTCTCCTTCTTCCTGTAGCTTATCATACTCAGCTAGAAAAAGCCAATCACCGCCTTCAAAATTCTACCTTGTCATCTTCTTAACCAGATCCACAAATTGTTTACATACATGTTTGTTTTACAACTTACTTCAGGTAAAAGTTTTACCCATTTTTTCTCAATTACAACTTGACTCACCGTTTTTCCAGACTCTGGTAGCGGTTACCAATGTAAGTCCAGCCTCCACTGATAGCCTTCTCACTGCTCCTTAGCCTCTGCCCGCTGCTGGTCCTCACAAGGCCGTGTGTTTTAGGCTTTGTTTCTTTTGTGTGTTTTTACAGCAGTACCCATCTCTAGGCACCAATTTCTATAACAGCAAACTATGGCATTGTCCCAAAACTTAATGACATAAAATAACACAAATTTACTATTTTCACATTGTGTGGGTTGGCAGGATGATTCTTCTGCTGGTCTCACTTGGGGTCACTCATGTGGCTGCACTCAGCTGACAGGTTAGTGGGGGGTGGGCTGAGCCAGGATGGCTGGGACTCTCTCTCCATGTGATCTTTCATTCCAGGTTCCTTCACAGGAACAGCCTTCATGGCATGACAGTCTTGGAGCAGGATTTCCATTGAGCAAGCCTCAAGCGTAAGTACTTACTAAGACTCTGTTTACGTCATGTTTACTTGGCCAAAGCAAGTCACATGGGCAAACCCCAGTGTCAATGTGGGAGCGGAATATGCAAGGCTATGGATACTGGGAGATGTGGTTCATGGGGCCATGACTTCTGTTAACCGTCTTGTACACAAGGATACAATAAATAATCAATCTCCCTAGGCCAGGTCCTCTGTCTCTTTTGAGCTCTCTGTGGGCCCTACCTGTAGTCCCTGTGTGTGTGCTGACGGTGGGTGATGGACAATGTGCCCAGGCAGCTTATAGGTATGCATGCATATCCTTAGCCCATTACCCTCAGAGGAGTTTTTGGGAAGCAGGCCCTGATCCTAGCTCTGATTCTGGCCTTGAGTATCTAGGCCAATCTTGTGTACATGCAGATACTTCTTCCTCCTTCCCCGGCATCACACATAATGTTCTTTGCACCACAGGAATGAAACCCCCACTGGAGTTTGCCTCAGACATGTATAAGATCAGCCTCCAACAGGACAGCACCGCTCCATTTTCATACTCAGATAGTCTCTCCAAGAGTGTATGTCTCACTTTTGTGGTAGTCAGCTCTGGGATGGATTCTAATGGCCCTGCTCCTGAGACCCATGTCCGTGTGCAATCCTTTGCCCTTGAGTATGGGGTGGACTCACTGACTTGCTTCTAGCAAGTAGAATATGGCAGATGTGCTGATGGGATTTCTAAGATAAGGTTCTAAAATGATGGCTTCCGTCTTGAGTGATCTCTCAATCTCGCACTTGGGTCTCTTGCTCTGGGACAATACAGCTGCCATGTTGTGAGGTAGCTCTGTGGAAAGGCCCACATCAGTGAGCTTGGTAGCTGATCTTCTGAGGTGGCCAACAGCTCAGAATCTGATCCTCTACCAGCCAGGCCTTAAGATGACTGCAGCCTGGTCGACACCTTGATTGCAGCCTTGTGAGAGAGCTTGAGACAGAATCACCCAGCTAAAATACTCCCAGGTTCCTGAAACATTGAAAAAAAAATAACAACCAAACCAGTTCTATTGAGTTGATTCTGACTCATGGTGACCCCATGTGTGTCAGAGTAGAACTGTACTCCACAGTGTTTTTAATGGCTTTTTTTTTTTTTGGAAATAGATTGTCAGACCGCTCTTCTAAGGTACCTCTCTCTGGGTGGATTCAAACAGCTAACTTTTTGTCCTGACCCACAAGGGCTATGAAATTTTTATTTTCGGCTGCTAAGTGTTTGGGTGATTTGTAACACAGCAGTAGGTAACTAATACATAATCACATCCCCTCTTTGGGTCACAGCTGTTGTAAAATGGGCACAGCCCAGGAGCACCTGCACCCCAAACAGCCAGTACAAGAAAAGCAGGAGCGAGAAAGAGTGAGAGGTGATGGGGAGTAGTGTAGGGACCCTGGAGGATTTCCTTGGTCCCCTCCAGCCACTTGCTGCCATTTTCCTTTCCGGGAATGTTGTGGTCTTTCAGGGCAATCAGTAAAGCAGAAAACAGCCTTCTCAGGGTTAAGATGGCAGCAACAAGTACTTCGACACTTTCTTTGGATCAGTAGCAAAGGCATTGACTAGTTTTTGTCGCTGAGACAAGGAAAGTTTAACTGGCCTAAATTAAATCTCTTCGGCATCATTGATTTGAACAGCCTGCTCTATTTTGCTCCAGATGCTCTATACATTTTTGTTGTTGCTGTTCTAGGGTGGGAGGAGAAGCAAAAATGAATTTGTTTTTCTTAGGCAGGAGGACTGATGGCCTCCACCTTCCGAGAGTGATTATTGCAGCACATATGGTTTAGAGCAGCTGAGAAATGTAATGGATCGGCCCAAATTAGCACCTGACTTGGGTGAGCACCGAGGCAGAAATCCTCCCTCCTTTTAACACTTTGGCTCAGTGAGGCAGGCCAAGCCCTATAATCATCATTGATTATCTCACTCAGCATGACTCCGGGGAAATCTTGGGTGAAAGCAAATTGAATTGAGTGTTTTCTGCCACTCTTGTAAAAGGGGACCCTCCTAGATTAATTCCAGGGAAGGTGGCAGCCCAGAAAATGAGACACAGGGGTAGTGTGGCCAACGCGGCTGCCTGACATCGTGAGAAGATGTGGTTCTTGTGAGCTCACGTATGTGAAGGGTAGCTTTGGAGCAGAGCACGATCTTTTAACATAGAGGATTAGTCACAGAGGGGTAACTCCTTCATAGATGAGCTCCCCAGGCTGGCACATTGAAAAGGCTGGTTGTTAAGCAGATTAATTAAATAAAGCCCTAGTTACGTTATTCCTTTGGGTAGTCTAGGCTCCCTTGGGAGGAGGGGCTTCACAAGACCTCTTAGAGTAGGATCTCAGGCATAAAAGGAAATGAAACCTTTTTGTCAGCTGTGGGTCATATCAAGGGATTCCTTACACTTAGGGGAAGAAGATGAATAGGCACAACTTAAAAAGGCCAAAGATTTATTTAATGAGTGGGGAGGATTTGGGGCTGGCCATTCCTGCTGGAGGCCAAATGAGAGCAAGAGAGCAGTGCTCACACTTGGCGCTCTGCCACCTTGTTGTTAGCTGCCATTCAGTCAGCCCCTGATTCATGGGGCCTCATGCACAATGGAACGAAATATTGTCTGTTCTTTGACATCCCTGTGATTGGGGATAAGACTGTTGTGATCCATAGGGTTGTCACTGGCTGATTTTTGGAAGTTTATTACCAGGCCTTTCTTTCTAGTCCATTTTAATCTGGAAGCTCTACTGAAACCTGTTCAACATCATAGCAACACACATGCCTCCAGTGACAGATGGGTGGTGGCTGTGCATAGGTCCATTGGCTGAGAATCAATTCCATGTTTCCTGATGGAAGGTGAGAATTCTACCACTGAACCACCAAGGGCCCCCATTCCATTCCAACTCATGGCAGCCCCAAGTGTGTCTGAGTAGAATTGTACTTCAGAGGGCTTTCAATGGCTGAATTTTCAGTAGATCTCCAGGCCTTTCCTCTGAGGTGCCTCTCAGTAGACTCAGACCTCCAACCTTGCAGTTAGCCATCAGGCACATTAACCATTTGCACTGCTCAGAAATTACGTCCCTCAAAAACATCATCACACCTGGCACAAAATCTGCCTTTTCTGACCCTGGCAGAGGAGTTCCCAAAAGGAGAGTGGATGTGAGACGAGGCAATATGGTGGCAACTAGAGAAATCCAATGATGTGAAATCAGCGTTTAGGCACCAAATTGGCAAGCCCAGCACATGGGCATCACCAAGTAGTGTCAACAATACCTCCACCTGTGAACTTGGAGAGACATTGTCTGGGAAGATATTATGGGCAAAAGAGATAGGCACAGCAGTAATAATAACACCAAAGTGTATTATTGATTAAGTGCCACACACATGGTCTGAAGCTAACGATAGCCCTGCAAGAGGTATTATTGTTTGTGATAGACAGTGTTGGCACTGCACACAAATCACCTTGTATCACTCTGTACCCATTTTGTGTACCCCCAAGCCTGGGTGTGCTCTTGCTTCCAATAGCAACACTCGTGCTCACTTTTTATAAGATTGCTCTTGGGCCACTGGAGCTTCCTTTGCAGAGCTGGAGGGGCCTCAGAATTTATATCCTCCTCTTTTCCCAAAATCTTTTTTTTTTTTTTACTGTGCTTTAAAGAAAGTTTACGAACCAAGTCAGTCTCTCATACAAAAACTTGTATACACCTTGCTATAAACTCCTAGTTGCTCTCCCCCAAATAAGATAGCACACTCCTTCCCTCTACTCTCTATTTTTGTGTCCATTCAGCCAGCTTCTGACCCCCTCTGACCTCTCATCGCTTCTCCGGACAGGAGCTGCCCCCATAGTTTCATGTGTCTACTTGATCCAGGAAGCTCAGTCCTCACCAGTATCATTTTCTATCCCATAGTCCAGTCCAATCCCTGTCTGAAGAATTGGCTTTGGCAATGGTTCTAGTCTTGGGCTAAGAGAAAGTCTGGGAACCATGACCTCTGGGGTCCTTCTAGTCTCAGTCAGACCATTAAGTCTGGTCTTTTTACAAGAATTTGGGGTCTGCATCCCACTGCTCTCCTGCTCCCTCAGGGCTTCTCTGGTGTGTTCCCTGTCAGGGCAGTCATTGGTTGTAGCCAAGCATGATCCAGTTCGTCTGGTCTCAGGCTGATGTAGTCTCTGGTTCATTAGGCCCTTTCCATCTCTTGGGCTCATAATTACCTTGTGTCTTTGGTGTTCTTCATTCTCCTTTGCTCCAGGTGAGTTCAGACCAACTGATGCATCTTAGATGGTCACTTGCTAGAGTTTAAGACCCCAGATGCAACTCTCCAAAGTGGGATGCAGAATGTTTTCTTAATAGATTTTATTATACCAGTTGAGTTGCATGTCCCCTGAAACCTTGGTCCCCAAACCCCCTGCCCCTGCTACGCTGGCCTTTGAAGCATTCAGTTTATTCAGGAAACTCCTTTTCTTTTGGTTTAGTCCAGTTGTGCTGACCTCTCCTGTATTGTGTGTTGCCTTTCCCTTCACCTAAAATAGTTCTTATCTACTAACTAATTAGTGAAAACCCCTCTCCATCCATCCCTCCCTGCTCTCGTAACCATCAAAAAATGTTTTCTTCTCTGTTTAAACTATTTTTTGAGTTCTTATAATAGTAGTCTTACACAATATTTGTCCTTTTGCGACTGACTAATTTCACTCGGCATAATGCCTTCTAGATTCCTCCATGTTATGAAATGTTTCACAGATTCATCATTGTTTTTTATCGATGTGTAGTATTCTATTGTATGAATATACAGTAATTTATTTATCCATTCATCCGTTGATGGGCCCCTTGGTTGCTTCCATCTTTTTGTTATTGTAAAAGTGCTGCAATGAACATCAGTGTGCATATATCTGTTCATGTAAAGGCTCTTATTTCTCTAGGATATATTCCAAGGAGTGGAATTGGAGAATCATATGATAGTTCTATTTCTAGTTTTTTAAGGAAGCGCCAAATCAATTTCCAAAGTGGTTGTACCATTTTACATTCCCACCAGCAGTGTGTAAGTGTTCCAGTCTCTCCACAGCCTCTCCAACATTTATTATTTTGTGATTTTTGGATTAATGCCAGCCTTGTTGGAGTGAGATGGAATCTCACTGTAGTTTTGATCTGCGTTTCTCTAACGGATAATGATCAAGAGCATTTCCTCATGTACCTGTTAGTTACCTGAATATCTTCTTTAGTGAAGTGTCTGTTCATATCTTCTGCCTATTTTTTAATAGGGTTATTTGTCTTTTTGTAGTTGAGTTTTTGCAGTATCATGTAGAGTTTAGAGATCAGGTAAACCCAAAACCAAACCAAACCCAGTGCCGTCGAGTCAATTCCGACTCATAGTGACCCTACAGAACAGAGCAGAACTGCCCCATAGAGTTTCCAAGGAGCGCCTGGAGGATTCGAAATGCCGACCCTTTGGTTAGCAGCCGTAGCACTTAACCACTACGCCATCAGGGTTTCCGTCTAGAGATCAGGTGCTGATCGGAAATGTCACAGCTAAATACTTTTTCCCAGTCTGTAGGAAATTTTTTTACTGTTTTAGTGGAGTCTTTGGATGAGCATAGGTGTTTGATATTTTAGGAGCTCCCCGTTATCTAGTTTTTCTTCCGCATTCTCAGTAATGTTTTGTATACTGTTTATGCCATGTATTAGGGGTCCTAATGTTGTCCCTATTTTTTCTTCCATGATCTTTATCATTTTAAATTTTATATTTAGGTCTTTGATCCATTTTGAGTTAGTTTTGTGCCTGGTGTGAGGTATTGGTCTTGTTTCATTTTTTTGCAGATGGATATCCAGTTATGCCAGCACCATTTGTTAAAGACTGTCTTTTCCCCATTTAACTGCTTTGGGGCTTTTGTCAAATATCAGCTGCTCACATGTGGATGGATTTATGTCTGGATTCTCAATTCTGTTCCATTGGTCCACGTATCTGTTGTTGTACCAGTACCAGGCTGTTTTGACTACTGTGGTGGTATAATAGGTTCTAAAATAAGGTAGAGTAAGGCCTCCTACTTTGCTCTTCTTTTTCAGTAATGCATTACTTACCCATGGCCTCTTTCCCTTCCATATGAAGTTGGTGATTTGTTTCTCCATCTCATTAAAATATGCCATTGGAATTTGGATCAGAATTGGAATAAATCTATAGATCGCTTTTGGTAGAATAGACATTTTTATAATGTTAAGTCTTCCTATCCATGAGCAAGGTATGTTTTTCCACTTATGTAGGTCTCTTTTGGTTTCCTGCAGAAGTGTTTTGCAGTTTTCTTTGTATAAGTCTGTTACATCCCTGGTAAGATTTATTCCTAAGTGTTTTATCTTCTTGGAGGCTAGTGTAAATGGTATTGATTTGGTGGTTTCTTCTTTGATGTTCTTTTTGTTGGTGTAGAGGAATCCAACTGATTTTTGTATGTTTATCTTGTATCCCGATCCTCTGCTGAACTGTTCTATTAGTTTCAGTAGTTTTTTTGAGGCTTCCTCAGGGTTTTCTGTGGATAAGATCATGTCATCTGCAAATAGAAATACTTTCACTTCTTTCTTGCCAATCTGGATGTCCTTTATTTCTTTATCTAGCCTAATTTCTCTGGCTAGGACCCCCAGCACAATGTTGAATAAGAGTGGTGATAAAGGGCATCCTTTTCTGGTTTCCAGTCTCAAGGGGAATGCTTTCAGGCTCTCTCCATTTAGCCAATGTTGACTATTGGCTTTGTATAAATGCCCTTTATTATGTTGAGGAATTTCCCTTCTATTCCTATTTTGCTGAGAGTTTTTATCACGAATGGGTGTTGAACTTTGTCAAATGCCTTTTATGCATCAATTGATAAAATCATGTGATTCTTGTCTTTTGTTTTAATTATATATGGATTACATTAATTGTTTTTCTAATGTTGAACCATCCCTGCATACCTGGTATGAATCCCACTTGGTCATGGTGAATTATCTTTTTGATATATTGTTGAATTCTGTGGGCTAGAATTTTGTTGAGGATTTTGCATCTAATTTCATGAGGGTTATAGGTCTGTAATTTTCTTTTTTTGTGGTGTTTTTTTTTTTTTTTGGTATCCAGGATATGCTGGCTTCATAGAATGAGCTTGGGAGTATTCCGTCCTTTTCTATGCTCTGAAATACCTTTCGTAGTAGTGGTGTTAACTCTTCTCTGAAAGTTTGGTAGAACTCTCCAGTGAAGCCGGCTGGGCCAGGGCTTATTTTTTGTTGGGAGTTTTTTTATTACCTTTTCAATCTCTTCTTTTCCTATGTGTCTATTTAGTTGTTCTACCTTTTTTTGTGTTTGTTTAGGTAAGTAGTGTGTTTCTAGGAAATCATCTATTTCTTCTAGGTTTTCAGATTTGTTAGAGTACAATTTTTCATAGTAATCTGATATGATTCTTTTAATGTTAGGTGGGTCTGTTGTAGTATCACCCATCTCATTTCTTATTCAGGTTATTTGCTTCCTCTCCTGTTTTTCTTTTGTCAATTTGGCCAATGGTTTATCAATTTTGTTGATTTTTTCAAAGACCCAGATTTTGGTCTTGTTAATGCTTTCAATTGTTTTTCTGTTTTCTGTTTTATTTAGCTCTGCTCTAATTTTTTTTATTTGCTTTCTCCTGGTTCCTGAGGGTTTCTTTTGTTGCTCTCTTTCTATTTGTTCACGTTGTAGGTATAATTCTTTGATTTTGGCCCTTTCTTCTTTTTTGTATGTGTGTATTTATTGATATAAATTTACCTTTGAGCTCTGCTTTCGCTGTGTCCCAAAGGTTCTGATAGGAAGTGTTTTCATTCTCATTGGATTCTCTGAATTTCTTTATTCCATCCTTACTGTCTTCTATAATCCAGTCTTTTTTGAGCAGGGTATTGTTTCAGTTTCCAAGTGTTTGATTTCTTTTCCCTGCTTCTCCTATTACGGATTTCCACTTTTATGGCCTTATGGTCAGAGAAGATGCTTTGTAATATTTCAATGTTTTGGATTCTGCTAAGGCTTGCTTTGTGACCTAATATGTGGTGTATTCTAGAATGTTCCATGTGCACTAGAAAAGAAAGTATAATTGGCTGCTGTTGGGCATACTGTTCTGTATATGTCTATGAGGTCAAGTTGGTTGATTGTGGCATTTAGATCTTCCGTGTCTTTATTGAGGTTCTTTCTGGATGTCCTGCCCTTTACCAAATTGTTGTGTTGAAGTCTCCTAGTATAATTCTGGCACTGTCTATCTCACTTTTCAGTGCTGATAGAGTTTGTTTTATGTATCTTTCCACCCTGTCATTGGGTGCATAAATATTTAATATGGTTATATCCTCCTGGTATATAGTCCCTTTAATCATTATATAGTGTCCTTCCTTATCCTTTGTAGTAGATTTAACTTTAAAGTCTATTTTGTCAGAAATTAATATTGCCACTCCTGCTCTTTTTTGATTGTTGTTTGCTTGATATTTTTTTTCCATCCTTTGAGTTTTAGTTTGTTTGTGTCTCTAAATCTAAGCTCTGTCTCTTGTAGGCAACATATACATGGATCGTGTTTTTTTAATCTGTTTTGCCCCTCTCTGTCTCTTTATTGGTGCATTTAGTCCATTTATATTCAGCGTAATTATGAATAGGTATTTTAGTGCTGTCATTTTAATGCCTTTTTTTGTGTGTTGTTGACAGTTTCTTTTTCCCACTCAATTTTTTTGTGCTGAGTGGTTTATCTTTATATACTGTCTTTCATCTTATTCATTGTAGTTGATTTTGTTTCTGCTGAGTCTCTATTTTTTCTTGTATTTTGATGAGTAGGATTTTTAGTTTCCTTTGTTCTTACCTTAATATTTACCCTTATTTTTCTAAGTTTAAACCTAACATATTTCTTTTTTGCATTATCTTCCTCTCCATATGAAAGATCAATTACTGCATTTATTAATCTGTCTTTATTGTTTTAATGTTGTCTTCTTTTACATGATGACATCGCTGTTTCACTGTTTTGAGCATTTTTTTAATCTTGATTTATTTTTGTGATTTCACTATCTTGGTTGATATCTCGTTGCTCTGTACAGTGCTCTAGTATCAATAATACCTGATATTATTGATTTTCTAACCAGAGAACTCCCTTTAGTTTTTCTTATAGTTTAGTTTTGGTTTTTACAAATTCCCTAAACTTCTGTTTATCTAAAAATGTCCTAATTTCACCTTCATATTTGAGAGACTGTTTTGATGGATATATGATTCTTGGCTGGCATTTTTTTCCTTCAATGCTTTATATAAGTCATCCCACTGCCATTTTGCCTGCATGGTTTCTGCCGAGTAGTCCAATCTTATTCTTATTTACTCTCCCTTGTAGGTGACTTTTCATTTGTCCCTAGCTGCTCTTAAAATTCTTTATCTTTGGTTTTGGCAAGTTTGATTATTTTATGTCTTGGTGACTTTCTTTTAGCATCTATGTTATGTAGAGTTCAACAAGCATCTTGGATAGATATCTTTTCATCTTTCATGATACCAGAGAAGTTTTCTGCCAAAAAATCTTCAAGAATTCTTTCTGTATTTTCTATTATCCCTCCCTGTTCTGGTACTCCAATCACTCGTAGAGTTATTTCTCTTGATAGAATCCCACATGATTCTTAGGGTTTCTTCATTTTTTAAAAATTCTTTTATCTTATTTTTCTTCAAATATATTGGTACTCAGTGCTTTATCTTCAATCTCACCAGTTCTGCCTTCCAGTTGCTCATTTCTTCTCCTCTGACTTTCTATTGAGTTGTCTACTTCTGTAATTTTATTGTTAATCTTCTGAATTTCTGATTGCTGTCTCTCTATGGATTCTTGTGGCTTATTAAATTTTTCATTACATTCTTGAATAACCTTTCTAATTTCTTCAACTGCTTTATCTGTGTGTTTCTTGGCTTGTTCTGAGTATTGCCTGATCTCCTTCCTAATCTCATTCCTGATGTCTTGAAGAGTTCTGTATATCAGTCTTTTGTATTCTGCATCCGGTAATTCTAGGAAAGCATGTTCATCCAGAAGATCCCTTGATTCTTGGTTTTGAGAGCTTGCTGAAGAGATCATGGTCTGCTTCTTTATATGATTTTATATTGACTGTTTTCTCTGTGCCATCTATAAGTTATTGTATTATTTTATTTTATGTTTGCTTACTTTATCCTACCTTCTTGCTTTGTTTTGTTTTGATATGTCCAAATAGGTTGCTTGAATGAGCCAGCTTGATTATTTTCAGCTTTGAAGCTCTAACATCCTGTCACCAGACGGCTAGAGCTATTACCAGGTATGTGAACCTAGGAGTCCCTTCACTTTTCTTGTATGTATTCAGCTCAGGTGTCTAGGTAGTTAGGCATCAAGTGTGTGGTACAGGCTGTGTCCTACAGTCTTAGAGGGGCAGGGGTGATTGGCGTAGGTAGTGGTATCTGGTTGCAGCAGGGGATCATGCTCTGAATAAGGCTGGAGGCTAACAACCATCCCCCCAGTGTCTGTGATGAAAGCATGTCCCTGTTCCCTAGAGCGCACAGGTGGGTGGCTTCTGCAGACAGACCTTGGCCACCCAATGGTTTTGGTTGTAAGAACTGGGAGGTACCAGTTATCCTTGGAACCCTGTTGTGGGTGGCTGGTTGACCTGAGTGGAGCCACCAGTCCTTAGACCCCTAAGGACCCTGTTTAATAGGCAAAGTGGTGCCAAGCATCAAACACCCATCTCTCCACTGCACAGCTGAAATAGTTGGAGTCTGCCAATAAGGACCTATCCTATCATGGACCATATAGGTCCATGCAGGTGGAAAAGTATTCAAAGTCTGTGGACTGTTTATGCCTGGACAGGAGCCACTTCTGTCCTGAGCTCCCCAGCTCAGTGGAGCTGGCAAATTATCTTTCCCTAATTGTGAATTTATTCCTTCTCCAAGGCTGTGAGAATGGCTCCGAATGTGCAACAGGATCTATCTCAGGCCTATGGCAATCAAGACCCACTGAAGCCGGCTTGAGGGCTGGGGGCGTGTTAAAATATATACAAATACTTAGCTTTTGCCAAGAGGGCTGTTATTCTTTGGTTCTGGAAGTATGAGTAGACTGTGTGGCTAGTTGTTTCTCCCTGAGGAAACTGTGGCTGAACACTAATGCCAGCCCACCACAGCCTGAGGGCAACTCCTCTCTGCTTCTGAACCATCTCTCTCTCCCCCTGCCACTCAGCCCATTTTCTAAACTTGCCTTTGATGTTCAGGGCTTCTAGCTGGTCATAAATGTAATCGTTTCACTTGTTTTTTCAGGTCTTTGTTGTAAGAGAGTTCACTGGAAGCATCTGACTACTCCACCATCTTGGCCCTGCCTCCTTTCCACAATCTTTAGCTAAAGACTAATATATGCAAAAATACAAAAGCCTGACTCCTTTGGGTAGGAACAACTCTGAGGCATCATTTATACTTCATAGCTTCCCTGCAGCTGAAGCTACCATCTGCAGGAGTTTTATCTCATATTACACTGCTGCTCAGCTTCATCCATTTTTCACTGCTGCTTTCCTCACTCAATTTCCAGGGTCCCCTGAGAGTACTTCCATAATAATACAAATCCTCATGTTAGGATCTGCTTCTGGTGAACCTAATTTAAGACATTGTCCTCAAGTTGTGAGAAAGCTAAGCTTATGGTGAGGTGAAATCGCTTACTTGCCCAAGGTCACACAAATATATGGCTAAGCTTGGATTATCAACCAAAAACACAAAACCCTTTGGTGTCGAGTCGATTCTGACTCATAGCTAACCAGTCCTGTGTAATTCCAAAACCCATGTTCTTCATACTATCCATGGATCCTATGTCCAAACAGGAGGAATTTGGGTATGGCAAAGTTGGAGAAAAGCTCATGCCTATTCTCATACTTTAGTTCCCCTTTAGGAGTGTATCTTGCCTATGTAACCAAGAATTGACCAAAGTCACAATAGACCCCTTTGACAGTAGCTTTTGGAACAATGCTTTGATTTGTCAGAACTTCTCAGAGATGTTGTATTTCATTTGATCTTTGCTAAAATTTGAACCCAATGGTCAAGATTGTCTTCCTTGTAGGTGAATTTACAGCTTCTCCTATACCCAAAGTGTCTTCTCTGCCAATATGGTGTTGCCATTTGGAATATATCACAGTGAGGGTCAATGCTTGTGTTCATTTCCTTCAAAAGCTGTAGGTTAAACAGGTTATAAGGCTTTAGCTTATCAAGGTCTTTGACAGGCAAATAACAATGGCAGGACCATAAAAGTGGTCAGGGCTAGAGGGGAGGTTAACCTTAGGCAGCTGTGATACAGCTCAAGCACTGGCTTTGGGTACCCAGAAGTTATGGTTGCCTAAAATTGGCAAAGGAAGAAGAGTAATGGGAAAAAAGACAGGCAGTGCTCAAGAAGTGGATTTCTTTAGATTCAGAAAGACCTGGGTTGCAATCTTGGCTCTACCATGCTAGGTGTGTGGCTTCAGACACATTTAACCCTCCAAGTTGCATTTCCTCATCTGCAAAATGGAAACTCCAATTGTCCCTCATTTATAATTTGAATTAAATGATGCATGTGAAGGGAGCTATGGCTGCTAACCTAAAGGTTGGCAGTTTGCATCCACCCAGCGCTCCTTGGAGACTCTATAGGGCAGTTCTACTCAACTTGACGGCAACAGGTTTGGTTTTTTAGGTGAAGGGCCCAATGTGAGGTTTGACACATAATAGGTATTCGATAATGACAGCTGTAGTGTTGATAAATTCCTTAATTACAAGTAGTTTTTGTTATGTTAAGCAGGAGGGAATAGCCTGGAGATTGCCTACAATAGAGCTGGCATATCAGTATATACCAGTGTGGATTTGAACTCTAGCAAAATGGGCCTGCTCACCAAGAAGATCGTTTTGTGCCTACAAGTAGGAGGAGATAAAGAAAAATCCTGTATTATAGAAGCTCCATTTTCTCACAGAAGCTGTGCCTTCAACAACCTTCCCAATGATGACACCATGTAGTATGGAGCCTAAGACTGGATTTTTATATTTGGGGGGGAGGGAGAGGGAAAGATTCTGTAACTTTCAGACTTGCAGACAAACAGTGAATGTTTAGGCAGGAATTGCTGGGCTAGGTTGGGCTCTGCTGGTTTGAGGGCCTCCTATCTTCATTCTCCACATGTGTCCAGTTGGCCTGTCTCCTAGGTGCCAACGAAGGCCTGCACAATGTTTGGATTCACTACATGTCTACTGGAAATGTGTGTTAACCACTATTACTGCAATACTGCTGTGTAACAAACATCAGTCAGTTGCAACAAATGCTTATTTTCTCACTAATGTTTCCTTAGGTCAGATGACGATCCTGCTACTAGTTGTGGGTTGAGCTCAAGTCTGTTCATGTGTCTTCATTCTGGGACTCAGGCTGAAGGTGCAGGGGCTCCCTGGGGCATGTTTTCTTATGGCAATCATAGGCCAAACCATGAAACATGTTTGAAGCCTGTGCTTTTGTCACATCTGCTAATATTCCATTGGCCTAAGGAAGTCATTGGACCAAGCTCAAAATCAAGTAGTGAGGAGACTCCATCTAGTGCAGAGGGATGTTCTAAAATGTCACATGACAAAAGATTGTTGTTAGGTGCCATAGAGTTGGCCTCTAACTCATGGCTACCCTGTGCATAACAGGATCAGGCTGTTGTGATCCATAGGATTTTCACTGGCTGATTTTTGGAAGTAGATTTCCAGGCCTTTCTTCCTAGTCCATATTAGTCTGGAAGCTCTGCTGAAGCCTGTTCAGCATCATAACAACACATAGACTAGTGCCGGCTGCTCCTGAGTATATTGCCTACGGATTGGTCTCCTGTATGGAAGGCAAGAATTCTACCACTGAACCACCACATCCCCCCGGCAAATGGTGTGGATGTCTAATTCTATAATTAAGAGAGAGATGAAGAATTGTAACAACAATCCAATCTATCATAAAAGAATACTAAGACATCACACTGTACTCAGAACTAGGACAGAAAAAAAAAAAAAAGAGATCAGAGTGTTAACACATGTATAGATTATCTACATATTAGCTATGCGTCAGGACAAAGAAAACTGAAATTACTCCAAAGGACACTCAAAGGGCTCTGTCCTCTACCCCAACTTGCTGATGATTATAAGTAAACAGAGAAAATTAAATACACACAAGTATGTATCATGAATTAACGATATAATCACCACATATGCATGTGAAAGCTGGATGATGAATAAGGAAGAGTGAAGAAGAATTGATGCCTTTGAATTGTGGCATTGGCGAAGAATATTAAATATACCATGAACTGCCAAAAGAACGAATGAATCTGTCTTGGAAGAAGTACAGCCAGAATGCTTCTTGGAAGCAAGGGTGGCGAGGCTACGTCTCAGATACTTTGGACATGTTATCAGGAGGCATCAGCCCCTAGAGAAAGACATCATGCTTGGTACAGTAGTGGGTCAGCGAAAAACCCTCAACAAGATGGATAAACACAGTGGCTGCAACAATGGACTCAAGCATAATAAGGATTGTGAAGATGGCACAGAACCGGCAGTGTTTTGTTCTGTTGTACATAGGGTTACTATGAGTGGGAATCTACTCAACAGCACCTGACAACAACAAATGCTACCTGTAGGTAGATAGGCACTAAACAAACAAACAACAACAACAAAACATTGCTGTTAAGCCAATTCCAACTCATAGCAACCCCATGTGTTACAAAATAGAACTGAGCTCCATAGGGTTTTCTTGGCTGTAATCATTATGGAAGCATATTGCCACTCCACTGGGTGGGTTTGAATTGCAAATCTAGACCAGTGTAAACCGTTTGTGGCAAAGTAGTTATTAAATAGTCACTATTTTTTTTTTTTTGACTAAATTTGGGGAGGTGCCCCCCAGGTTCTTATGTGACTAGAATTTTGGGGTAAAATCATAATTTCTTGAGCCATGTAGAATTTCTTATGCAGGTTGTTTTCTTTATTTGTTTTTGTCACTTGAATCATCTACAAGTGGCTCTTGTTGGGCTTCTAGCTAAACAAAGCTTTCCTGTAAATACAAATCACTCAGTTGCATGTATTTTTGAAAAATAAACCAGTAGAGAACATGTTACTGGGCTCCTGTGCTCTTGTTTAATGAGGGTGTATGTCTCTGAGAGGGTCTGGGGTTGACCATGGTATTCCTGAATGTCATGGATTGAATTATGTCCCCCCAAAATGTGTGTCAACTTGGTTAGGCCATGATTCCCAGTACTGTGTGATTGTCCATCATTTTGTCATCTAATGTGATTTTCTTATGTATTGTAAATTCTACTTTTATGATGTTAATGAGGAAGGATTAGAGGCAGTTATGTTAATGAGGCAGGACTCAACCTACAAGATTAGATTGTGTCTTGAGTCAATCTCTTTTGAGACATAAAAGAGAGAAGCAAGCAGAAAGACAGGAGACTGCATACCATCAACAAAGTAGTGCTAGGAGTAGAGTGCGTTCTTTGGACTCAGGGTCCTGTGCTGAGACACTCCTAGACTAGGTGAAGATTAATGACAAGGACCTTCCTCCAGAGCCAACAGAGAAAGAAAGCCTTCCCCTGGAGCTGGCACCCTAATTCGAGCTTCTAGCCTACTGGACTATGAGAGAATAAACTTCTATTTTTTAAAGCCATTCACTGGTGCTATTTCTATATAGCAGCAATAGATAACTAAGATATGGAGTAAAGATCTGAGCTAGGCTTGTGTTGTCATCCCTTTCTTTCAAGAGTGGGGAGTTATAGCATTCTGAAAGGCAATCATAATTTTACCCAAAGTATTGCTGGGAGAACCACCTAATTACACAGATATGTGGGCAGGGGAAGAATCCCTCAAAGGCTCTGGATTTCTTATCTAAGCTTTGGTTGATCCAGTGATTAAGGTCCTAAAAAATAATACTTGCACTTACACCATTCCCCACACTTACAGAGTGCCTGGGGGAGTTCATGGTAGAGTACCTGCAGGATTTGCAAGTGTTGACTCTGCTGGGCTACAAGGAACAGGGAGAGATATAAAATAAACTTTGACAAAATTGACCCTGGCCTCTGCTAATAAAAAAATACAGCACAATGTGGCTACAGCACAAGTTTGAAGTGTGGCTCTTCTATGTGCCAGATTTCATTTAGCAGAGATCAAAAACTGGCAGTCCATGGTGGAATTTGGCTGGCAGACATACTTGATTTAGCTGATAAGAAGATGGCATTTTTGGGGGGATGTGGCAAGCCCTCTTTAATTCACTAATTTCCTACCCTAATTTTTACCTCAACATCCGTTGCCCAATTGATTGTTGTCTGTTATTTAATATTCCCCTGGAAGGATGTAAATCTGCAAATTTCTTGAGCCTCATTTTCCTCAGCAGCCAAATGTGAATAATGCCTTCTTCACAGGGTTGTTATGAAAACCTAACGAAAAACATGAGCGACATCCCCAACAGAGTTAGCACTTCATGAACTCAATTAGTTTCTCTTTTCCCCCCTTTTCCTATTTTCCCCTTTCTTTTGTCCCATTTCTCATTTACCCCTTTTCTCTTCCTCTTTCCTTTTGATGCTTTGATATTTATTTCATTTCTTCAGTAAACTTTAAATAGGATTTTGTTAAAGTCAGTGCATACTCTGGGTTATTATAGCTAGTCCTAAAGTCAAACATGTTCTAAATGTGTAGATGATATGATCCTATTTATAGAACATCCCAAAGAGTCCACAAGAAAACTTCTAGAATAACAGAGGAATTTATAAAAGTTTCAGGGTACAAGGCCAACAAACAAAGATCACTTGGGTTTCTATACAACAGCAATGAGAAATCTGAAAGAAAAATTAGGAAACAATTCCATTTACAATAGCATCTAAAAGAATAAAATCCCTAGGAATAAATCTGACCAGGGATGTGAAGGACTTATATTATGAAAATTATAAAACACTGTTGAAAAGATTAAAGAAGACATAAATAAATGGAAAGATGTTCTATGTTCATGGATTGGAAGGCTTAATATTGTTAAGATGTCAATACCACTCAGAGCGATCTATAGATTCAACGCGATCTGAATCAAAATTCTAACAGACTTCTTTACTGAAATAGAAAAGCCAATCCTCAATGTTATATGGAATGACAAGAGGCCCCAAATAGCTAAAGCAATGTTGAAAGAGAAGAACAAAGCAGGAGGACTCACACTTCCTGATTTTAAAGCATACTTATACAGCTACAGTGATCAGAACAGCCTGGTATTGGTATAACAATAGACTCAGAGACCAATGGAATAGAATTGACAGTCCAGAAATAAACCCACACATCTATGTTCCATTGATTTTTGACAAGGGTGCTAAGTCCATTTGGTGGAGAAAGAAAAGTCTCTTCAATAAATGATGCTGGGAAAGCTGGATTTTCACAGGCAGAAAAATGAAACAGGATCCATGCCTCACACCATACACAAAAACAAGTTCCAAAATGGATTAAGGACCTAATGTGCAAACTAAAACCATAAAATTCTTGGAAGAAAAAGCAGGGGCAATGCTGTCAGGTTTAGCTTTTAACAATGAATTACCTAATATAACAACAAAAACACAAAGAGAAATAAATAAATGGGATATCATAAAAAATAAAAACTTTTGTTCATCATAAGACCTTACCAAAAAGGTGAAAAGACAAGCTACTAGCTGAATGAATATCTTCGGAAATCATATATCTGACAATAACCTAGTAGCCAAAATATATGTAGAACTTTGACAACTTAACAAAAAGACAAATAACCCAATCATAAAATGAGCAAAGGACTTGAATAGGCATTTCACCAAAGAAGACATTCAAATGGCCACCAAACACATGAAAAGATGCTTAGTGTCATTAGTCAGCAGGGAGATGCAAATCAAAACCACAGTGAGATACTATTTCACTCCCACTAGGATGGCTAAGATAAAAACAGAAAATAACCAATCTTAGCAAGGATGTGGACAAATTGGAACCCTTACCCATTGTTGGTGGGAATGAGAAATGGTATAGCCACTGTAGAAAACAGTGTGGTTTCTCAAAAAACTAAAAATAGAACTACCATATGATCCAGCTATTCCACTTCTAGGTATCTACCCAAAAGAATTGAAAACAGAGACTTGGACAAAGACTTGTATACCAATGTTCATTACAGCAATATTCACAATAGCCAAAAGGTGAAAACAATCTAAATGCCCATCAACAGATGAATGGATAAATAAAATGTGGTACATACATACAATAGAATACTAAGCCAGTCAAAGAAATGAAGTCTTGATACATGCTACAATATGGATGGAGCTGAAAGACATTATTCAGAGTGAATAAGTCAATCACAAGAGGATAAATATTGTATGATTTCACTTATATAAAAGACAAAAAAAAACACAAATGCGTGGAGAACAAAGATTATTAGTGGTTACCAGGAGTGGGGAGAGGGAGGAGGGAAGAGGAGGCTAACTGTGATGGAACTATTGCATTGATTAAGAGTAGGGTTGCACAGCCAATTATTGTAATTGCTGTCAATAAGTTGTACACCTGTAAAAAGTTAAACTGGCAAAAATTCTGCCAAAAATATAACAACGCCAAAAAAAAAAAAAATAAAGAATAGCTGCTGAGCTGATTATGTACAACAACCAAATTCCTCATGGGACTTGATTTCTTAGTTTGGAGGTTTAGGGTCATGGTTTCATAGAACAGCCCAGTTAATTGGCCTAATAACATGTTCAGTGCTCCTCTTCTGCCTACTAGTTCGATGTGTAGTGCCTGGGGTCTTAAAAACTTGTAAGCAATCATACAAAGCACAATAATTAATCTCTATTCACTTGGAACAACAGAGGAAGAAGAAGAGCCAGGAATAGAGGGAGGATATAGAATGTGTGGATAATTGCCTCCATGAATAACTGCCATGAGACTAGAAGAACTGGATGTTACCTGGCTACCATTTCTGAACATTTCATCCAAAGATTCCATAGAAGAATTCCGATCAAAAGGGGGAAAATGTAGAACAGAATTTCAAATTCTCATTGACTCCACCCTGGAGCCATGAAGGTTAGATGAACCCCTGAAACTGTTGCCCTGAGATAATCTTTAACCTTAAACCAAAAATATTCCGTGAAGTCTTAAAACCAAATATTAGTTTTGCTTAACTAGTAAAAGAAATGTCTGCCTTGAGCATTATGATCTTTTAAGAACTATCTATATGAGATCAAATTGACAACAACTCAAAAGATTAGATAGAAACCTTAGGAGGCAGTGAATTTATGTTTATGGGGGAGAACAACTCAGAAAAGAGGGTGAGAACAGTTATACAACTAATAGAATGTAATCGAGATCACTGAATCAGTGTACGTTTGGCTGTGTTTAATGTCAACAACAACAACAAAATAAAATATATATACACAGACACACACACACACGTACGGCATCCTAAATGTGGCCTCTAATCCCCCACCATTTCTGGGTTGAAGAACATACATCAAAGAGGCACGAAAGTGATTCAGCACTGAATTGGTCATACCTTGTGTTAAAATGAGGATTACTGCTCTACTTTGAATTAATCCAGACGGTGGAAGAGGATGATCTTGCACCTATCTGTCCTGGAGTATCTTAGAGGTAGTGAAATCCAACTGCCTTACCATGCTGATATGAAAAATAAAAAAGATTCCAGTAGGTGTGGGTAGCCACTGAGGGACATGAGGGAGAAACAAGCGTGTCTCGTTAGGGGAGGCATGCTGTCTGTACCTTTTGAGATGGACAGAGGCGTGGAACAAGGCTTATCCTTAGCTTGTCCACTTAGTAGCTTTTGGAGCTTGAGCAAGTATCAAAATCTCACATAGTCTTTATACCCAGTAAAGAGCAGGTCCTTGATAAATACATCTAGACTGAATGGATGGATGGACGGACGGACGGATGGATGGATGGATGGATGTTGTTGTTGTTAGTTGTCATCGAGTCAATTCCGACTCATAGCGACCCTATGTACCACAGAACGAAACACTGCTCAGTCCTGCACCATGCTCACAATCGTTTTTATGCCTGAGCCCGTTTTTGCAGCCACTGTGTTAATCTACCTCCTTGAGGGTCTTCCTCTTTTCCACTGACCCCATACTTTACCAAGCATGGTGTCCTTCTCCAGGGACTGATCCCTCCTGACAACATGTCCAAAGTATGTAAGATGCAGTCTTGCTTCTAAGGAACATTCTGGTTGTACTTCTTCCAAGACAGATTTGTTCGTTCTTTTGGCAGTCCATGGTATATTCAATATTCTTCACCAACACCACAATTCAAAGGCGTCAATTGTCCTTTGGTCTTCCTTATTCATTGTCCAGCTTTCACATGCTTATTATACGATTGAAAATACCATGGCTTGGATCAGGCGCACCTCAGTCTTCAAGGTGACATCTTTACTTTGTAGCACTTGAAAGAGGTCCTTTGCAGCAGATTTGCCCAATGCAATGCATGTTTGATTTTTTAACTGCTACTTCCTTGGGTGTTGATCGTGGATCCAAGTTAAATAAAATCCTTGACAAATTCAATCTTTTCTCCATTTATCATGATGTTGCTTATTGGTCCAGTTGTGAGGATTTTTACTGAGGTGTAATTCATACTGAAGGCTGTGGTCTTTGATCTTCATCAGTAAGTGTTTCTTCACTTTCAACAAGCAAGGTTGTGTCATCTGCATATTGCAGGTTTTTAATGAGTCTTCCCCCAATTCTGATGCCCTGTTCTTCTTCATATAGCCCAGCTTCTCAGATTATTTGCTCAGCAGACAGACTGAATAAGTATGGTGAGAGGATACAACCCTGAAGCACACTTTTCCTGATTTTAAACCACACAGTATCCCCTTATTCTGTACAAACAACTGCCTCTTGATCTATGTACAGGTTCCTCATGAGCACAATTAAATGTTCTGGAATTCCCATTCTTTGTAATGTTATGCATAATTTGTTATGATCCACACAGTCGAATGCCTTTGCATAGTCAATAAAACACGGGTAAACATCCTTCTGGTATTCTCCGCTTTCAGCCAGGATCCATCTGACATCAGCAATGATATCCCTGGTTCCACATCCTCTTCTGAATCTGGCCTGAATTTCTGGCCGTGCCCTGTCGATATACTGCTGCAGCTGCTTTTGAAGATCTTCAGCAAAATTTTGCTTCCGTGTGATATTAAGGATATTGTTCGCTAATTTCTTGATTCGGTTGGGTCACCTTTTTGGGGAATAGGCATAAATATGGATCTCTTCCAGTCAGTTGGCCAGGAAGCTGTCTTCCAAATTTCTTGGTATAGACAAAAGAGCACTTCCAGTGCTGCATCTGTTTGTTGAAACATTTCAATTCATATTCTGTCAATTCCTGGAGCCTTGTTTTTTGCTAATGCCTTCAGTGCAGCTTGGACTTCTTCCTTCAGTACCATCTGTTCCTGATCATATGCTACCTCTTGAAATGGTTGAATGTTGACTAATTCTTTTTGGTATAATGATTCCTTCATTCTTCTTTTGATGCTTCCTGCATTGTTTAATATTTTTCCCATAGAATCCTTCACTATGGCAACTTGAGGCTTGAATTTTTTCTTCAGTTCTTTCAGCTTGACAAACGCTGAGCATGGTCTTCCGTTTTGTTTTTCTATCTCCGGCTTTTTGCATATGTCATTATAATGCTTTACTTTGTCTTCTCGAGCCCCCCGTTGAAACTTTCCGTTTGGTTCTTTTACGTCCTCATTTCTTCCTTTTGCTCCAGCTGCTCGACTTTCAAGAGCAAGTCTGAGTCTCTTCTGACATCCGTTTTGGTGTTTTCATTCTTTTCTGTCTTTTTAATGACATCTTACTTTCTCTGATGTCCTCAATGTTATTCTAGAACTTGTCTGGTCTTTGGTCATTAGTGTTCAATGGGTCAAATCTACTCTTGAGATAGTCTCTAAATTCAAGTGGGGTATACTCAAGGTCATACTTCCACTGTCATGGACTTTTTCTAATTTTCTTCAGTTTCATCTTGAACTTGCATATGAGCAATTGACGGTCTGTTCCACATTCGGCCCCTGGCCTTGCTCTGACTGATGATACTGACATTTCCACAGGTGTAGTTGATTTGATTCCTGTATGTTCCATCTGGCGAGGTCCATTTGTATAGTCGCTGTTTATGTTGGTGAAAAAGGGTATTTGCAATGAAGAAGTCATTGGTCTTGCAAAATTCTGTCATGAGATCTTCAGCATTGTTTCTATCACCAAGGTCATATTTTCCAACTACCAACCCTTCTTCTTTGTTTCCAACTTTCACATTCCAATCACCAGTAACTATCAATGCGTCCTGATTGCATGTTCAAGCAATTTCAGACTGCAGAAACTGGTAAGAATCTCAATTTCTTCGTCTTTGGCCTTAGTGGTTGGTGTGTAAATTTGAATAATAGTTTTATTAACTGGTTTTCCTTGTAGGCATATGGATATTATCCTATCACTGACAGTGTTGTACTTCAGAATAGATCTTGAAATGTTCTTTTTCATGATGAATGCAAGGTCATTCCTCTTCAAGTTGTTGTTCCTAGCATGGTAGACCATATGATTGTCTGATTCAAAACGGCCAATACCACTCCATTTCAGCTCGCTAATGCCCAGGATATCAATGTTTATGCATTCCATTTCATTTTTGATGATTTCCAATTTTCCTAGGTTCATACTTCGTACATTCCAGGTTCTGATTATTAAT